>NW_004524609.1:13853399-13870424 GCF_000260255.1 Octodon degus | reverse complement strand
AAAAAAAAGAACCAGGGATTGAACTCAGGCCCTTGTGCTTGCCAGGCAAGTGCTTATTCTACTGAGCCATCTCCTCAGCCCCTCAAGGTTCTTTAATGTGATAGCAAAGACGCTTTTCCCAGATAGTTGACTTGAGAAAGTTTTATTCCAATCAGTGCCTAACAATAGCTTTTAAGCACCATTTCCCTTTTTTTTCTTTGGTGGTACCAAGGATCGAACTCAGGACCTTGAGCTTGCCAGGCAAGCACTTATTCCATTAAGCTATCTCCCTGGCCCTCCAGTTCCTATTTTGATGAAACCTAATTTCTCCTTTTTTGTTCCTTCACAGATCTTGTGAGTGACGTTGTCTGTAGCAAGCCTCTTCCTAACCTATGAACACATAATTTTGCCCTATATAAAGCTTATCAATTTATGTTTTACATTTTGGGCTCTTGCCTACTTTGAATTAATCCTTATGTGGTAAGAGGCAGGGTCCAAAGCCCATGGCTTTTGCACGGCTCGCCAGGTACCCACGTACTATGCAAGTCCAAACCCCTTTGTTAGAAACTATCCTTTCTCCACAGAATTGCCTTTGCCCCTGTGTGTGTCTCTTTTCTGCCACCTGATTGGTCACATCTGACTCTTGATTATAATAAAATCCTTCCCCAGCCATTCTGCATTTGCTCGTGTAAAGTGGCTTCCAGTAACGGTGGCCTCACCATTTTACCACACATGGCCAGATACATCTGAAATGCTTTTCATACTACAGCTGGCATCTAAATGGGATTACTTCCTAAGACCATTGTTAAAATACTGAGGTACAAAACCTGTGTATTCTACAGCCTAACAGGCTCAAATTCATGGGAATGTCACACCTAAAGAGTTTGGGAACTGTGTAGGTGACAGTAGGGGAAGTGATCCTAAAACATTATGGCAGAATAGAGGGAGAAAGAAAGAACCAGAGAAGCACTCCAGTGCCCAGCTCCTCCCACAAAGCAGGCAAGATAGAAACCCTCATCCAGCACACTTTAGAGGCAAGGTGTCAAGAGAGCGAGGGAGCACCTGTAATTTGGCCGGTTAAGCACCTGGCTGATTAATACGTTAGGGTAGTGTGTGCTGCTGTGTGCACTGGGTAGCAGCCCAGAGGGCCCTGGGAAGCAGCTGTGTGTGCAATGCCTTGGAAGAGGCAAGCTGGTCCACAGTGGGTACGGTGAGCCTGGGCCTCCACCAGTCTAGATGGCTGTGTGCTTGTCTGGTGCAGGCAACAGGGGTGACACAGGGCAGAGGAGCTGAGCTGTAAGGGTGGCTCAGAGGAGGCCACCCTGGCTTCCTGCAGGCCTCATGGGATCTGGGCCCAGTGCAGATGCTTGGGTCTGTGGAGCACTGGCCACACCTGGAGCTTCAGTGCGGGCTCTGCACAGGGGCTGGGAAGGGTGGAGGGAGGAGCTGGTCCCTGAGGGCCCTCGTGGTTCATGTCACCATGAGCCGTGTAAGTCCCCAAGTCACAAGCCAGCTGGGCGAAGCAGCAACACAAGGCTTCTTCCCCTCTGTGCTCTCTGGGCCCGACCTCCCTGAGCTGCCCGAGAGTGGGGCAGGATCTGCTGACCTAGTAAGCGTGGGCACCGAAGCTGACAGGTGAGTGTTGACCCAGGACCTGCAGTGTCTTCAGCACAATCCCTCAAGCTTGCTTGGGTTCTCCTGGTACTGAGCTCCAGTCCTGACCTAGCTGGAATTTAAGCCTACCCTGTGATGCCACAGAACTGTGGACGGGCTCAGGCTTGGGCACAGCCCACGCAAGCCCCTGCATGGGCCTTCCTTAGAGGCTAGAGTGGGTGCCCCATCATCCATACCCAGAACTAGCTAAGCTAACCAGTGGACTAATTGTAATTCTGGTACCACACCCTTAAATGCTAGTGTCATATACCCTACATTCGGCCACCTCCCCAAAGCCCCACCTAAGGCCACTTGAGGCAGTGGGGGGACATCTAGACATAACAGTAACACTAAGGCTAATGAGGTCATTATGCTCTTGGCATATGAGGAAGGGGATGCACATATAGCAATTGCTTATTAAAATTCATTATTATTATTTGGCCTTTTTGAGACAATCCTTTTTTTTTTTTTAAATTTTTATTTGTGTGTGTGTGTGTGTGTGTGTGTGTGGCCAGCTCAGCCCACCAGGGGGCGGGGCTGGCTGGCATGTGGTGCTGGGGGATTGAACCGCGGTCCCTGTGCTTTGCTGAGCTTGTTCCAAGTAGGTGCTTTAGACCACTGAGCCATCTCTCCAGCCCCGAGACAATCCTTCACTATGCAGTGTAGGCTAGCCTTGAGGTCACTTTGTAGCCCAGGCTGGTCTCGAACTTGCAACAATCTTCCTGCCTCAGCCTCCAGAGTGCTGGGATTACAGGCATGTATCACCACACTCGACTGTCCATTGCTTATGAGGAACATAAACATTACACACTGCAAACACGCACTGATACACCATTATACCCTGTACAGATGTTCACAAAAGAGGACTTCCAACACAGCTTCAGAAAGTGGCAGGAACAGTGGCATAAGTGTGTTTGAAACCATGAGGTGTGTTTTGAGTAGAATTAATGGCAACCCCCCTTTCAATGTAACCAACTTTTAAAAAAAACTAAACTTTCACTGTGTATTGCGGTCACCCTGGCACCTCTTTATTGGTTCTGCTCTAGCGCTTGGAATACCTGAATGAATGTCTTGACCAATAGGCTTCAAGGTCAGCGGAACCCCACCCATTCACAAAGTCCAGCCCACCATTTCTAGTGGCTCCCAACCCTCTTGTTCCTCTACAGCCTTTGCTGTCTTCTCAACAAATATTTATTTATTTATTTATTTATTTATTTATTTATTTGCGGAACCGGGGATTGAACTCAGGCCCTTGCGCTTGCCAGGGAAGCGCTTATTCTACTGAACCAACTCCCTGGCCCCTATTTATTATTATTTATTTATTTATTTTTAAATGTATTTAGTGCAGGGTCTACAGGGTCCCACTATGTAGATCAGACTCGTATTGATCCTCCTGTATTCAGCCTCCCAAGCGTTGGGATTATAGGCACAGGCCACCACGTCCAGTCTCAATCACCATCTCAGCGCGCCCTGAGGGCGGGGCTGGCATGACTTGTGGTGTCGGGAATTGAACACTGGCCCCTGCGCTCTGCTTAAGCAGGTGCTTCAGTCCGCTGAGCTGGCTGGCCGGCCTATTTATTTATTTATTTATTTATTATTTGTGTATTTGGTACAGGGTCTCACTATGCAAATTGGACTCATGGTGATTTTCTTGTTTTTAGCCTCTCCAGCACTGGGATTACAAGCGTGCGACACCACACCAGGACTCTGTCACCGCTCAGTGTGTCCCAGGGGTGGGGCCGACACGGTGTGCGAGACCGGGGACAGAATCCTGGTCAAAGCAGGCGCTTAGTCCACTGAGCTATCTCCCTAGCCCTCAACACATATTTAAAGACCGGACTGGCTTTTTGCACCAAAAGGCTGTCATGATTTCAAGAGTTTAGAGTCCAGAACAGGAAACAGGCGTTGATAGAAGAATCCCACAAAATGGGGCGGAGCTTCGTGCCAGGAAGGAGAGAAACAACCTGGTACGGGTGGGGGTGAGGGAAGGGCTGGGACGTCAGAGGGAGCAGGGTGGGCCCATCCCAGTGCACGTTGCAAGGGAGGCTGCGGGAGAAAAAGGGGAAGGGCGTGTGGCAGGAAGGGGCAGAGAGTTTGGGGAGCTTAGGCACCCCAGCCTGGTTGAGACACATAGCAGCAGGCGTGGCAGGTGAGAGAGGAGTGGGAGGAGCAGGAGGTGGCTTCGGGGTGAGGGCGCAGACCGCTCTGGGACCATTGTAGGCGATAGCAAAGCACAGGCTTGTCTGAAGAGCACCAGGAAAGTGTTAGACAGAGACATGGTTTGGTTTGTGTGTTGACAAAGACAGGAGGGGACAGGCAGCTGGTGTGAGGGCCTTTAAGGAGCCCCACAGTGGTGTGCGCAGGAGGTGGGGGGTGGCAGTGGGGTGCGGAGCAGTGGATCGCTGTGCATGGTGTTTCACGGTGCCAAACCAGCAGGACTCAGCGACATTTAGGAGGTGGGCAACAGCAGAGGGAGCATCAGGCCCCTTCATGATTCAGGGTATGGACAAAGCCAGCCATGGAGCTGGAGAGAGAAGTCGAGGCCCAGCCATGAGGATCGTAGGGTGGGCGTGCAGGGGGAGGAGCTTTGCGGCATTTGGGGGCTGCCGCTGGATATGCAGGTGGCAGGCGCGCGGGAGAGACTTTGTGGATCTGAATGATATTTAAGGCCAGGGAGGCAGAGATGAGAGCTCGAAGGAGAAAAGTGGAGCAGGACTGGGCATCGCCCAGACTGTACTCCCTCCTCATCCCTGCCTTCCTCCTTGCCCCACTCTCCTCCCCCTTTCATCTTCCTCCTCCTCTGGTCTTTCTTTTTCATCTGACAGAGCCTTTCGCATGCAGCCCAAGCTGTACTTGATCTTGGGACCCTCTTATCCTCCTGCCCCAGCCGGATGAGGACTGGCATTACAGACAGTTACTACCATGACCGACTGCTCCTGGCTCTTCTATCTTCACAACACAAGCTCCATAAATAATTTCTAGGCTTTCGCATCAGTAGCTACACTGTGACTGTGGCTGTTCTTTGGCTTTGTAAACGCCCTCCTAATACTAAATACCTGCCAAATGTGTGGGGTCTGACCACCTGGTGTGGCTCACAGCTCAGACCAAGAAGCACCCAGCAGCTGTCTCTAAGGATGTCCCTACTGTCTGTTGCTGTGTAAACAACCAGCCCAGCAGGGCTCTGTCTGAACAGAACAGCGACTCTTGCTCCTGGGCCCACAAGGTAGGCTCTGGGCTTGGTTGGGGCAGATGGCCCCTGCTCAGGAGAACAGACGAGGGCTGCACAACCCACTTTGGAAAGGACTCATTCAAGTTGGCTTTGCAAGTTAGGTTTGGTTGCTGGTAAACACCAAGGATAAAGCCTCTACCCTGTGAATAAAAATCAGGCAAAACTTGGCCTTTCCAGGAACAAAGGCTTCGGTGGGCCCTCAGTCTCACTTCCTCTCTCATCTGTCCCTCCCAGAGGTCACCCTGGTTTGGTTTCCCACTTATAGTGGTCCGGCCACACCAACTTCACACTCCCAGCAGCCCTCGGCTCTCGGTGCCCTGTCCCCAGGTGTGTCTGCTTTCTCTGCCACCCTTTCTCTGGATGTTTACCAGGACTGTGCTTATTTATTTAGCTCTGTGTACCCTTCCTTCTAGAAAAGACGTACAGCAGACAAAAGGAATGCAAAAGATAGAAGAAGACTGGTGAGAGTGAAATGTTTGGTGAAAGAAGATAGGATGCAGCGTGGAGCAGAGGAGTCTCAGCTACTCTTCTCTCGTTGCTGGGACAAATACCTGACACCCTAAAATGAAAGAAGGAAAGGGTTATTTAGCTCACAGTTACTGGAGGTTTCAGAGTGGTTTCACTCTGCCACTCCAAGGCAGAGTGGCACATAGCAGAAGGGAACCTTTCGTGGCAGCGGCAGCAAAGAGCAAGAGAGCAAAATGGAGGAATAGCAGCAGCTCCAGCAGCTAGCCTCTCACCCCTCCTTACATTGTAATGCAAATTACCTGCCCCAGGGCGGGTGTAGCACTCACACCCACAATAATCAATCACAAACTCCAGAAGCTGCCCCATGACTGCTTGAGGCTTTGGGGGGACAACTAGACCCAAACCATAAAAAGAAATAAGAAAAACTACACATGCTGTGGGCTAGCTACGGAAATGGCGTGGGCTAGCCACGGAAATGGCGTGGGCTAGCCACGGAAATGGCGTGGGCTAGCCACGGAAATGGCGTGGGCTAGCCACGGAAATGGCGTGGGCTAGCCATGGAAATGGCGTGGGCTCTTAAGTTTTCCAGTGGTGCAAGTGCAAGTGCTTCATGATCAAGGTCATGGCTCCAGAAGATGAAAAGGACCAGTGGTTGTGACCGTGCCAGCAGTTGAGACAAGATCAAACAGACCCAGAATGGAGAAAAAGCTGCAAACAATGCTTCATGTTTCAGTCTATCCCATTAGCTCTCCACCTGGTGGTATTTTTTTTTTTTCCTATGGGGCAAGATTGGTAAAATCTGAAGGTTATCATGTTGCAGGCAGTCTGAGTTAGATAGAAAATTGTAGGCAGTCAGACAAGGTCAGGCGCTCGAAGGAAATAACAACAGCCAGGCGCCTTACAACTGTGGGAAGGATGGAGGCCCCTGCTGTAAATCGAACCTAAAGACTGGCATCCAGGATTGACCATTATTCAGGAAGAATTATGGTCTGAAGGCCTCCCGATAAGGTCCTGT
Source organism: Octodon degus (assembly GCF_000260255.1). Classification (NCBI taxonomy): domain Eukaryota; kingdom Metazoa; phylum Chordata; class Mammalia; order Rodentia; family Octodontidae; genus Octodon; species Octodon degus. The sequence goes on along the minus strand of NW_004524609.1, from coordinate 13,864,080 downwards.
TTTACATTCATGCCCGCTTGCTGCGTGACTCGCTACCCCATTTGGTCCTTGGGCCTAATCAATTTTACCTGAGCAAATGGTGCTTGTAATCCCATTTGTTGACCATAGTTTAGTCCCACCCTGCATCTGCCTAAGTGACACCCCTTTGTCTCTAACCTGAAAGAGACAGCTTCCTGGGCAACCCGCTCCGGGCCCCCTTATATCCCTCTCCGACAGAAGCTTTCCTTTCCAATAAAGTTTTACCCTCAACCTCCGTTTGTTCCTAAAATTCATTCTTCATTCTTTGGTTTTAGAGAACACGAACTCATCCAGGCCAGGTTGGGAGTTTCATGTCCCTGTATCAATCACAGTGGGGGAATGTGGGGGGTTGAGGAGAGGGGGTGGCTTGCTGCCGCCATCCGAGGAGCAGAGACTGGGGATGCTGTTTTTCCCTAACAGAAGATGCTGGACCCAAAGCGTCAGTAGGGCCTGGCTGAAGAAACCACGTCCAGACCCTTCTTTGGGCTGTAGACATGGCATCAGCTTAAGAGCGAGTCATTTTAGAGCATGATAGCTGAAGCCCCTGGGCAAGGACCCCATGCCCTGGGCCCACGCTCAGCTCCCCTCCTTGTGGCAGGTTTGTTGTTTGAGCTTCTTGGAGTCCTGGATTGGAGCAGCTAGAAGGCTGAGGCCAGCACCCCCACGGATCCTCTGTGTACAGCCCCAGCATGTGTCTAGCCCTTGGCCAGAGTCCACGTGGGATGCAGGAGTAGCCCAGACCTTGTGCCTGGCTTTGCAGGAGCTCACAGCCCATACCAGAAACCCCTCCACAGACGGGCTGGGCCTCCTGCAAATCCTGGGAGACCTGGGAAGGAGCCAAGAGCTCTGGGTGGTGGCAGACAACAAGAAGGTGTCTAGGAAGCGCACGTCCCCTGTGTCCTTCCCTGGCTGCAAGGTTTGGAGCTGACTTCCCTTTATGGGGATGTCTTCCTTGCCATCTCTGGGAAAGGTGGGGTGATCTAGAGGAAAGGGCCTGGGCACCATACGGAGCCCTGGGCCCGTGGGCTGGGACAGGTACACACTGGAGGCGTGAGCTTTTGCTACCATGAGACATGCAGGCATAGGAGCTTTCTCCGGGAGGCCATGGGTGAAAACCTCCTCTTCCGAGGTGGGACAGTAAAGGGGATCTTTCGTTCCCTTCTGTAGTGGTCTTAGAACATGGCCTGTTGTTCTTTGTGGCTTCTCCCATCAGACTTAGGGCTACGTCTCTGCTCCTTGGACGCAGGCTCTGTGACTGCCCGACCAATAGAATGTGGTCCTCCCTTCTTCTTCTTCTTTTTTTTTTTTTAAATATTTATTTATTGTGTGTGTGTGGCCAGCTCAGCCCACCAGGGGGCGGGCTGGCTGGCATGTGGTGCTGGGGGGTTGAACTGCGGTCTCTGTGCTTAGCTTAGCTTGTTCTAAGTAGGTGCTTTAGACCACTGAGCCATCTCACCAGCCCTAGTCCTCCCTTCTAAGGGGCTCTGAGAGCTCTGCTGCCACACTGTGAGGAAGTGAGGGGCCCGGCCACGAGGGCAGCGCACGAGGGGTGTTCGAAGTACACAGAGCATGTTTAAATTCAAACACATTTTCTTACAGTAAAAGACTTCGCCATTAGCCCTTCTCAGACTATTTTCTCTTGCTTTGGTCACTTACCCTCATGATTTTCTACTTACCACAGCGTTTCTGCAGAAAGTTTAAAAAGTAGAGTGGACGTTGGTGCCGAATGCCACCCGGTGGAAAGGCGGGCTTGTAGCATCCTCAGTCATCTCATTCGCTGTTCCTGGCAGCTTGTGATCTCTGCCTCTTCCCCAAGCCAAAATGACCATGAAAGGTAAACCACTTGAAGGCAGCCACGGCCGTGCAACTATAGCCACTCTTGAAAGAGAATGTTCACAGGCTGGCCAGGTAGCTCAGTGGACCAAAGCGCCTGCTTAGGCAAGCTCAGGCAAGCGCAGGGACCACAGTTCCATCCCTGGCACCACATGCTGCACCAGCCCCGCCCCCAGGCCAGGCTGAGCCAGCCAGATTCCTGCCTGTAATCCCAGCGCTAGGGAGGCTGAAAGCAGGATCCAGCTGTGTAGTGAGACCCTGCAACAACCAAATACATTAAAAAAAAAAAAAAAAAAAAAAAAAAAAAGAGAGAGAGATCTTTCAGAACTGCTTCAGAAAGTGTCCAGAATGATGGGACAAGTGTGTTTGGAGAGAGGGAGTATTTTGAGGATGATTAATAGGAACATTAATCCTTTGCATGAATTTTTTTTTTTTTTCAGTACCAGGGATTGAACTCAGGACCCTGCACTTGCCAGGCAAGCACTTATTCTACTGAGCTATCTCCCCAACCCATGAATATTTTTTAAAAAGTTAAATATTCGCTACATTTTTTAAACCAACTCTCACAGCTGGTCCAGCTGACTCCGGCTGAGGTCACAGGTGACAATTGTCAGATAGAAATGACCTAGCTACAGATGGCGCCAGCCCCTGGCTGGTTTGTTACCTCCTCTTTAGCTCCCCCACCCAGCCAGTGCCTTGTGGAGCAGAGATGAGTAGTCTCCCCGAGCCTTGTCCTCAGCACAGGTGCAAGTTAAATACTTGCATATAAATGATGCTGTTGTTTTAAACGCCCACGTTTTTGGTGGTTTGTAATAAAGCCACAGGTGGCTGAAGCACCCTCGTTCATATTCCCTCCACTTAGTTATTCAATTATGCATTTTTAAAGCACTTGTCACGTGCCAGCTGCTATTCCAGATGCCAGGCATAGAGGAGTGCAGAAGCAGACAGGAGTCCTCATGGAGCTTATAGTCTATTAAGCGAGAAAGGAAAGTAGGAAACAGAAATAAAATGTTGTATGTGGTTTGGAGGGTGGGAATACGAAGGAGAAGAATAAAGGCCGGAAGCAGAAGAGGAAGTGTGGCCCCGGGAGGCTTAGCTGGCTTGGTGGCACTGCACGAATGAAAGGAGGATGCAGCTACGTGGGTGCTTGGGGGAAGAGCATTGTGGGCAGAGGGAAGAGCAAGTGCAAAGCCCTGAGGTAGCAGGGTGCATGGGTTGTGCGAGGAATATTCAGTGTGGCCACACGGGGTGGGTGCTGGACCGTGGCAGAATGTGAGACCAGGGTGGGGGTAGTGGGCCTCATACTAGGGCCTGGGCAGGTAGTGTAGGGTTTATTCTCATGGGAGGGTCCCGGGCAGAGGGGTAGCACATTTGAGCAGGATCACTGTGACTAGGGAGGTTCAAAGATGTAAACAGGAAGACCACCAAGAAGGCCATCTATGTGAGATCATGAACCAGGTGTTTTAAACCTGGATGAAGGACCAGCGAGATAGGTCAGCGGACTAAGCGCCTACTTAGGAGGCAAGTGCAGGGATCAGGGTTCTATCTCTGGCACTACATGCTGCTTAGCGAGTCCTGCCCCCGGGCTCGCTAAGTCGGCCACCGAGTCCTGGCATGGTAGTACATGCCTGTAATTCCAGTCCTGGGGAAGCTGAAAACAGGAGGGTCACTAAGAGACTGAGCTGTGTAATAAGACTCTGTACCAAATACATATATTAAACGAGGATACTAGCAATACAGAAAGTGGTGAGACTCTCAAGGCAGAGCAGTGAGGATTTGCTAAATGTTTGGGCATGAGTGTGAAAGCAAGAGAGTTCAAGGGTCTCTCCTAGAGTTTGACCTGAGCCACTAGAAAGGAGGATTTGCTCTTTGCTAAGATGGATTTTGTGTGCAGAGAGAGATTTCAAAAGTTCTGTTTGGAGCACATTACATTTCAGATCCTGTGGCTACCAGTCTCAGGACAGCCCTAGTAACCCAGCCACCTGGTACCCTGGTAGAGTCCCTTCCCACACAATGCCAGGGCAAGTCAGTGTGGCCAGTGAACTAGGACAGAAGCGATGTTATGTCGCTGTTGAGAGTAGGCTCTAGAAGCCTGGACCTCTAGATCCCTTCTCATTCTTCACCTCTCTTTCTCTCCACTGGCTTGGGGAAAGCCAGCTGCCGTATGATGAACAGCCCCTTGGAGAGGCCCATGCAGGAAGAAACTGAAGCTGCTCCTGCCAGTGGCCACGTGAGTGCGCCATCTTGGACCCAGATCTCTTTACCCCGGGGCCAGCTTTTGAAATGCTGCAGCCTAAAAGAGAGATGCTGAGCTGGAACCACTCAGCCTGTCCTCTCCTGGGTCCCTGACGCTCAGAAGCTGTGTGAGATTGGAAATGTCAGTTGCTTTAAGCTGCCGATTCTGGAGGCCATTTGTTATGTAGCATTAGAGAACCAGTACAGACCCGTATTAAACATCCGAGTGGAAATGTCGTGTCGGCCGTTGAATCTGTAAGTGTGGGATCCAGGAAAGTGGTATGGCTGGAATATAAATTTGGGAGTCATTAACATATAGACAGTATTAAAAGTCACCCAGAGCAAATATTACTTTTGTGGAAGAAGATTTTCCCTCTTCCCAGATCCCTCTTCTTTGCTTCACAATACATTGCCTTGCTTTTCCTGTGGCTTTGTATTCTGCTAGATTTGCTCTGTCCCTGTCCCCACACTGGATTCTGAGGTAAATTAGTGTTCTCTGGATGTGTTTCCAGACCTGGCCCAGACTGGAGGCGCTCAGTAAATGCTTGTGGAAAGCAGGTGTGTGCACCTGACGCCGCAGGGTGAAGCGGATGACGTGGGTGACGTGAGCAGCCACGCTGTTTTCCTTCCACAGGATTGGGCTTTCTTTCGGCTGTCAGCTTTGGCCTCTCGGAGCCTGTGGGGGTCCCAGCTCTTACTCTGGGCAGTCCTCTGCCTCATGTCAGCAAGCAAGGAGAGTGGGATTAGCACTCCCAAGAGCAGCCTTCAACCAAGGGTACTGAAGAGTTGCTGTATAGGGGCTGGTGAGATAGTTCAGTGGTCTCAAGCGCCTGCGTACGCAAGCACAGACAACCACAGGGACCGTGGTTCGATCCTGGCACCACATGCTCCGCCAGCCCTGCCCTCAGGGCAGTCTGAGCCAGCCACACACCTGCACACACACACACACACACACACACACACACACACACACACACACAAAGAGTTGATGTGTAAACACACTCAGCATGACCCTGCTGGCACAGGGGGCTGTGGATTCTCTCGAGTTGTGTGTTTCATACTCTCCCGTAAGGTTTCCCTGGGGGAGAGTGCTTTGGTAGCGGGCTTGTCAGTTAAATTCCACCAGCTTCTCTCCCTTCTCTTGGTCACTCTCTTGCTCCTCTGGACCTCTCAAATAAACACCTTGAGTTCCGATCCTTGACCCAGGGCCTGTGGGGAACAAGACGATGACCTTGAAGAAGCAGAATTTGGATAGATGGAGCAAAGCTTCCCCAGCCCAGGAGAGGGCTTGGCCTGGGGTCAGTTTGGCGTTACCCATGGGGTGTGTGGGGGGCACTGACTTCCAAACCAGTGTGACCTTACTCGACCAGTTGCCCTCCCAAAGGTAGACCCAGTTTGGGGGCTTCGTTGAGCCATGCCAGGCAGTGTGGTCTCTGGTCAGGGAGCCTTGCCGTGGGCTCTGTGCTTTGACCCAGGCCGGGTCTCTTTCTCCCAGCGGCTCCAGCATGCAGCCAGCTGCTGATGCTGCAGGAACACACAGAAGGCTCTCTGCACTCGAGGATGCTGTTCCCAGGCAAGATGGCGCTTTGCTTGCGCCTGCAGTCACCAATGCTGAGCATCCACTCCCCTCACGGGATTGCAGGAGTGGGTAGAGCTGCCTCGGGCTCCTGAAGCACCACACTCTCTCAATCAGTTCTCGCTCTACTCAGACCATCTTCAGCCTGGCCTTTAACACCCTCCCCCCGCCACCCCTGTCTTGCTCTTAGTAATTTTCTTCACAGCCCAATGTCTGACTGCTGGGTCCTGAGGGGCTGCAGCTCCACCTGGTTGGAAGGACCCTGGCTGCTCAGTGCCTCCCTCCTTCCCTGCCCCTGTTCAGCCAGGCAGGTGAACTTCAGAGGCTGCACCAGGTTCACTGCAGAAGAACCGGAGCCACTGGCTCCCAATTGAAACCCAGCCCATTCCGTAACAGACATCGCCACAGTGCCTGTGATGAGTCAGGCCTGGATGTTCCACAGAAAGCAGGAAGATGCCTCCCAGGGTCCCACCCCCAAGCCGTCCATGAAGCCCCTGTAACAGGGCCCCTGCATGCAATCCTGGTGTCTCTTTGCCTTCTGCGGCTTGCTCTGTGCCTGCAGGCCAAGCTCCACTCTGAGTAAATGCAGCTCTCCTGGACGCCTCCTGCTGGCTGGGAGATGCCCAGAGCGGGAGCTGGTAAGGAAGATCGAGAAGAGGGAGAGGAAGAGGCTCCTTTGCCTTCATACCCTGTCCCCCATCAAAATGGTGCTCCTGTTCTGCAGCCTGCTCCTGCAACCAGGCGACAGCTCTGGCTCTCTCCAGGTTAATTGCAGAAGGAGGCATTTTCCTGAGACCTGACCACAGGTTGGTGAGAGGCCCCTCCAGCGCCAGCTTCAGGGGAACATGGCCCATAAAATTGTATGCACTGTGTCCCCTCAGCCCCACGCATACACTTGGCTCAATCACCTCATGTCATCAACTAAAAGGTCGTAATGATTCTCCAGGAAGGGCCTGTGCTTTCCTCTTGCACTGAGCCTGCGAACTCCACTGCTGCTTCAGGCTCTTTGCTAAGCCCACCTCACCACTCTGGTGGAAGTGCCCATCTGCTGCCTGCCAGGTCCACTTTACCTCCAGCAAGAGGAGTCCAAAGGAACTTTCTCGGGGCCACAGGGCTAGTAAGTGGCAGAGCTGGGGTTTGAACCCGGGACCTCTTGCACCATAGCCTGTGTTCCCTCCAGTTCCAGCTGTCCCTGGGGTGGTATGCTGTGGTGGAAATCTGAAGTGGTTTGCACAGACCCTGGATGGCATTCCTTTGATGGGTGAATTGCCGAGGCCTCTAGTGCTTCCTTGTTGAGTTGTTTTTCTGACTGTGGTGGTCAGGCTGGTCTCAAAGCTTCCTGCTGGGCCAAATCCAGAATACAGCTGCCCTGACCTCCAGGGATGAGAGGCCTGGTCTCCCTTTGTCTCCTGCCTTGCCCCTTCCCAGACCTCTGCCCACCACCTGCTACTCCCAGCAGAGAGACCCTCACTCCTGGGTTTCAGCCCTGAGGCTCCAGCCCTGACATGACAGATGAGAAAACACAATTGGGAAGGGGCTTAATGCTTTTGCCAGCTGCATCTAATTTTATTTTGAAGGGAAGGAGAAGGAAAGGGGCACGGGAGGACAGGAGCCATTTTCCCTGGAGGAGACAAGCTGGGAATCAAGATAAATGCAGGCTCTTTTTCATTCTCTGACCACTATGCTTGAGTTTTCAGGCAGACAGGCTTCTGCCTAGTCCCTGCCGGGGTGCCCTGGGCCAGCTGCAGAGGCAGGGCCCTGGGGCAGCCTCTGATCTGGTGTCACTCAATGCTGGGAATTGGAGGGATGGTCTTGTTCCTTTCTGCCTTGGGTACTGACCCTGCTGGCCAGCACAGTCCCTCTGGAGACCACGGGACATTGGGAAGTCAGCAGGAGGGGACTCAGCTCTGGATTCAGACAATGCAGGGCCGTCTGCTCCTTCCCCAACTCTGCAAGTACAACACGGAGCCCATACTCAAGGGCCCTTTAGATGGCTCGAAGGTGTCAGTGCCACTTCCTAGCTGGGTGACTTTGAGCAAAATCCTTGACCTCAGGGATACAGGAACCTGTTTCTTCCTCAGGGATACAGAGAAAGCCTCAGGGATTCACAGCCTAAATGTGAGAGCATTGGAGCTTTTGCAGATCAAGTGGTTTGCCCCAGATATGGCCCACGTTAACGATGTCAAATGCATTCTTGCTATTATTACTTGACAAGGGATGGCAGGTGTGACCCAGCTCACAGAGGGAAGGGTCTAAGGGGAATGGTACCTAAGTTTGTGGCTTGGGCAGTACAGTTCACAGAAAAGCCCCCAGCGGCCTGGGCAATGCCAATTCCAGCTGCAGGTTCGAAGCTCCAGGGGGGACCCCCACACTCCTTCCTCCCTCGTTATTTAAAATCGGAGGGGTGTGTAAATCAGCCAAAATAATTCACCAGCATCATTAGCAACTCAAAGGCGGTAGCTTTTACCGGCAGCTTTAAATTAAAAACAGCAAAACTGCGGCTTTTTAAAACACATCAGCTCCATTTCCTCCCTCCTGCCTGCTGTAATCCAAAACTGCTGGGATCTAATGAAATGAAATTAGCATCTCCAATCCCCCTCTGGCTACCGGTACACGAAAACATCTTATGATGGGGAGCAGAAGGAAATAGGACAGCAGAATTGCAAACAGCCCCTCCCTCCCGACCCAGGCCTCTTGCTCTCTGCCCCCTACCTGCCCACCTTTAGGTCCCTCCTGCAGCTGCTGGGATGCAGGGAAGGACAAGTGGGGTAGCAGAGGGGCCCAGGAGAGGGCTGGGTTCTGTTTGCTCTTCCCCTTTGCCTCTGCAGAGCAGGGGCTAGCTCAGGGCTGTCCGTGGTGCCTGCTCTGCTGTGGTTTTCTGTGACAACCACACATGTAGACCGTTTGGATCCAAATCCGTTTCTCACTACTTCTGCTGGGCTCTCACCTGTGCAAGGACTCTGGGTTTCCATGTCCTCTTTCTCCTTTGCCTCCCCCTCTGTCCTTTTACACTCTAGTCCTCATTCTTCTGCACTGTTCCTTGGTCGGCTTTTAGGGTCTCCTGGTGGGGAGCTGTAGTCTTTTCTTGTGGGGGGCGGGGGGGGGCTGCTGTGCCCGGTAAGCTGCTTCCCTTCTGTCCATTCCACACAGCTGTGTCCTCCCCATCAGGGCAAACAGGAAAGAGGCCCGTTGTGTGTCACACGCATTCGGCTTTGTGTTCCCCTGCTTGAGAGCCTCAGACTACTCCCCCCACCCCACCCCAGCTGCTGTCTCCTTAATTTGGATTTGTGCCAAAGAAAGAGCATTTCCATCTTCCCTTTGGGAACCTTTGCGGGGTTCCAGAGTCCAGTTCAGTGGCAGGGTCACAGCAAGGGAGTGTCTGCTCTGGCAGGGGAAAATGAGTGGGGGAGGGAGGGGCTCCCCACAGCGTGCAGCCTGCTGTTCCTGCCCTGCTGCAGAGGGTAGAGCTTGGCTCAGTGGAGGGAGGGCGTCTCCAGGCCCACGTTACTGATAGTCAAGTCCTCGTGGCCTCTCATGAAGTGCCGCTGCCCAAGCATTTGCTCTGCCCCGCCCCCACGCTGGCCTTGTGCCCTACCTGTTGCATTCTTGCTCTTGTGACTTGGATGTGTGTCCTGTCTACTCTATTAAAGCCCTTTCAAGGTTCCCTGGCAAGGTACCCGCCTAGCATGCTTGAGGCCCTGGATTCAGTTCCCAGCACCACAAAACCAACCTGCAGTGAAAACCACAGTGATGGGAACCATCCTGCGGCACCGCTGGGCCTGGCTCCTGTGCCAGCACCTCACATCATGCCCTCTGCAGCGACAAGGCTGATGCTCAAGAGGTGCTGCTCAAGGGGGCAGGGACAGGCAGGTTTTCCTGCCCCCTGGAGCCACGATCTCCGAAGCCTTAATTTTTTTCTTTGTTCATCCATCTGTCTGTACCCCGAGTCTGTCTCTCAGCCCCTTCTCATTCATGTGTAGCTATGGGACACAGTTCCACACATGCTGGGTCCCCACCCCAACATCAGTGCACCCTGGGTCCCTGTCCCGAAGTAGCAGGAACACCGCTACTGGCATACAGCGAGAAAAAGATGTGGCCCCCAGCACTGCCGGGGGAGTCTGTGGGAAACGCCCATCTCTGGTCCTTTGATGATTCCAAGGCATAGGCAAACTGGCTCTACAGAAGATCCCATACAGGAAGATAGGCCTCGTTTTTTCCCTTTTCCAGTGTCCCCTCCCTGCCCCTCACATCTACTTCCTGAGGCTGCCTCTTATCTTAGCTACTTTTCATATTGCTGGGACAAAATACCTGACACCCCAAGTTAAAGGGGGAAAGGTTCATTTAGCTCACCGTTGTAGAGGTTTCCGTACTCCCCTGGCCCCAAGGCAGAGCGGCACATGGCAGGGGGGCCTAGCGGAGAGAAAGAGCCCGCAGCACACGGCAGGCAGTGAGCAGCAAGCCGGCCTTGTCTTTTTATCCCACCGAGGCTACAAGCCTTTTGGGTGGCGTTTCACCCCCAGGATGGAATTGCTCTCTTCAGTAAATTGCTTTAGGTGCACGCAGAATTATGCTGACTCCAGTGGGCTAATTTAGTACCACAGACCCCAGTCCCCATATCACATGCCCTAGAGGCAGCAAGCTTTGAAAAATCCACCTGGAAGGGCTTGAGGCTTTAGGGTAAGGGTACGCAGATACAAGCCACAATGCCTCCCAAATAAACTACCTATGCCCACATCTTCAGCCCCGGCTCTGCTTTCTAGGGAGCCACAGACAGGCCTTGTTAGCCAGCTTCCAAGTACTGTAACAAAATACTGGAGACAATCAATTTACAACAGAGAAAGGTTTGTTTTGTGTTTTGGTTTGTGGTTTCAGCCCGTGGTTGATTAACCTGGATGCTCTGGGCCTGTGGCAGCACAGTGCAGCATGGTGGGAGCCTGTGACAAAGGACAGGCTCCAGGAGGTGAAGCGAGAGAGGAAGGGCCTGGCTGCCCAGTGTCCCTTTTTTTTTTTTTTTTTTTT
>NW_004524609.1:13829035-13853234 GCF_000260255.1 Octodon degus | reverse complement strand
ATGTGGTGCTGGGGGTTTGAACCGCGGTCCCTGATGCTTTGCCAAGCTTGTTCTAAGTAGGTGCTTTAGACCACTGAGCCATCTCTCCAGCCCCCAGTGTCCCTTTTAAGGACATCTCCAGTGACTGAGCTTTCTCCAGAAGGACGCCTCCTTCTACATGCTCTACCACCTCTCAGCACTGCTATGGACTGCGTGCCAAGCCTTTCACACAGGGTCTTGGGAATCCATTCAGGATCTGAACTCTAGCAGATCCTTACAGCTCATCTGGAGTGCGGAGAAAGAAGGCTTCACATTTGCTGTAGGAAGAGGAGACCAAGTGCTGTCCCCTGGCATCCATTTCGTTCCCATCTCCACCCCATGTAGACACAGCTCAGAAGAGACAGGCCTGTTATAAGGACTGCATCAGTCAGGGTTTTTCAAGAGAAACAGCTGCAATAGGTGATATACAAATGTTTAAGAAGCACAAGATTGGCTTGCAGTGGTCAACCAGAGACTGGTGACGAAGTGCACAGTGGGCGTCCGCACACTGGAGACTGAAGGGCTCACTCTAAGGCCTGGAGTTCACTGCCGTGTCCCATGTGAGTCCAAGGGTGATTGATCTGTGACAGAAGGCTGAAGAATCTGAGGCTGAAGTCAAAATGGCTGTATCTGAGCTAAAGACGAAGACTAGAGCTCCTTCTGCTGGCCTGGTGGCGCATGCGTATAATTCCAGCACTTGGGAGACTGAGGCAAGAGGATGCCTGTGAATTCTAGGCCAGCCTGGGCTACCAAGTGATCTCAAGGCCAACCTGAACTGCACAGTGAGACCCTGTCTCAAAGACTATAAAATAAAATAAAATAAACTATAAGACAATAGAGCCACTCCAAAGAACAGAGGTGAATCCATCCTTCTTTGTTTCCCTGTATACCATCCAGGTGACAGCTGCCCTAGGGTGGGTCGTTTATACCCTAGGATGTAGAATTACTGAGCTGATTTGGTTAAACTTCTAAGCTTCTCGAGTTGGTGCCATCAATTGAGCAGCACAGGGACAGAGCAGTCACACCAGCTCCCCCTGGGTTTCCAGCTCGTCTGTTTGGAAGCAAGGCAGTGGGGACTTGCTGGGGAGTGGTGGTAAGGAGGACCAGAGCAGAGCCCACCACTAGGAAGAGCAGAGCTTCCCGTGCTGCACAGTGGGGTCGCCTGGGTGGGCGTGGAGAGTCTGAGCGAAAAGTCTGGATCGGCCCCGGAAACTGAGCTGATTCTGGGAATCACAGGGCTGGTCAGAAGCAACTGGGAAAACAGGGTAAAGCTCAGAGCTGGAGATCCCAAGTAGAAGAAGGTCTGGCTAAGGTAGGGGCGGAGGTAAATCCCTTTGGCTTCTCCATCATCAGCTTCTACTCAGTCTAATACAGTGTATTGTAGGTGACAGGGACTGAAATCAGATGGATGGGAATGGGCACAGCCCCCCCAAAATCAAACTCAGAAGATATTCCTGATGGTCATACGCAAGCTACTCAGCAGGTTCCCTCCCTGGGGAAATGTGCCACCTTCCTGTGGACGGTGGGACCCTTAAGCACAGGGAAGAGGGAGAGAGAAAATGACAGTAGGTTTTGGGTGGGGTCTTGATACCTGCCCCAGTTCATATCCCGCTTGCATCCCTACCCTGGCCTCCCTGGCCTCTCCCGCTTGCTGCTCCGCCCCCCTCTTCCAAGCAAGGGTCTTCTCCAGCCCTCCCTCTCCCTTAGGCCAGATCCACCCCAGGCCTGAATGGCAACCATATGTTTAGGATGCTTGATTGCTGTTGCTGGGAGCCAGAAGGGCTGTTTGGGAAAGGGTACTCAGTCAGAGCTGTGTTTATATACACAAGGGCTGGCGTCTTTTTATTATGCATAATTATATGCTTCTTAATGTACAGACATTGCCGGCCATTTCTCCCTCCTCAGTGAAGTCACTGCTTGGGTGGGTGCGTGTCTTTGGGTGTGTGTGGGGGTGCAGCTGGAGACCTTCATTTCTCTCCTTCCACCGGGAGCTCAGAGCCCAGGTACCAAGGGTCTCCCTGACAGATGAGTGTACAAACTCACGCCACCCTGGAGAAGAGAGAAGGAATTTTTCCAGGGGACCTGGGGAGCTGGATCTCAGCAGCGCTGCTGGGTGTAACACAAGCCCATCTCTTCCTCTTTGTCTTTGAGCGGCAGCTTCAGATTTACCGTCCTACCCTCACCCCGGGAGAAAAATGTTAGCTCATTCCTGCAAAGCGTTTTCTGGAGTTGGCACCTAGCGAGTCTCGTTTTCTGTCTTAATTTCACAAATTTGACTTCAAACACCTGCCATGGCAAGTTATGAAGCCCTAACCCTAGAATTCAGAGCAGGCTTTTCATAATGCTCCTGGTCAGAAAAATAAAAACATTTTTTTTTAAACCTTTATGAAGACTTTTTTTTCTTTTTCTGCAATACTGGGGATTGAACTCAGGAGTGCTCTAGTACTGAGCTCTATCTGAAACTCCTTTTTATTTTATATTTTAGGGCAGGGTCTCACCGTGCTGTCCAGGCTAGACTAAAACTTGTAATTCTCCTGCCTCGGCCTCCTGAGTAGCTGGATTTACAGGTATGTACCTCAGTGCTCAGTAGAAAAAGCCTCTTGTTTATATAGCGTAGAAGACATAAGGATCAAGGCCTTCAGAGTTGGGGACCCGAGTTCAAACTCAGCCTCCACTGTAGATTGGCTGTGTGACTCTGATCTTACCATCTAACCCCTCTGGCCTGTAGTTTTCCTTATTGACAAGTTGTGACTCATGTTAGGGCCCCACGCCTCATAAATGCTTTGTAAATGCTACTTTCTCCTAAGGTGACGATTCTATGTGGGCAGGAAGTGGCTGTCCCATCTGAGACTCCCTCCTGGTGGCTCATGCTCTGCTAGAAGGCACTGAGCACTCCCCAGACAGTGCCTGAGACAAGGGAAGGGTGGACGCTGGCTTGGAGTCAGGGTCCGTCTGTTCTCAGCCAGCCGTGGAGTTGGGCAGTTATGGGACTTCTGAGCTTCACCAGCTATAAAGTGGCAGAGTAATGGGCTTTGCCCGTAGGCTATGATGATCAGATTAATTGAGAGGCATTGAGATAAGGCACATAAAATGTTTAGTGTGGTCTTGATGTCCAATTTTATTAGTCGCTTATATTTCCAGTGAGGAGCAGCTCACTACTTGAAGTGTCCTTACTTCTACCTCCCCACGCGATCCTCAAAACAACCTGTGGGTTGGGTGGACCGGCGGTCAGTCTCCCTTTACGTAAAAGAAGTGGGTTGCAGAAACTGCTGGTGCTTGCTGAGTCCAAACCCCACAGCTCTGTGTTCTGTTTAATAAACCATTTGTCATTTTCATCCAGTATTTGCTTTTCTGAGAATGTTCTACACTTTTTTTTTTTTTTTTAAATAAATGCTACTGGGGATTAAACCAATGTCTTCACTCTGAGCTGTATCTCCAACCTTCTTTTTTATTTTGGGACATCATCTCCGGTCTCACTAAATTACCCAGGCTGCGCTCAAACTTGAGATCCCCCTGCCTCAGCTTCCCAGAGAGCTGGGATTACAGCCGTGGACTGCAGTAGATGGCCAGTGCCCTCTTTTAAAAGTTGAGGATGCTGGGGTTCTGAGCTACACGCAAATCCTCCCTCTCCCTTTCCTTACGTGCTGCTCCCGCCAGGAGGCGCTGTATGGATTAAGGGTAAGAGCCCAAGAGAGTCATCCGTTTTTGAAAGTCCATCTTTTCTGGGTGGCCTGTCCTGCTGAGGGAGGGACTGGGAGACACTAAGGAAAGTGCTCAGTCCTGTGGACCCACACGTGTGGAGTCCACCTCAAAGCAGCAAGGCCTGGTCCTACGCGTGAGCTTGTAGCCATCGCATTCCATGTTAATTTCTATCCTGTGCCGTGCGCTGATCCTGTCTGGAGCCCACAACGGCTTCTATGCAGCTTCTTTTCCTCCCCTAAACAATGCAAGTCTTGTGACCCCCATGGTGCGGCGGTGCTGGCGGGGCGCTGTGGACTCCCCCTCCGTAGCTCAGGCACAAGCTAGCCTTTGGGCCTTGCCATTTGCCTCTGCCAGAAGTCAGGGATCCTCAGGCCTGAGCCAAGTGGAGACTGAATCCACAGCATAGGCGCTGTCCTTGGTAACAGAGATTTACCATCCGAAGGGCGGCTCTCCCTGTTAGATGTGATTAGTTCCCAAGCACTCTTCACGCAAGGGTTTGTTCAGGGACACCGGAGCCCCCATCACTCCTCTCTCCTTCCCACCATCAGCTGCCCCCCGAGATTTAGAGGCAGGAGGCGATCTTCCCTCGCGCTTCCATTACTTTAGCGCCTGAGTTACTGAGCCATTATCCTTTGAAGAGTTCTTCATTCAACCTCAAGCAACAAAACTCAAGGCTCTGCCGCCGCTGAGCCGGCTTCCCTCCTCCCAGGCGGTGCCCACCGGTCCCTCGATCCATTTAGCTCCTTTACGGGCTATACTGCTCCTCGTGGCCAGACAGCCTTGGGTGAGACCTCAACCCTTCTGGGATTTATTTTCCCACCCTGCAAAATAAGGTGGCTGGAATAGATGCTCTCTAGAGTCCCTGGCAGTCTGTGATTTCTTTCAACCAGCCCCTCTCCCTCCAGCTACCCCAACTTAATAGAGTTAAAAAGCCATGGTCTCTCCCACCCTGAGCACTATCTGTCTCCTGTCCTTAAGCCTGGATCTTACCTCATCACAAAAAGGAGCAGAGGGTGGAAAGGGACAAAGTTAATCAGAGACAGGGAAGAACGGGTGTGGGCTGGGATCCCTCACACAATGAACAGGGTGCATCAGGGATGGATTCTCCCCCGCCTGGACTGTGCTCCCCTCTTGATGCGGGGAAGAAAGGCTTTGCCTCAGGATTAGTCTTCTACAGTGAGGCTGCAATTTGCCCTTGTGTTTATTATTCTAGAAGCCCAAATACCACTCACAATAACTTGATTCCTTTACCTTGGCTTTCTTTTTTTGTCTCTTCTTCTCTGTCAACAAACAGGGTCTTGGAAAGAGATCACTTCTTCCTGGCTTGCAGGTCTGGTGCTCTGTGAAGGTCTCGGGAGGGGCCACGCTGGCTGGCAGGTCTGCTATTTAGGGCAAGCTGCCACCGCCTGTCTCTCCAGAGGGTACTTTATTGACCAAGGGTGCAGGCCTCCTGGCCAGGAGTCTGTGTGGATGAGGAGCCCGAGCAGGCCTTCCTGGGGCTGGGGACGGATGTGTCTGAGTCACACAGACAGCCAGGGGTGGGAGGGAGAGCAGGTGGCTCTGATAAGGAGGAGACAAAATGAATGTATTTTCAAAGTTTCCCCCGGGCCCCAGCAGTATTCCGCAAAACTGTAATCCTATTTTGTAAATAGATGGAATTGCCTTTTTTCTTAAAAAAAAAAAAAAAAAAAGCATTGGAAATGCAAAGCCAGCTGCTGCTGATCTTCCTCTCTTCCTCTCTCCCTCCCTCCTTCCCTCTCTCTTTGTCCATCACTCTCACCCCTGCAAGAATGAGAAGGAAACCTGCTGCTTTGTCCCAAGGTACAGATGGCATAAGTGGAGTACAGTGGGGTCCTGGTCCCAGACACCCACCTGGACTGTCCCAGGCCCAAGCCAGCTGGGACACTAGAAGTGACCTGAGAACTGGTAGTGACTCTGATTCTTTCTGTTTTTTTTTTTTTTTTTTTTTCTTTTCTGACCAACTGTCTGGGCAGGTGGGTCAGTGACAATCATAATCCTCACATTTTAAAATGGTTAAGGGACAAAGCACCTGGGAATAGAGACTTATGAACCTCCACGGAGGGGACTGAGTGTTGGGCCAAATCACTGGGGCTGTGGGGTTATTTTCAGCAAGGGAAGTCAGGCCTGGATGTGAGTCTTAGATGCCATCTTGAGCTCAGGGGTGGGTAGCAGGAAGAAGGGAAGAAGGGCCCAGTGGGATCTGGAGTAATGGTCATAGCTTGGTGGTACCTGGCTTGGGCACTGTGGGTGTGTGTGTGGGCCACCCATCAGGGAAGGGAATGCAGAGGGGCAACTGGTGGATGAGTGGAATGTACGACATTCTGAGTTTGAGGCCCCTGACTCTCAGCTGGAAAACCTGGGCCAAGCAACATGTCCTCCAAGGCCAGAAAGGGCAGTAGGGAGACCAGCAGTTAGCTGGAAGGCAGGGCCAGGGGATCCCTGTCATTGTGACAGTTTGCATGCCATGTTTATTAAAGTTCATTGACTTGTACGCTGGAAATGGCAAATTTTGTGATGCTTAAGTTGCGTCCTGAATAAAGTTGATTTTTGCAAAGGCAGCAAGGACAGCAGCCAGAGGGGTCAAAAATGAGAGAAAGTGCATGGTCTGAAGAGGAGGGGACATCAAGAAGGCTGTGCATCTTCTCCTGAGAGTAGGGAGCAGGTGGAAACGGCCAGAGAAGTCCTGTCACTGTGCCACAGGGCAGTGCGTGTGCTTTGGTCAAGAGCTCCAGAGACAACTTGGGAGCACGCAAGAGGTCACCATGGTGGGTCCAGCTGGGTCTTCTGGCTCATTCTTAAGCCTTTCTAGACCTTGGCAGCTTTCTGTCACTCAGAGATGGAGCTCAGGAAAACAAGTGAATTATCAGGGTCCAATAAGCCACCAATGATTGGCTAGGGACAAGAGCTGGCCAGAGCTTGAGGATTCTCAGGACGAATAGTGAAGGACAGAAGCTGCCATAGCTTAGATCTAAAATTTGCTCCAACGAGACCAAGTACTGGGGGCTTGGTCCCCCCCACAGGGTGGCACTGTTGGTGGTAGAGCTTCTCATAGCAGGGCCAAGTGGGAGGTCACTAGGTAATGGGGCCGTGCTCTCGAAGAGAATTATGAGAAGTTGGCCCCTTCCTCTTCCTCTCTCTCTCTCTTTTTTTTTTTTAATCTTAGGGAAGGGTCTATAAGGTGTTCAGGGTCTCACTACTAGATCAGACTTGTAGTGATCCGCCTGTTTACAGCCTCCCAAGAGCTGGGATTACAGGCATGCGTCACTGTGCCATTTCAATTGCCGTTTTAGCGTGCCCCAGGGCCGGGGCTGTCATGGCAGGCCCAGTGTTTGAACCCCTGGCCCCTGTGCCTGTTTGCAGGCACTTTAATCTGCTCAGCTATTTGGCCAGCCCTCTCTTCCCCTCTTTTGTTCCCTGAGTCCTGATGTGAGCACTTTATGCTGTCTCACCACAGGGCAAAGCAAAGGGGTGTACTTGGTCACGGCCTGAAACTTCCAAAGTTGTGAGCCAAGAGCCCTTTTCTCTTTTTGACTTAATGCTCTCAGGTGTTTTGTCACAAAAGCTGCAAAGCTGATTAACACAATGCTTATAAAAAGAGCATGATTTACAGGACAAAGCTGTCATCTCACAGAAAGAGAGGGCTGCTAGCAGACAGAGAGGCTCATTCAGGCCTGGCACCCTTTTCTCTGTCCTCAGCAGGGCCAGGTGTCCCCGCAGGAAGATTACCCAGAATCTTCTCAGGGCTTCTTCAGTGACCACGAGCTGGGCGCAATCTGCAGCTGGAATCTGCGGAAGTAGCCCCAAGGCTCCGGGTGGGAGCCCCAGGCGTCCAGGAGAGCGGGCCGTGGTGCGGGCACCCATGTCTTCCAGAATGCTGGCGGGAAGAGCTCAGCAGCTCTGCCTGCCGGTGGCCCCAGTGTAGCTCCCCCTCCCCCAATCAGGAGCACCCTGAGATTCAGTGGGCCCAATTTCCTGAAGGCCGTTTTCTTCAAACGACATTGCCTGGGCTTGTAATGGATTTACTTATTCTTTCAATTCTCTGGTTTTTGTTGACTGGTTTTCATTTTGTCTTCATAACAGCATTTTAAGGAATGGACTTACGGCTCATCAGAGGCGTTTAGGTTGCCTGGCCCCAGGGTTCACCGGGGCTATTTTGTGTTCTCCAGCTTCCGGACGAACAAGGTGCTATCAAGGCAGAAGCCCCCTGCGGGCCTACAGCCTGCCGGACTGGCAGGTGTCATGGGAAGCCCGGGCACAGAAATGCAACTGGCATCCCGGAGCCCGGGCTGCAGCGTCCAGGTCGCAGGAGCTGTGGGAGCCGCGTCCTCACCATCCGCTAGGTAGTAGGTACGTGGGGTGCTTCCTTCCGGTCCCTACCGATGGGAGGGCTTGTGCGTCTATGGCAGCTCAGCAAGAACTCTTGTCGCTTGTCCTGTTGTTCCCAGGCCTGGCCCACAGCCTGAGCTTAAGGGCACTGGCAGAAGACTGCAGAGGGAGGACGTAGTCTGTACAGAGAGGTCACCCGTGTGCCAAAGCACTAGGTCAAAAAGCCGGTGCTCAGGTCCCACCTTTGTCCATCGCTGTACAGGCTGCTCCCTATCCCCCAGAGACCCTGAAAGGAAAGTAGAGGTGTCCGCTAGGGGGAGCTCGGCACCTCTGCAGCTGGGCGGGGCTCGCGCACACCCAGCTCAGCGCTCAGGTCTCCTTGCCCTGTCTGTGCCGGACACTCTAGAAACCATGCGTGGAAGCCACTATCATTCTCCTCCTTTTACAGATGAGGAAAAGAGGCAGGCAGTGGCTATGCGACTTGCCCCAAACCACACAGCTACTCAGAGAAGCCGGATTTGAACCCATCTTTGACCATGATTCCTGCTCAAAACCTGTATTGTAGTCTTTGGTTCAGAGGCAAGCCATTCCTCCTGAACTCTTGCATGGCAGGACTCAGGGACGAGGGTACGGGGGAAGTGTCACTGGATCTCTCTCATCGCTTGGAAGCCTCTTTAGGGAAATACATACTACAACCCCCCTTCACCCTAGATGGACTGAATCCCTGGCAACTGTCATCCGGCTGGCTTATCAGGGGACAGAAGCATCCCCTGCTGCCCGCTGGCTGCCACAGCCCCTCCCTGTTAAGGTTCAGCTTTCTTCTTCCATACACAGAGCTGGACTCCTCTCCTGGTCCCTCCTCCAGCTTTCCAAGGTTGGTTCAGAGTCTAGCTTTGCCTGGCTGTACTGCCCGGGTTGCAGGGCAACTTGCCCACTTTCTTCTATAAAGCCCCCTTGCCTCTCAAGAAGGGACAGACAGGGACTGTCCCCAGTCATCCTGAGGGCTCCTGTGCCTCCCTGCCAATCCTAAGCCCCTGTCGGCTGGGACATACTCCACCCCCTATGCAAGGCCCCACTTTGGGGACATCCGTCTGCAATGACACTGCCAGGTTCAAGTTCTTCTTTTGAGAAATCGAGCCAGCCGTGCCCCTCAGGAAGCTGGCAACTCCTGAGCCCTGACGTCCTCCCCACCAGTCTCCAGATAATGGGAAATCATTTCGGGGGGATGGTGAGGGCGGAAGCAATGCGGGGGCTTCTGTGTGCTGGAGTTGTTGCCTCGTAACTGCACAAAAGGAAATGTAGGACAACAGCCCCTCTGGCTCACTGCTCTTGCTATTGCGAACCACACCAGCCAGAAAATACTCGTTAATGGCCTTCTCCCAATCTCCTTCTAGATAATGATAAATACTGTGTATTTTTAGTCCGGAATTGAATTTCATCTCTCCATTGCTGGTGGGTTTCAGGTGTTTTATTCTTTCTCCCTTGGGGTCTGAAAACTAGACACGGGTACGTTTCCTGTATTTATGCCCTGCCAGAAATTGACATATGGACTCATTAGTTCCTCCACATTTCTTCTCCCCCGCCCTCCTCCAGATTCTCGCCTTGCTGGACCAGGAAGGGAGCTGTATCTAAAGGGGCTCTTCTGAAGGCATCCTGCAGACGGGGGACAGGTGTGTTCTGGGGACAGGGGCCTCGCTTCTACCAGCAATCACGGCCTCCACACTTGAGCGTGACCTGGGTCCCATCCCAGTCCCAGACTCAGAAGGTCTGGCACAGAACACAAGACCTTGTATTTCAAGCATGTTCCCTGGGGGATGTTGATGCAGTTGGTCCCCAGACTACATTCTGAGAAACACTGGCCTAAATCCTTCCTACTCAAACTGTGGCTCTGGGTCCACCGTCATCAGTGTCACTGGGAGCATTTTAACAGTAGAACACTCTTGGAGTCCACCCCAAGTCTATTCAAAATTGCAGGAACGGGGCATGGTGGCACAGGCCTGTGATCCCAGCACTCAGGAGGTTGAGAAAGGAGAATCACTGAGAGTTTGAGACCAGCCTGGGAGCTACAGAAGTGAGTATAAGGCTAGCCCAAACTGCATAGCAAGATCCTGCCTCAAAAAAAAAAAAAAAAAAAAAAAAAAGCATTTCCATGAGACCCCCAGGTAGAATAATTTAAATGTCGATTATAGTTCAAGATGCATTGGTCCAAATCATTTATCTAAGCTCCTTTCACTCAGCCTTGTGGCCCCAACATGGGCTGTGGTTTATTTATTTATTTATTTATTTATTTATTTATTTATTTTAATGTGTTTAGTACAGGGTCTACAGGGTTTCGCTACACAGATCTGACTTGTAGTGATCCTGTTTTTCAGCCTCTCAAGCACCGGGGTTGTAGGGTGTGAGCTATTTGGCCAGCCCTGGGGCTGTGGTTTAGAATCACCTGTAAAAGTTTCTATTTCCAGGCCATTCTCCAGGCCAATTAAATAGCATCCCTGCAGCAGGGCCCAGGCACCCATATTTTCAAGTTTCCTCAGGAGATATCCTGTGCCGGCTCATCTGAAAACCATTGTTCCAGCTAGAGGAGCCAAGTCAGAAACATGTTTCACCCAGGCCTGATCGTAAAGGAGAAGGGAACACTGTTTTTCTTCCTCCAAGGCCACTCATTCATACCCAGGCCCTGGTCCAGCAAAAGCGCAGCTTGGCCTGGCCCAGTGTTATCCATCTTTCCAGCGTGCCTTCCCCAGGCTATGGGAACTAGCTGAGGGTTGTGCATCCTTCTCTCTGATGTTTCAGTGAAGCCGGTTGTGGAGGGCGGAGGATGGGAGGAGCAGGAAAAATCGGCTAAGCCAGGCTTGGCTTAGCCCCTTGACTTAATTAGAAGTGGGCTCAAAGGAGCCCATTTTCTACATTTCTGAAATGCCACTACTTAAGTCCTTTTGAATTAAATCCAGATTGTCAAATACTGAGAAAATTAGCTTTCCCCTTCTGGAATCCGTAGCAGAGACACCGTCCTTGGATCAGAGTACTCTTCTCTCCTGACCCAGAGGTCTAGAGTGCTCCAGGCAGCCAGGACCCTACTGGATATGGAAGATGGACACCGTCTGCCTCCCTTGGGCCCAGAGTTCTGGCATCAGGATCAAGGTGTTGAGTGACTCACAGTCAAGTGTAAACTTCTTACCTGTTCTTCTTTTTTTTTAAATTTATGCATTTGTTACAAGATCTTGCTACGTAGCTCAGACTCATAGTGATCTTCCTGTTTCAGGCTCCCCAGTGCTGGGATTACAGGTGTGCACCACTATGCCCAGTCTTGGTAGCCCGCTCAGTGTTCTCAGGGGCCGAGCTGGCATGGCATGGGGTGCTGGGGATCGAACCCACATCCCTGCACTTGCCAGGTGGGTGCTTAGACTGCTGAGCTATCTCCCAAGCCCTACCTGCTCCTTTTTAAGGGTTAACCTAAAGTTGGTGTCTCTGTAAGGAGGAGGGAGGGAGAGGAGGCCCCTGCAGAGTGGTACCTCCAGGGAGGCTGTTACGAGGATGCCAGGTCAGCCCAGAGCTTTTGGAAAAGAGCAGAGGGGCCCTTTCTTCTCCACCCTCCCTCCTCTGTCTTCCCTGGATTGAGCTGAGGTTACCCAACCCAGTACCAGGGGCTGAGATTGATAATTTGGGACAGGGCCTTTCCACTTCCATTTCTATTATGCATTGCTGGTAGTTCAGACTCACCTGGGACAGCAGGGTGCACAGAGAACTGCCGGGGATCCTGTGGGTGAGGAGATCCTCCGTGCAGAATCTGCATCCTGAGCGGAGAGCTGGGCATGCACTCGGAAGACAAGACAGGCTCAGGGCCGTGTTCTGTTTAGCTTGGCAAGGAGAGTACGGAGTGCAGAGGGAGGAACTCACCTGTCCTCTACCGTCCTCATCTAAATGACTCTTCTGATTGGATCCAAGGGAAAGAAAAGGACAGGAGGGGAAGAGAAAAAGCAAAGGGAACCCTGCAGCTTTCTCCAAAGCATCAGGGACTGCTCAGTAGACGAGGCGGTAACAAGCAGGTGAAGGGCAACATCTAGGCCGGTGACTGGAAAAGCCTCTTAGGAGGAAAGAGAAAAAAGGAAATAAAAGCAAGGAATGTGAAGGAGACTCTGCTGAAGGGCTGTGCATTCATTCCTTCACTCGATTCATTAAATTCACTCATTCATTCACTCAATCACTCACTCATTAATTCACTCACTAATTTACTCATTTATTCATTCACTCAATCACTCATTTACTCATTCATTCATTCATTCATTCATTAATTCATTCATTTGCTAACAGGCTTCTCATAGATTGTGACTGTCAAAACAGATCTGGTCAGTCCTTTCCTTCATGGCTTTGGCCACTCTGTGTGGGTGCACAGAGTGACATAGAGGCCACTCTGGAACTACATGCTTGGGTGCAGAAGAGGTCTCAGCTCAGGGCACAAGAACCACATGGAGCCTGCAGTAGGGACTAGGACTCTGCCTACTGGTTCAGTCAAAAACCTGGTCTTCAGGAAAGTGATCGAGACCCAGATCGCCACCTTCCCCGTCCCAGCCCAGATGGAAGGCAGCCAGTGGGATGTGTGTGCAGCAGCAGACACTCAAGGTCGGGCTGCTAAACTAATGCAGCTCAGAGCAGAGCATTGGCCAAGAAGCCTGCCAAGTCTCAGGGAGCTGCAGGGAGGGGGACGGGCACCAGCAGCCCTAATTGCATTTCATGACCTGACACCTGTGCTGCAGAGGCCGCCAGCTGCCCTTCTGCCTGCTTTTCTTCTCACCTTCTCCTTCCCTGGTCCCTGCCAGATTGCCTTGGGGCTCTCAGTTGCCTCTTGGCAGCTCAGAAGATCAAGGGAGAAGCTTCCTGACGTCTTTGAGTAAAGGTCTCACATCCTGCGGGTGGACTTTGGGGCAAAATGTGGAAGTCTCAAGCTCCCTGGGACTTGGTCCCTAGGTGTCCCTTGCAAAGGTGGAGGACAATAGCATGAAAAGACTGGGGTGCTCAGTCCTTGAGACCCGGTCCCACGGAGTTTAGGGAGTAAGAATGAACCTTTGACTGCCTTATCAGCTTTGCCCCCAGTGTCTACATGAAATAGTCCCAGGCTCCTCTGGTGACAGAGAAGTGAAGTGAAGGCTGGTTCAGCTTCTGTGTGGCTGTGTGTACAGAAATTTGGATCCGTGCGAGCAGTTTGAATGTGTACATATGTGGCAGTGTGTATGTGCATCTTCATGTGTATGCATGTGTGTGCGTGTGCATATGCTTATATACTGGGATGGGCTTAGTGAGGTGTTCCTAGGAAAAGCACCCCCTCCCCTGGTGACCTTCCATGAATCCTAGCTCACTTGGATCCCCCAAACATTCGCCAGGCTGCACCAGACCACCATGGCTTCTCTTCCAGCCAAGCACCCTGGGCAGCTTGCTGAATTCCAGGGTGACCTTGACTCCCCACCCCCTCCCCCCGGGGATGGAGAGGCTTCTATTCCACCGTGTTCATCTTCGCCGGTCCACAGCCAGCCTTAAATTTGCCTGCTTCATCTTGGCTGCTGTTGCGGTCTGAAAGGCTGGGAAGTGTCGTGTTTCATTTCCGCTTTTTAATGACAGCAAGGAATGGCGGGATGTACCCACCCTCCGCTCCTATCCCATCCTTCACTGTCCCTAGGAGCCCCGTTCCTCTCTCTGGTGGCTCCTGCCTGCACTTTCCTGGCTGCCAGCAAAGCCCATCCCAAGTGGATGGATGGACTTGTTGGGGGAGAGTATTTATTTTAAGAGGCATTTCACCTCGGGTGTGGATGTGCTTGGCTTATTACCCATAAATATCAACTAACGGAGAAGGAGTGGCCTCTGAGAGAGAAGTGGAGGCTATGGAGGGAGCCTGTGAGCCGACACCTTCCCCAGGGAGATGACGGAGCAGTCCACATGGCTGGCCTTGGCAGTGCTACCCAAAGGTGCCTGCCTAAGCACCGGCATTGAGCCAGCCTTGGGCGGCAGCAGAGCCCCCATGCAAGCACACAGCCCGTGCCCTTGAGGATCTGGGTCCAGCCGAGCTGCCAGTGGCCTCACACCCAAGCAGCATCCACTGGAGGAGGTGCGTTGTGCAGAGTGATGTAATTAAGGACCAAAGGAAAAAAGAATGTAGCTTCTGGGAGTTCCCAAGGGAGGCAATTTGGAAAAGGTCTAGTTGATTGAAGACACGAAGGGCATTCCAGGAGGCTCGTCCACATGAGCAAAGGGCAGGGACCTGCCAGGCTGAAGGAGAAGTTGGAAAATGTTCATGCAGGTGGACAGTGGGGGGCTAGGACGTGGGGTTTCCGAGCCCTACAAGAGAGTAAGAGAGCTCGTCTCTCTGGATGATTTGGGGAGTGAGCTTTGAGGGTGTCACTGAGCTGACACTCTGTGTCTCAGCCAGGTAAGGTCTTGGCAGTGGTGACACAGAACCTGTGCTGGGCTCTCTCCTGGGCGCTCACTGGAGGTTCTCCAGTTCCCAGCGGTGAGCAGGCTGGAATCTGCAGGAGGGGTGGAGAGCAACCTTGTTAATCACAATCAGCCCTGGGCTGGTGGCTCTGTGTTGTCTCCCACGGACTCTTCCAGGTGCCCCACCCAGAATGATACAGCTGTGCTCACGTCCACCTTAAAGACAGGGAGAGGGACTCAGAGATGATATGAAAGCCATCCACAGGAGACAGCCCATGTGGCATTCTGGGGACTGCAGGACATAGACACCTTCTTCCATTGCAGGATGCCATCCCCTGCCTCTGGGGTGGGTTAGAGGTGGAACTGTATCCTTTTCTCCTGGAACTTGTGCTTCTTCATAGAGGGCTCAGAGACAAGACAGACTGCTGCCCACTGGGCTGGCCAGGCTGTGTGATCCTTTCTGCAAGGCCTGTGTGGACAGTTGGGCCCTCCCAAGCAGGAGGCAGCCTCAGCCCAGTGGCCCACACAGTCATCACAGTTACATGGCCTTCAGAGAGAAAAGAACATATTGAGAGATGTTTCTAGATGGTGAGGCCTAGATGCAATGCCCTGAGTAGAGGAATAACTCAGTATTGTGCTCACTCTGACATTCGGGGGCAGACAGGACCAGTACAGATGGGAGGGCATGGCCTTCTCAAGCCCTGGGCTTTACTTCTCATGGTGTGAAACCTGTCTTCCCCAACACCCCACTTAGCCTTAATTATATGGACATTCATTAGTGCAACTGGCCAGTTGACTGACTTTATATTGTTTTCAAATGGAAATATCTGGGGATTTTTCTCTTCATAAAATAACTCATAGTCATGTTAACAATCATATAGTAAGAGGGACCCAAATACCTACGGTGGAAGTTTCCTGACTTGAGGGATAATGTTACTGTTATAATTACCCTTGTGACCATAAAGATCTAGAGTAAGTTTTTAGCTCTCATGAATCTTCCCCAGTAGCCCTGTGCTCATCTCTCCTCCTCTGGCCTCATGGTCCCTCTGGCTTACATGGCCTCTTTGGTCCCCAGACCACGTCCTAGGACTGTCGAATCTTGCCAAGGAAAGGGCAGCTCTTTCAGTCTTCTGTCCAGTGTGACAGGCCTGGCCAGAGCACTGACAGATGGTGCGCTCCTGTAGTATGCACGCCGTTGGGCCAGGCAGCTCGCTGTCTTCTGGGGGCAGCCCTTCCATCCAGGGCAGCTCTAATTGCCTGAAAGTTCTTGCTTTTGTTTAGCTAAAATCTGGCACTTTGATGCCCTTGGTTGAAGGCCTGCCCTTGGGGATGCTGGAAAGTCAATCTGCCCCACTTCCACATGACAGATTCCACATTGTTGAAGACAGCACATCTCCCATGGATTCACTCTTGCTTGGCTAAATACCCTGATATCTGAAAAAACACATCCAAGGAAGGACAGCCAGAGTGCCCTCCCTGACTCATTTGCCTGGTCATGTCCTCCAGGATCTGACTTCAAGTGCAGACCTGCCCGAGTGGAAGTCTCCAGAGAACTCTTGAGCAGTGGCAGCCAAAGGGTTGTGCCGGCCCCACTCTGCAAACTTGACTCTGAGTACGCATCAGAATCCTCAGTACAGTTGTACACAGGCCTGGGCCCCGTTCCTAGAGTCTGGGGAGAAGCCTAACCAGGAATCTGGATGTTTAAGAAGATCACCACAGCCAGTTTTGTTGACCAGCCCTTCTTCTGGGGGAAAGTAGAGACCCGTAGACAAGATATGCTGAGGCAGGCCCTGTGAGGAAGACTCGTTCATTGAGACTCACTAGTTTGCAAGTGATAAAAACCCAGCTTTGTGAACTAACCCAGCAGTATTTATACTCAACTTCAGCATTGGGAGAACATGCTGGTTGGTGCAGGGTCAGGAAGGGATTCTGGGAGGACTTTGGGGACTTGGTGTTTGGGACTGGATTCATCATTCAAAGAGGCTGGTTTTCTGCTTGGATTCATTTTGGAGACAGACATCTCTGGATGGGGAAGCTCCTGGCCATGAGTAGCACAAGGTCATATTCTCCCAACATAGCTACTTTAACTGGAGGTTGAGCCCAGAGCCACCGCATTGCACCAAATTCCGAGCTCCACCTTTATACATTTTACTTTTGAGACTGGGTCTTGCCAAACCACTAAGTTGCCCAGGCTGGGATCCAACTTGTGATCTTTGTGCCTTAACCTCTCAGAAAGCTCAGTTTACAGATGTGCACCACTGCACCCAGCTTCCACTCTACAGTATCTTTATACTTGTTTGAGTAAAAGATCTTTCTTGGTCTAATTTGAGTCTCTTTTTAACTGATCGTTATGCAATAAGGTGGGATATTAGGATTTGCTGATGGATTTATCCCTGATAGGTTGGGAGGAAGGTGCAGGACATTAGGTGAGGGAGAGTGAGCCACTAGGGAAGGAAGGTTGGGCCGACTCCTTATGGCCAACCTACAGAGAGGGCTGGATAGAGTTTCTTTGGAAAAGAAAGCTCTAGTGCAATAATTGAATGAAGATGCTATTCTTCTAGTAACAGGATGGCCTTTCAAAAACCATGTGAGGGTCACCTGATTAGAATAAAGCTACTGGGATGTGAGGACTAGGTTAAACATGCATCTGATATCACAGCATCAACCCATTACCATGCTCCAAGGTGAGAGAAGTGTCCCATTGACATTCCAAGATATGCTACCCTTTCATCATGTAGAACTACTGCTGGAAAATAGCTGTCCAGTTATGGGCTTTATTTGCCAGTGTTTCTAGAATCTAGGAGGGATGACATGACTAAATATGGATGGCGATGATATGTATCATTTCTAGGCCAAGATGATTAAGTATGGGGAACTCGATCCTCATTGTTCTCAGATAGTGTAACAGAGGACTTCCAGAATATCCTGGAGATTTCAGAGCTTCAGCACAGAAGGAACCTGTGTCCCTGAGTCACGACTTGGAAGACAGTTTCCTAGAAGAGCTAATGGATCAGCAGTATCTACATTCAACTTCAAGCAAGTGAGATATCCTTGGTTGCACTAAGCTGTTAAAACTTTTATTCCAGTTGTCAGCCTTAACTACCTGTGGTTGATTGACAGTTGGTGGTCAGCTTATCACAACCAGCTGAACTGAACCAGCACGGGGCTGGGTGCAGAAGACCCACTTGAGGATTGTTGCCAGCTGCATGAGAGGCGGAATTGGAGAAGAAGGAGGCTGTTGGGAGATGGTAGAGGCTGCTGGAAGCTGCTGGTTCTCCTGGGGACCTTGTCATGCTGGCTTTCCTGGTAAACTTGGTTGCTCTCATTGGAGAAGGAGCTCAGGACCTTATTGTCACTGAGAATGGCTTCAGTTCACTTTGAGGGAGTTGTGGTCCTCACTTTGAGCATCACTTCCTGGCTCTAGAGGGGAAGATGGTGCACTGCTCAGGCTCTTGGAGAAGCTTGTCACATTGGCTTTCCTGATGGGGACTCAGCTTTCCTGATCCTTGGAGAAGCTCAGGACCTCACTGTTGCTAAGGGTGGCTGTGGTAATTTTCTGGGGCGCTCTGGTTCTTCCTTTGAGCATTGCTTCCTGGCTCTGGCGCAGATCCCTTAGCCTGATAGCACAGATCTTTCATCCTCCTGGCACAGACTTTCTAGCTTCCACCACTGATTTGGGGGCCTTCCCAGCAGAGATTCAAGAAACAGGCATGCATGAGTCATTGTCCTGGGCTGTAGGCCTCCAGCTGGACTCACTGTGGCATTGTTACAGGCTCTAGGTCTTCAGCAGGACTCATGCAGGACATGACTGTGGGATCCAGGCCTTCAGCTTGACTCTTTGATCTTTCGTGTGTGAACAGATTTCCTACACTCTTTGTATATGATTCTTTGAGTGACCACTACAAATAATCTTAAGAAATATGTTTTCTGTATTGTATTGTTCACCTTACAATATCCCAATCTTTGACTCTACCCTAATTACTATATGTTTCTGGTTCACTTTGTGTCCAGTTTCTACACTTCCTTTCTGGGCTCAATGAACCAAGGGGGATTTTGAGGTTGTCATCTTAACTGTTGAAAAATCAGCTTCGCTTGGTGCTTTTAGCTTGGCTGCACTGTGGAAGGTTCTGGAAGAAAAGAGGTACCATGGCTGGAATGCCAATGGTTTCCTCTGTAGCTGACCACTCCTCATTTAGCTGTCCATTCTTCTACCCAGTCATCCATTACTTTTTCATTCTTTCAGCCTTGGGTGCTTGCTGGGTGAGCAGGTGGGGCTGGCATTTCCCTGTTGAGTGTCCTTGCTTGAATCTGGGTCAGGGGGTCACATGGCCCTGCCACCCAGTGCAGAAGTGGCTACTCACCCCTCAACACGTCTTTCCTAGTTGAAACTTGCGCACCATGCAGAGTACAGGAAAAACCCAGAAGCCACCCGAGTTACTCTAACAGAGAGAAGTGAATAGTAGCACTTGGTTAAATGAGTGTTGGAAATCTATGAATGTTCTGTGATATGTTGAAAGAAAAATTATGGCATGTCCTAAATTTAATTACAAAGGCCAGAGAGGGGAGCAGGCAACGAAATTAATGAATTAGTAGCTGTGGATGAAACCAACACAAGACTGCTTCACTTTCCTAAAGCATATCGAAGCCACGACTTTGATCTCATCAGGGCTGACTGCATAAACTTTCTGGGCTGTTCATCTCAGCCCCTCTAGAGGCAACAGGTGTTTCTCTTTTGTAGGTTGCACTGCTGTCCCAAAGCTTTCCCAGCTTTGTGTTATCCTGCTCCTCTTATCTACAGCTAATTCAGGTCCAACATAAACAGCTTATACTTTCCTTCCTCACATTTTCATTATAAGATTTCTCTTAGCTCTACGTGGAGCAGGCATTTTTACAACAGCTATCCAGTCTTGGGGCTGGTGGTTGTAGAAATCTGTCCCAGGGCCTGTCCCTTTTCCTCTGGCTGGCTAATAGTGGCTCAATAAACCTTTTTATTGCAGAGGCCGTTAGGTCTGAAGAGTTTTGCTTAAAGATACGGAGAGATCCTAAAAGAAGCAACAGCAGGAAGTAGCCACCACCTCTAGGGCTAGGGAAAGAGGGGAAGAAGTAGGTATCTAGAATTGGGAAGATCAGAGGAGAGGCCCTGAGGGGCTGGACTCAGCTCGAACAGGGGCACCATTGAGGGCCAGGATATCTGGAGACTCCAGTGATGCTGCATTTGGTGGTTGGGAGAAAGAAGCTGTAACTAGGACCAACCACTGAGAATGGAACCAGCTCCACTGTAAGGACAAATCTCATGGCCTGGGTGGCCATGAGAGGAACAAGAAGCCAAGAAGTAGGGAGTTCCTGTCTGGCCCCTTCTCTTTCAGTCTTCTCCAGTGCCCCCTACTGTAGCAGCTCAGGTAAAGACCCAGGCCTGGCAGCCCAAAGTGGAGAACAGCTGGGCAGGTTTGAGGCTGGAAGCCAGCATCCCAGGAAGCAGCACAGATAGCTGTGGCTCTTCCGGCTGGTGGTTTGCTGTGGATCCCTCCTTGGAGTCTAAAACCCCTGGAGCCTAAAACCCCCTAAAACCTCTTATCTGCAAACCCACCCAGCCGACCTGAGCCCTGACACCCCGGCAATATACTGATAGTTGAGCCTGGGTTTCCAGGTCTTAGACACCAGACCTTGGCCCTGTGTGGTCTCTATGCCCGACTTGCAGGAGAAATTTTGCATCTTGAGCCATTCAAGGTGGAATTGGGCTCCAGGGCTGAGATCAGCTATGGCGACCCCCACCCAGAGGGGCTCCAGGAAAGCTCCCATGAAGGCGTCGCTGCCTCTCTTTGTTTTAGCTAAGAGGTGGTTGCATTTCTGCTTTGAATCTTGTGACCTTGAGCAGGAGAATTACCTTCTGCAGATCTTGATTTCTTCCGTAAAATTCCCTCAGAGGGTGAGCATGCAGATCAGGACTAATGCATATAAAACACAGGGCCTGGCACATCGTAGATACTGGGGAAGCGGGGGAAATTGCAATTATTTGTCAGAATAGGGGACAGCAGGAAGTAGGCGCTGCCCTTGAGGCCCTTGGGATGATTTCATTTCTTTATGAGGGTACAGAGGCCTCCAGGAGCAGAAGTGTAGGCAGAAAGGGAACGTTAGTGCCTGGTGCTGTGGGGCCGGCTCTCAGAGGCCTGGGTGGTGGCCCTGTAAAGTACAAGGAGAGACTGTTGGGGGCTTGGAGGCCCAAAGCCAAAGGAAACAGAGCCTGCCTTCCAGCCTATGAGCAGCAGCAGGACAGCCCTGCAGCATCCTAGAGGAGACGCATGGAGAAGCCCAGGCCCCACGCACGCTTTTGAAATTCTGCTGCTGTGGAAGTCTGGATCCGAGTGAGTGGGCATAAAGAATGTCAAGCAAGATTCGATTACAATTTTTATTTTGGAAAAACCTTCATCAAAATATGTATATCTAATTAGGACAATTACAGCACAGGAACAAAAAACTGATTAAAAATCAGACACTCCATAAATTACAAGTGTTTTCCTCCAGCTGGGGCACATCTCCGGCGGCTGAGCTGCAAGGCCAATCAATGCAGTGGGGCTCGGGGAGCAGAAGGGGGAGGAGGTGACACCCGGGGCTGGGTGGGAGGCGGTGCTGAGTACACAGGGGACTCCTCTTGCACTCCTGCGGCTGCCTGACTCTCACCCCTTGGGCTGTTAAGGCAGCTAGATCTGCTCCTGCTCCAAGGCAGGAAGAGTGTTAGTGCCCTGCCTGGCAGGGGCTTGTCTGGTGTTGGGGGGTGCCTGGTGAGGTACGATTAGGTCTGTACCCATTGTGTGTGTGTGTGTGTGTGTGTGTGTGTGTGTGTGTGCATGTCGTCGAGCCCAAGCAGCAGATCATATATGTGCACACACGCCTATCAGCACATAAACATCTGTGCAAACATCTGCAGCGTGGAAAGAGGACATGAATACTGAGCCATAAGCAAAATGAACTGCTGCATCTGGAGTCTGCACCAGAGGCTGGCCACATGCAGAGCAAGAGCAGGCAGTGGGTTGGCCTGTGTGCCCTGGGCAGTGCCAGCATGCCAGTGTGTGCATGCCTAAGACAGCCTGGCATGTCACCAGGTAGGCAGAGATTCCTTTTTAAGGCAGGGTGAAATGAGACAATGTGGATGAAACTAGCTTGCTTCAATGGAGTGTACTTCTGGTCCAGGTACTGTGCTTGGTCTGAGTGCTGAGTGTATCATGTTAAACCTGTCCCCACCCCCAAGACATCTATGTCCTGATCCCTGGGACTATGTGTGATGTGTGGCCAATTGGCCTTTGAGGAAGTGATGAAGTTGAGGATCATGGGGTGGGGATTCTATTCTGGAGGACTCGGTAAGGTCAGAGTCACCACAAGTGACCTGAGAAATAGAAGAGAGGGGACAGGGATGGAGATGAGATGACAAAAGCATGATCTGGGGATTCTGCACTTCTTGTCCTGCAAGGAAAGGGCCAACGATCCAAGGAATAGGATGCCTCTGAGAGGTAGGAAAACAAGGAGGAGGATTCTCCTTGAACCCGTGCCAACACCTTGGTGCTAGGCCAGGGAGATTCACGTTGGATTTCTGACCTCTGGGACTGTGAGATCAATGTGCTTTGTCTCAAGCCATTGCATTTGTGAGAATTTGTCATAGCAGCTACAGAAAACTCACATAGTAGGTGACACACGTGCTTATTTTATAGATGAAGAAACTGGAGCTCAGAGACATAAAACAAGATCCTCAAACCCACCGGGCCAACGGGGGGCGGAGCCACAAGGAAGCAGCCTGGCCTGCCCAGCCCACCCACTGAACTGTGTGGTGTCTCTCAGCACCAACCATGAGGGCCAGACTTCCAGTTTCCAGACCAGGTTACAGGTGCTCCTTTCTAGCTGCCAGCTCAGAGCTGAGGGAATCAAGGGGGCCTATTCTGGGAAGAGAACACTGAAACTCCTGGACACATTCCATTTAAAGCCTTCATTGAAAACAGCTTGTGTATTTTCCCTCTAAGGAGGGAAAGGGTTTATGTCTGAACCTGGATCCAGCTTTGACACTCAGTGCTCTTTGCCTCCCAAGCAATCCCCTGGGGATACAAGCCCGGGCCTCAGCCCCTTGGGTCCCTTGCTCCCTGCTCAACCCAAATCTCCCTTAAGTCCATGCTCTTGCAAACTGGGCTTCTACAGCTCACCTGGCCGTCTGGAGCTCAGGGGATTACTGTGGGCTCAGAACGTTGTGGCCCTGAGCATGAGGATGGGGGTAGGTAGGCAGGGGAGCTGGCAGCCCATATCCCAAGCTCTGCTTTGCTGCTATGAGCTGGCCATGGGATGCCAAGAGGAGTCTGTGTCCAAGATGCACCAGGAGGAAGCCAGGGCTGAAAGCACCAGGTGAGAACAAGAGCAAGCTGAGTCCCTGCTATCACCAGCCCTGGAATGATTTTTTTGACTCGATTCCCTTGCCAGCCTCAGTTTCCCTTTCTATTAACTGAGATGCCTAGAGAACTCTCCAGAAGTTCCCTCTGCTTGAACTCTCTAAGCTTGAGGTTTGGCCTCGGACACTATGCAGGCCAGCATCCAGGGCTCAGTATGGAGTCTTGCCCCACATGGGGTGAGTGTGGAGTTCTCAAATGGTATTGGATCTGCACCTTCCTTGAGGGCTGGTGAGGTGGTGAGGGCAGCCTTGTAGGAAATATCTTCAACTTTGGGAGGCTTTCTCTCACCCCAGGGAATGGAGGGTATAGTGTGTATGCGGGGAATGTTTGACTGGAGTCCTCTCATTTGACCACAGGGAGGATGCACAGCCTTTGCTTCCAGTCAAAGTATGCTGAAAGAGGGTTCTGAAAGAGGGTCTACCCTCCTTGGTTCCCTTCAGCATCTAAAAATATTAGAACTGAGGGTAGGAGCATCAATAAAGAAATAAAAATGAGGCTGAGTTACCCAGAGACACCTATTCAGTAAGCACCAAACTAATCAGAACTTTAGATTCTTGACCTTGAGCCTGATTGCATTTTTTGAAATGTACAGGACCTGTTCTCCCTTTTTGGCACACACCTTCCCACGAACACCCCCCAGTTACTGGCTAGAATCTTCAGAATACTCAGGATCTCCCTCCTGACCAATGGAGAGCCTCACAAACTTTCCCTACACTGAGGAGCACCGTCCTACTCCACTGCCTAGGATGGGCAGCAGACCACCTACGTCCATTCCTGCCATTGCGTCTCACCACCACAAGGTGTCTCTGTTGGAGACCGGGCAGGTAAAGCTCAGTGATGGGATCCCGCAGGTTGCAGCAGTACCCTCACACGGCATCAGGGTCACAGCTCCTTTTAAACCAGACTTGCATTCTTAGACAACCCCTAGTGTGCTAGAGTGGTTTGATTTCAGGCACTTCTAGTATCAGCCTTACTTTTAGAAAAGTCTTTACTCGCACATGAATAAATACATGACACATTGAGCTGGCTCACCACCTCAGATGCTTCCTTTTCACAAGATAACTTTTTAAAGTTGAAAGGTGCTTATGGGTTTTCTCTGCCCCTGAGCAGTGTGCGAGGTTGCTGCTGCACCCTGCCTTAACTGCTGAGATCTTTTTAACTCTAATCTCAGAAATAAGAGTTAGTATTTGCTTCCTTCTGTTTCAAAGCTCAGGCATCCATGCAAATTCATCCTCTCTCTCTCTCTCTCTCTCTCTCTCTCTCTCTCTCTCTCTCTCTCTCTC
>NW_004524609.1:13798304-13828885 GCF_000260255.1 Octodon degus | reverse complement strand
TGTGTGTGTGTGTGGCCAGCTCAGCCCACCAGGGGGCGGGGCTGGCTGGCATGTGGTGCTGGGGGATTGAACTGCGGTCCCTGTGCTTTGCTAAGCTTGTTCTAAGTAGGTGCTTTAGACCACTGAGCCATCTCACCAGCCTCTGGGCTCACTTTCACTTGCAGTCTTTCTGCCTCAGCTTCCCAGAGTGCTGGGGATTACAGGCCTATGCTGCCATGCTTGGCTAATTCTTGTGTTTTATTAGGATTTTTATGTTGCAAGTAATAGAAACCTAATTTGAATTAGGGAATTCATTGGCTCATGTACCTGGAAAGTGCAAGCGTTGTACTCACTGCAGGGTGAGATATGTACTCACTGTGTCCTTTCCAGGGACTCAGACGATGGGTCAGGACTCTCTGCGCCTCTCCTCTTCCCACTTCTGCTTGCACTCATTCTTACGACTGCACCTCTTGGGGTCACAGGTGGGATAACCATTGACCTTGGGCCCTCGTGCTAGCGACTGCATTGCAAAGATTATTTAAAAAAAAATAAATGTGAGCATTTTGTTCAAAGTCTAGAGAGATGACTTTTAAGAAGATAGTTACAAGTGACCTTTCATACCATGTCCTACTCCATACCCCAAAGAAGTTCAGTAGAAACTAAGCTATTTAAATAACTCTTGCACTCTAAATGCCTTGCTCCCCCACCCCAAGCCCCTTATATATTATTTTATAGGACTAGCTCTTAATTTGCAAATGAATTCTCAGCCTTTCAACCTTACACCCAGGAACATTTTAATATTAGGTTATGAATTTCTTTCCTTTTTAAATTTCAGTCTATATTTTGGGGATTTTTCTCCTCACTTTTAAAGATTACAACTTCTTAAAAATATATCCTGTATTTTTTAGAGAATTAGGTTCACAGCTAAATTGAGTGGAAAATGCCCTCTGTGTCCCCACACAGAAAACCTCTCTTACTTGTCTACACTGTACATCCAAATAGTACATTTACTACAATCAATGAACCTTCCAAAGTCTCATTTTTCCAACAGAGTTGATAGATTTGTCCTTGGTAAGACTGATGGGCCAGCTTGAACCACAGTCAGTTTCTGCACCAATCACTCTGACTGGAAGAAGGCAGGATGGTGACAGTTCTGTCACATGATCACACGGCTGATGTCATCCATCTAGCTCTGTAACCAATGGGAGGGACTGCTCATGTCACCACATTTGAAGCCCCAAGAATTATGTAAGGGGCATGAGGAGTCCCCCAAATAAGCCAGAGGAGGGATGACACCAACTTAGATAGACACAAGTGCGCCCATCTGTGCCAAATACTGTGGCAAGGTGCTGCTCTGTTTCATCTATCCCAGGTGACCTTGCACCATCTGTTCTGGGTTGCTGCTACATCCTGAGACTCTTAGGGATGTCCCAGTTTCACTCCTTACCTGTCGTACACAGTGGTATCCTTGCTGCACTGTCAGCATTCAAGAGTTCTCTGCAGAGAGGTCAATTGCTGGTGCTGTGTGGCCTCCTCAGGAGCGTTTCATAGTCACAGGGACCCTTCCTGGCACACCTCACATGGCCATCACCGTTGCTCTCTGCTTTGACACATTCTGCTGTGTCTTCACATCATCTGGCCTGAGAGTCTTCCCAGGGGACTTCCACGCCAGGACACCGTGGAGTGCAAATTGCAGTGTGTGTGTGTGTACATGTGTGTGGGTGAGCTGGGGTGGGGTCAGGGCTTCGGACACAGATTTCATAGACAAGGGAGTGGTGGGGAGAGGGTAGAAGTCTAGGCTGCCACACATCTCCTCCATGTCTGTAGCATCCTGATTATTATTCTGGATCCAGACAGAGTCAGCTGCATGGTAGTGGGGGAAGCTGACAGGCAGTGGCAGGTAGCACCGGCTGTTGGGGTTGGAAGCCGATGAGATCCCAGCAGGGGAGGCAGGAAGAGGCCTTTGGGGGAGTGGAACAACCGGAAATGTGGCCGTGTCCACCACCCCAGTTAGCAATTGCAATGCAATGATTGTTTTTAAACACAAATGCATGCATTGAGTTCAAAGTCAATACTGATGACTTTAAAAAAAGATAGCATTTTTCTTTCTGTCAAAGGCAGCCGTATGGCCTCAGCTGGTGCTGTCACAGGCAACAGCCCCACCAGGGCCCCATCCTGAGTCATCTTCTCTAACCCCTTCTTGCCAAGTGCCAGCAAGGCCCAAGGGAGAGAAGGGACAATGTCCGGGCTGCAAACACTTGGGCTGAAAAGGGGCCTGCCTGTTCACAGACCTATTTTTCGTGCTTCCTGGGCTCTGCCTGGTATCTGTGGGGCTGACTCTGGCACTGGGCTCTGTGCTGGCTTTGGGTGATGAGGCCTGACCGGAGACTGGACACAGGGAGAGAGAAGCTAAGGCAGATCTCTCCAGCATTGCTGTGCCTATTCACGCTTCTGCTCTTTCTCATTCGCTGCCATGAGCCACCTGGCTTTGGCATCCACTAATGCATTGTCATCCCATTAGCCTGAGGTAGAAGCAGCTTTCTGCTGTCCTTTTTTTCCAAGTTGGTGCCATTCCCCTTGGTTTCCCTTTTGCCACTGAGTGCTTGTGCAAATCCCTCCCTTGAGGATGCTCAGAGCCCTGGATCCCCAAGTTTTGGTCCTCTGATCTCCCTCGTGGGCTCCAACCTCTTTTGGCCACGCCCTGGTCCAGTGTCCTTTGGCTCTTGGACTTTCCTCTCTGCACTCCCCTTTTCTTCACTATGAAAGGGAGGGGGAAGGCAGAAAGCCACCATGTCTGGACCCTCCACCTGTGCCTCCTTGGACCATCCTGGAATGGTTCAAACTGTTCCTGTCTCATGGGAGGGTGGAAAGGCCTGTTCTTAGAGTGTGGCCTCACGTCCAAAGGAGGCCCTGATGTCATTCCCCATGCAGGTAGGAGTCACCTTAGGCCTAGGAGGAGACTGACTATGCCGAGCACTCAGAGCCTTAGACAATATCCGGAAAAGTCTCCACTCCATAAAGGGAGGGAAGGAGGGTGATATGAGCTCAGTGGAGACCCTCAGTGCCCTCTCGCAGGAAACCTTCCTTCCCATCAGGCAGCTGTCCCGGCGGGGAAGGGAAGCAGTGGAGGAGTGGAGCTCTGGAGGACAAGAGGGAAAGAAAGATCAGAGCAGAGCTGAGGCCTTGTTTGGGGGTTGAAATGCCCAAGCTGTTAATTTGGGACTAATCAATGCTAATTTGCACATATCTGCTTGCTATAGCAGGTTATCTATTTCCTGTCAAGATGTCCCAGGGGCTCTGGGGCTCTTCCCCAGTGCCACCCGCCCGGGCACCCCTTCCCTGTTCAAAGGTGCTGTGCAGCCAGCGCGGCGGGGGGCCACAGCAGGTCAGCATCCCCAGCCCCTGAACCCACCCAGCTGCCTGCTGGCTTGGCAGAAATCCAGGACACAGGAGGGGAGGAGAGAGAGGGCCAGGGGGCCGGCCAGCCGGGGAGGAGAGAGAGGGCCAGGGGGCCGGCCAGCCCAGTCCGGGAGGAGGAGAATTAAGCAGAAGTGCAAATTACCCAAACCCGTGATTAACATTTCTTCCAAATCTGCATGAATATTAAAGTGCAGCCCGCCCCAGTCCCCACACAATGAATTCTGCATGAATCTTAAGATAAATCGTTTGGAGAACTTAGAAGCAGCTGTACGCCCCTGCTGCCAGCTGCTTCCCCGCATCATTCCGAGGCGGGTAAGGGGAGAGGGGGTGAGGGCCAGGAGGGAGTTGGGGTGCTTGTTGCTGGGGCCTCTCTGCGCAGGCACCAGGGCCAAGTAGGCCATCAAGCTGAGGGTGAGGAGAGGGCTTTGGAAAGCCTGGGTTCTGCCCACTTTCTGGGAAGTGGTGTGGCACAGGACAGAGCCACCAGCTGAGGACCCCTGTCCTGTGTTCCAGGGCTTCCTGCTCTGCCTTTCCCCTGCCTAGAAAGCAAGCCAGCTCAGCTGGCCTGCAGTTCATGCCCCAGCATCCTGGAGTGGGGGCTTCTCGGCCAGGGGTGGCTTTGCCCCCAGGACACATTTGGCAATGTCTAGAGATTAGCCTGGCAGGGAACAGAGTGTTCCTGATGTTAGCGAGTAGAGGCCACAGATGCTGCTAGGCAGCACCCTACAGTGTACAGAGCTGTCGTCCCCCGACACAGAGTGATCCAGCTTGGAATGTCAGCAGTGCTGAGGCTGAGAAAGCCTGGCCTCGGGGTACACACCTGTCTGCTGACCCTGTCTTCCCTGAGGTATCTGGTTATCTCTACCCAACTTCCCTATAGGCTGGAAGAGTCACCTAGGCCCCTGGGGAGGCTGGAGTCAGCATTCGGAGTTTCAGAGCATGGCCATATCATTGATCTGACTGTCACTGAAGCAGGCAGGGTCCCAGCCAGCAGCAGATGGCACCTTGCAAGGGTTCCAACTGCAGCCATTTGAAGAAGAAGCCATTTATAGACTTGTGAGTAGAGATAAAGGGACCAACCGCAGATGATGAAGGATCCAGGGAGCAGTAGGAGTGGAAAGTCATTGCTATCGTTAGATGCAAGGGGTCAGGAAAGGCACGGGGTTACCGTAGCACAGAACTCTAACAGAAACAATGGCCCCAGTGGATGCAGCAGCTGCAAGGGCAGCAGCAGGGTTGGGAGTAGGAGAGGAGAAACACCACACTCCTCTCTTCCCTTCAGTCTCTTGCCAGTGTCCCAGACTGGCCAAACTCAGTGAGAAAGTAGGGGACAAAGGACCCAGCTGATAACTCTTTCAGGTGCACAACAGAGGAAAGAATGGTGTTTCTGGGGTAGCTTGCACAATTTCCACTGCCAGCAGCAAAGGAGACTGCCCAGGGCACTTCTAGGAACTTCTGGGAACTCAATATGCAGGCCAGCAGTTAAAGAAAACCCACAGAAAAACCCATTATCATAGTCATGAAAGGATCAGTGCATATTGGCTTTTGGAAAATTCTGGACTCTTTCCCAGGGGTAGCGAGGTTGAGATGTTATGATCCACTGGGGAGCCAATCTCAGAGACAGCGTCAGGAAGCCTATGGCGTGCTGGGATTCAATTTACAAAACTGTAGTTTAAGCTTGAATTTCCAGGAGTATACCCGGGTGTAAAAGAGAATTTCACTTACAATAAATTCACTTTTGCCCGGGAAGCAAAACCCAGCCTGGTGTGTTGCAAGGCCGGACACCGATGGGGTTGGCTCTCGGAGGAGCTCTGCTCCATGACTGGGTGTGGGAGAGAGAGAAAGCGGGCTTGGAGGGGACAACCCTGGGTACACAGTGGTGCTGTTTCCTGACTCACAAACTGTGGGAGAGGGAAGGGGAATCGGGCTTCAGGGCCCACATGGCCCCTGCTTGGGGTTGTTGGCTGTGGGAGTAGAGAAGCTGGGGGCTTTTCTTCCCTTCCCACAGGTGCTTTGTGCTTCTCCTCTCCAACCCCAGGGGGCATGGTGGCATGTGCAGGCCTTTCTGGGGTCCCCAGGGAAGGGTCTCTGACTGCCGGGGCCAGTGAACCCAGGGGCTGCCTCCTCTCCCTGATTTCAAGCAGAAGTTTAACAAGAAATAGACAAACAAGAGCACTTCTCCACTCAGCAGGGAGATGGGGGAGTGAATTAAAATCCCATTATAAAAGCACTGTGGAGACTGCTGCAACTGTGTGGATGATCATTTACACCAACGCACGCATGCCAGACCTCCTGGCTGTGACTCAGGCCACAGAGGTTGCCGTGGGAAGATTTTTGGAAACAAGTCAGCGCGGCTCCTGCTCTGAGTGAGTGACCTTGGGGAGCTGCAGGGCCTCGCTTAGGCCCCTCTTAGGCAGGCTGCGGGCAGACATTGGAGGACCACACCGCAGGCCCTGGCTCTGGCTTTTATGCGTGTGGCAATAACAGGACCAGAAAGCTTGGACGCCTGTCCTTCCAAGCCCTGCCTTGAGCCCTTGGTGCTCAGGGTAGTAAGTTTGCTGGCTTGCTAGGCCCTGCGCCTGTCCCCCTAGCCTTGTTTCTTGGCCCTTGTTTCTTGGACTCCTCCAGTGTTTCTCTAGTGCATGTGAATTTCTTAGCAGGACTCCAACGTGCACCCTCCACACAGGGTAAAGGCACTGCTGTGACAGCTTAAGAGTGTGCCAAAGGCAGGGGCAGGCCTGTAGGCCATGCACAGAGTGACTGCGGCCGTGTGGTGCAAGTGGGTAGTTTGGCTGCTCTGCTGCTTGCTAATTAACTGGGGAACATTGGTCAACTTGTGTGTCCTTCCAGTAGTTTCTGTTTTTTCTCCATAGAGTAATGATGGTGGTGGTGACGATGGTGGCGGTGGCAGTGAGGACAGTATTGGTGTCATAAGGTTATACTGTGAATTCTGGTGAGGGAACTTGTAACATTTTGAAAAGGCTCATCACAAGCCACCAGATATATTACCTATTTCTTTTTTATCACAATAGCAAAACAAAACGTGTTTTCTTGCAGACCACATAAAAGAAACAACTTCCCTCTACCCCTGAGTAATGTGGTGATGGTATATTTTCTTCTGTAGCCAGAGGAACCTTGGAGCCAGCTCTGCCTCAGTGTGTGTGGGCGCCCCAGCTGCCCAGCTCCTAGACCAGCGATGGTGAACACTTTAGAGTTTTCAATGATAACAAACAACTAGACTGGGTGTGGTGGCGTGCGCCTGTAATCCCAGCTCTTGGGAGGCTGTAAACAGGCGGGTCACTATGAGTCTGATCTAGTAGTGAGACCCCAAACACCCTGTAGACCCTTCCTTAAAATATAAAAAATAAAAATGTGAAAAGGAGCTGGCCAAATAGTTCAGTGGATTAATGCGCCCACAAGCAGGCGTGGGGGTCAGGGGGTTCGATCCCCAGGCCTGCTGTGCCGACCCTGCGCCCGGGGTGCAATGAGACTGCAATTGAGACTGAGTGTGGTGGTGCACGCCGGTAATTCCAGCACTTACGAGTCTGATCTAGTAGTGAGACCCTGAACACCCTGTAGACCCTTTCCTAAAATACAGGAAAAAATTGGGGCTGAGGAGATAGCTCAGTAGAATAAATGCTTGACTGGCAAGCACAAGAGCCTGAGTTAAATCCCTGGTACCAAAAGAAAAAAAAGAAAGAAAGAAAGAAAAAAGAAAAAAAAAAACAAACAACTGTGATATGCATGCTATAGGTCACACTGTCCTAGATGAACTGTCGCCACGAGCTTCAGTAAAGACTTGGGAATTCATCCAGGGATTTCTGGTTCCCAGAAAGACTCTGACTTGTTAAAGTGCTCGTTTATTCATACATGTATTATTTAGGCCTAGTCCAAGCAATGTGCTGAGCTCTGGGATTGCGGGTTAAACTCACAAGGACCTTCCCTTTCTGGTGGGTTATTGAGTTAGGGGCAGAATCATCCTCTGAGCCTTATGAAGAGAACAGCTTTAGAACAACCAGTGGGAGAGAAGGCAGGTGCCGTCAGCTGTAGGTTCCTGGCTGCTGGAAGCGTCTGGAAGGGCCTCCTGTGACCAGCTGTGCTCTACACATGCCACATGCCAACTTAGCCCCTCTTCTTGGGCTTGGTTTTGGAGGACCAGGCTCCTCGTGATTGTTGCCAGCAAGCTTCCCTTTCTGGGGAAAAAAATCCACAAAGTATAAATATTTCCACCACCGGCATCATGATGGACACCATTTCCACTCCTACTACCACCAATAACACCAAAATAACGTTCCCACCTTTATCTTCACTACTATCAACACAGTCAACACCACCACCACCACCATCATCGCCATCAGCGCCGTTGTCATCACTGCTGACATCCCCATAATTCCTCCCACTGCCATCACTATGTCCACAACCACCACCACAACCCTCATCACCACCAGCACTACTACCATTGCCAGATCATCACCATAATTACTAGGACCACTACCACCCCCGCTACCACCATTATCACCTTCACTGGCATCACCCTGATCACCACCATCACCACGACCACCACCATCAGCTATCACCATTGTCCTGTGTACGCCATCATGT
The DNA here is from genome assembly GCF_000260255.1 of Octodon degus. Lineage (NCBI taxonomy): Eukaryota > Metazoa > Chordata > Mammalia > Rodentia > Octodontidae > Octodon > Octodon degus. Next base: position 13,820,884 of record NW_004524609.1, on the reverse strand, counting down.
TCATCATCACCATGGCCACTTCCTCCATCACTGCCACCATCTCAACAACAGTAAAACAGCTCTTCCCCTTTTGGCGGTCCCCTTTTCCGGAGAGATGGCGCAGGGTGGCCTGGCAGTCTTCCTGGTTTTAAGTAAAGAAATAGATTCTCCTATAGTCCCCCAGTGGAGAGTGGAAACCACAGAGTACTGCATCATTTGAGGTCTATTATTCCATCCATTATCTGTCTGTCTGTCTGTCTATCTGTCTATCTATCTTTATAATTTTAGTATCTTTACTTTGTTCATATCTCCCGTAGTTGTATAACAAACTGCCCCAAGCTTAGTGGCATCAAACAACAACAGTTATTAATTAGTGTGATGTTTTGTGGTTTGGGGATTGACCCATTTCAATCAGTCAGTTCTCGCTGACCCTCATATGGCTTCAGTTGGATGGTAGCTGGATTCATCTGGAAGACGGTCCCATTTCTGGGTCCTTAGTTAGAGCTGTCTGCCAAGACATCTACATGTGGCCTGGCCACATGGCCTGGGGGTTCTCATGCATGGAAGTTGGGTTCTGAGTGAGCGTGACAGCTCCATGGAAGCTGTATCACCTTTATAACCCACGTTGGAAGTCACAGAGAATCATTCCTCTTTGCTGATGGAAAGACTCACTAAGCTCTATTTAGGTTCAAAGGGAGGAGGCATGGCCCTGCTGCTGCATGGAGCCATGACAAAGTCACCCTGTGGAAGACTAGGGTGATACTGTTGTGGACATATTTGGAACACAGTGCTTTGCACTTGGAGACTTAGTATTTTCTTGCCCTTAGATGTCCACCTCTGAGCCTCTTCAGCAATGTTCTTTGTGTCCTTGGGAAATCTGGTGCCCTGAAAAAAGCAGAGTTCTGAGCCCTGACTTCTGGTGCCTTGACCTAATTCTAGTGCCTCTGGGCCATCGGAACCGATCTCTGCTCCTTCTTTCTTCCTGCCTTCAGGGCTGGGGCTGCTTATTGCAGTGCCCCTTCTTCATTCCAATGAAGGAACCCAAATTAGTGAAGTGGGGCTTGGGCTTCAAAGCCAAGACTCTTCAAACACCTGCTCATCTGAGCCAAGGGCTGATTCCCAAAACCTCGGTCCTCATCCCACATTCCCATAGCTTAGGGCCTCCAAGACTCATTTTCTCCGTCTTTACTGTATTAACCACCAATTGCTGTGTGGCAAAGTGCCTTAACACTTAGACGGCCTCGCAGATATTATGATGTCATTGTCAGTACTCCTGGGCAGCTGCAATGAAGCAGTCAGCAGGGACTATGGTCCAGTAGGCAGCACTGCTGGGGGAACTCACCTCCAAGTTCAATGGGCCTCGGGCCCCAGAGGACTATCAGGAAGGGGCTGTCTTCAGTTCTTTGGCACCCCATTTTCTCCCAAAGGAAGAGTGGTGGGCAGCAGTCAAGTGTGAGAGTGACAGCAGCCAGAGGTCAAGTTCTAGGGACAGATCTGGGGAGTGACATCCCATCACTTTTTCCATATTCTATTGTTAGAAATGAGCCACTAGGTCAAGCCCGCATGCAGGACCTGAACAGCAGACAGAAGGCGGAGGTCACTGGGGGTGGTTTTGGAAGCTGCCCACTGGACTTACCATGACTTTGGCATTTGGGGAAGGCACATGTGAAATAGTAATTATTTTCTCTCATGGCAGAAAATAGTGAGGGATTGTTTCGTCACTTTCCTGTCACTGAGATAAAATACCCAGCACCTACAACTTAAGGGAGGAGAGGTTTATTGTAGTTCACAGCTTCAGAATACGCAGTCCACCATGGCCAGCCAGCTTCAAGACAGAAGAAACATCATGGAGGAAGGACCTGGTGGAGAACCAATGGCCAGTGGAGGGCAGCTGGGAAGCAGAGACGCTAGGAAGAACCTGAGAGAAGGATGCGCCCTCCACAGGCAGTCCTCCAGCAACCCCCATCCTCTTTGACTAGGCCACATCTCCCATTAACACTTTTAGCTACAAGCTAATCTGTGGCTTAATCCCAGACCATTATAATGCCCCTATGGTGCAGTCACTTTTCAAAATCTCCACCTCTGAATACATGAGACTCTGGGGGAACGTTTAGATCTCAACCATATCAGTTTTTATGGCAGTGATATTCAGAAGAGCAACAAAGAAAAGCAATCCACATGGGGCTGGGGAGATAGCTTGGTGGTCTACATGCCTGCCTGGCAAGTGCAAGGACTCAGGTTCGATCCCCAGTAATGCAAGTTGGGCTGGCCCTGAAATTGGGCATGGTGGCGCACACCTGTAATCCCAGCACTGGGAAGGCTGAGACAGGAGGATCACTACAAGTTTGAGCTGTGCAGCAAGACCCTATACCAAATAAATAAACAAAAGATTAAAAAAATTAAAAAACAAAATAATCCATATGTCTATCAGTCCATCGATGGATACTAAGATACTGTCTGTCCATACCATGGGATAGCATCCAACAATCAAGAGATGGGGGACTGATATCTGGTGCAGTGTGGTCGGGCTTGAAAATATTCTGTTAAGGAAAATAAAGGATCACTTAAAAAGAACCATATAGCATATGATTCCACTTGCATAAAGTGTCCAGAATAGGCACATTTATGGAGATGGAAATAGATTGGTGATTGCGGAAAGCCAGAAGATGTGGGGATACTGGAAGAGCATAGTGGGCTCAAGGGGGACCCCTTTACAAAAGGTCTGCCCATGTTCTGACCCCTAGAACCTGTGAATGGGGCTTTATTTTATATGCATAAAAAAGATCTTTGAAGATATTTTAAGTTAAGGACTTCAACATGAGATCATCCTACACCTGGGGAAGCCCCCAATGTAATGCTATTGGAGGAGAGGCAGGGAGTTGGGACTCGGACACACAGGGAGATTCCGTGTAAAGATGGGAACAGACTGGAGCCATGTGGCCACAGCCCAGGGATGTCTGGGACCAACAGAAGTGGGAGGAGGCAGGAAGGACCCTGCCAACCCTTTGATTTCAGACCCTGGCCTCCAGAACTTGGAGAAAACCACCTAGAGTTATGTGAAGGCCCAGTTTATCCTACTTGGTTACAGCAGTCCCAGGAAAAGAAACCAGAGGTGACAGCTGCAGGGAGGGGGACAGAGTTCTTTCTGCAAAAATGGAAATTTTCAAAAATTGATGAAGGAGATACGTCCACAGATCTTGTGGATTTATCGAAAGCCATTGTCACACACACACTTTAAATGGCGAATTGTACCCTAAGTGAATAATATCTCAATAAAACTGTAGAAAAAGAATCGGGGAGATTTGTCCTTCTCCCAGAAGGGCAGAGGCAGGATGAGAAGGTGGCAGTTTTCCCCTTAGCCCTAAGCAGCTCCACACAATGAAGTCATTTCCCTGCACAGCAACGCAGGTGCTGTGTCCCCTGAGCCTTGGTCCTACTGTTGCAAAGTGCTGTGCCTGGTGACAGGAGCCCCAGCCCCTGCTTCCCCTTCTCCCTCTCTAAAGCACGTTATTATTCCCTCCTGCTGCCTCGCTTGCTCTCTTCCGCCCCTGGGCTGTCTTGCTGGGCTGCTCCTCACCCCGTTTGGTGAGCCACTGTCATCCCCTGTACCCCTCCACTGCCCCCTCCAAACAGTGAGCCTCCAGGGGTGGAATCCATTTTCAATCCCTCAGATGTCAGGGGAATTGAAAGCACGGCAAATATTTCCGAGATCTAAATTACACCGACCCCGGAAGGCTGAACTTGCAGTGTAATCCAGGTTATGAATTGTAAATCAGACGCCATGCAAAGTACTTGCGAAAATTCAATAAGCTTTCTTTGCTCCCAGCACAGGAAAGCTGGGCCTGGGAAGCCAAGAGGAGCCAGGCTGGGGTTGGAGGACAAGGAAGAAACAAGTGGGGAGGGAAGACAGGGGGTAGGCAGGCTGGTTTTGGCCCCCTCGGCTGACTTCTCAAGGCTGACAGCAGGCCACTGTCTCTTCAGTGCAGCCAAGGTGGCCTTTGGGTTACATGTCCCCTAAGATATAATCCAGCCTTGCAGATGAACATAGTGTGGTTACCAGCCTGTGTAACCCAGGGAGGCTCTGAGCAACTCTGGCCTCCAGGCCACTCATTTGGCAGAAGTTGTCAGCTGCCTGTATACGCACGTTGTTAAACCAGGGCTTATGCAAGTCCCTAGGTGGAGACCACTGTGAATATGGATGGAGTGGGAGGAGCCTTGCCTGATATTAAATCTGTGGTCATCTCTGTTTCAGTGGGTAGAAAGTCAGAGAATTCCCTTGGGACACCCCCCCCCCAGGGTCCACAGGAGAGATGTACACACAGGGACCACTCAAACTTTATGTACGGTCCGGGGGCGGGGGAGGAGGGGGGTGAGGTGGCTCTGTGGTAAAGCACAAGGTCCCCTGTTGTGTTTGATCCTCAGCCAAAAAAGGGGGACGTTCTGCAGGCAGGGGGTTGAAGAGTGAGTGTGCCTCTTCTTGGGCTAGACATGGGGAGCATAAGGCCTGCAGGTCTCCGGAACTGTGAGTCCCTAGAAGAAAGACTGGAGGGGGAAAGAGGGCAGGCGTTCCTATCTGACCCACCACTAGGATGATGGCGCACGGGAGCATGGAAGCTCCTACCCGAGCTGGGGGAGGGGTAATGGAAGGAGGGCAGCTTACTGTAGGCTCTGTCTCGGGGGCCCTCGGCAGGCCCACACAAACACAAGAGCTGCTGGTCTCAGGGACCCTCTCTCTTCCTTGGTGTTGGTCCTGCCTTGAGTCCTGGAACACTACTCCCCCGTCCAGACTGATGGGAAGAGAAGCTGGTGGAGACCAGCTTTCCCCGCTTGAATGTGGCCTCGTGAATGTCCCATTCCATCTGCATGGAGGTCCCCCATGGGTGGCCAGGGGTGCTGCTGAGTCCCCTGCGAGGCGCTGAGCTGGCTGCCAGGAAGGCAGGGCTAAGAGGTGACGCCCTTTCCCAAGCCGGTGTGGTGGAGGGACGTAAGTGGGTCCTTCAGGCCCATCTCCCAGGTGTTCAGAGGCCCCAGGTCCCTGGTACGCACTGCAACAGCCCCGGCCAGTGGCCAGCTGCTGCCCCTGCTTGCAGCTGGATGTGGGGCTGGGAAGGAAGGAAGGGCAAGGGGAGGGGGCGCCCACCCTGGCGCTGAGGGGCGCAGCGCGTTCCCAGAGTATTAATAGTCCTGGTGAGGAGGGTGTGCAGTGTCCTGCTCAGGGCTCTGCCGGACAATTAAAACGCAGCAGTGCACGGCCTCTGATGAGGACAACGTTACAGTCGGGGCAGCAGCGTGGACTCCGGGCTAAGTCCTGCAGGGCCAGCCCCACAGGAGGGGCATGGTAAGGAGGAGCTCCATTCGTTCCTTGTCGCGCAAACAAGTCTCTCACTTTCTCTCCTTCCTTGCATCCCCCTCCCTGCCCACAGAGGAGGCACCTGGAGAGAGCAGTGTGATGGGGTGAGGTTGAGCCTCTTCAACCCCTAGGGTGCGGGCAGCTCTGCGCTTCGGTAGTCACCGAGGTCTGGCAAACACGGTGGACAGACCCTGAGATGGCTGGCTCCTCCTCCAAGCCCAGCTCCTGGGGTGCACGTCCTGGCGTAAATCTCTCTGGAGCGTGGGCTAGCACCGCGGTTTGCTTCTAATGAAGAGGAGGCCGCAAATGAGAGGCCACTGTGTGCCCGGCCACTCTACGCCACCGTGTCGGTCTTCACCGAGGAGCCCTGGCCTGCCCTGAGCCGCCTGCGCTCGGACATGGCTCTTTCCCCAGGGGATCCTCCAGCTGAGCCCCCTGACCCGTACCTGCAGCCTGCGGGAGGGTGACAGAGGACCCTGCTGAGCCGTGCCTGCAACTTCCAGAACGGGAAGAGCGTATCTTCTAAGTATGGGGGCGATGTGTGACCTAGTGGTACACCCCTAGTACAGCGCATCATTAAACCTTTTGTTTTTCCGCTTCTCATCTGTAAAATGGTTCTAATCCAAGGTTCAGAGAAGATTCACGGAGCAGATGCACGCAGGGAAGCAAGGAATCAATCAAAGCTTCGTGATAATAACAGCAGCTCTGGGCCGCTGTGCTGAGGATCCCTGTGTGCTTGACACACACACACACACACACACACACACACACACACACACGCCGTAATGCCGCCCACTGCCTCCCTCGCGCCCAGCCCTGCCCAGGCTGCGTTCAGAATACCAACAAGGTCGCCTAGAAAGCCTTGGTAATAATGTCCCTTACATCTGTAGAGAGCTTTGTCGCTTATACAGTTTGTTCCCATGGCATTCGTTCAGCGGGCAAAGTGGGAACGGGGGCCTTTTGTTTTCTTATTTATTTGGGTCTGTCTCTGGGGAGAGCAAACCCATTTTCCTTTTTGGCTTAGTTCCCACGCTGCCCGGCTCATAAGCAAGCACTGAAACTTAGAGCTGGAAGGACCTTTTGTTTTGTAAAACAGAGGCCGAGACAGGAGGACTACAGGTTTGAGTGCCACCCGGGAAATGTAACAACTCAGTGAGACCCTGTCTCAAAATTTAAAAACTTGGGAGCTCAGCGTGAAGGCCCTCAGTTCTGAAAATAAGATTGCAGTAAAATGTTCAAAACACAGAAGCAACCACTTGAAAGTATATAATCCAGGGGCATTTAGTACATTCACCATCTCTAGCTGGCTCCCAGGCATTTTCAGTCCCTCCAAGCAAAGCTTGGACTCATGAAGCAGATGCTTTTCGCCCCTTTGCGTTCCCTGCGGCTGTCTCCTGAGATCTGCACACTCTGGTCTCTGCAATGACGAAACCACACAGTATCTTCGTGTCCACCTTCCTTCCCTTACTACGTGGTTCTCTGGACTCCATACTGGAGCTGGTTGTTCATGGTGAGTGTGGGCAGGGCCACATTGTCCTTATGGAAGGAAGGTCAGGAAACCGAGCTCGGAGTAGATTCGGGAGCAGGTCGGAGGGGCTGCCCATGGCGGTCAGGGCCAGACCTGGGAGCCACCCCAGCCTAGGTGCTCTGCTGTCCATCCTGGCTGGTGTCTCCTCCTCGACCCTTTGTTGTTAGTGGGGTCGGCAGCCTGCAGCCGATATCTGCTGCTTCCAGGCCTGCCCCCTACAACCTCCCTGCACTCTGCTCCTTTGTTTACTGTCCAGCTGGAGGTGAGCTGGGAGGCAGTGGGCCAGGAGCTGGGCTTTGGGGGGTAGGAGGAAGCTCGGAGCGGGCTTCTCTCCTATGGAGCATAATCAGTAGCCTTTGATGTGTTCACATACTGAGGTTTTGTTTGTAATCTGTGTGGAGGTCCTGAGCCAAGGGTGATTTTGATCCCGGGGACATTTAGCAATGTCTGGCAAGAATTTTTTCTTTGGGGCTGCAGGGACTCAACCTTGGGCCTTGTGCATACTAAGCACGTGATCTACCACTGAGCTACGCCTACAGCCCCTGGAGACCTTCTCAATTGGTGAGATTTAGGGGGCAGTCCTAGTGGTTCACGCATAGGGACCTAGGATGCTGCTGTGCTTTCTTCAAGGCTGGGGATGTCCCCACAATGCTCCAAATGTCACTGGCGCCACGTGGAGGAGCCATGCCCAAGCAAGCCCATCTGCCTTCCTTTCTTTCTGGCTCCTGTGACTCTGTCTCACCCATTTCACTGGGCACTGAGAAGCTGCCATCAGAACCCCACATATTGCCTCGACCTGGCCCCTGATCCAGCCTCTGCCCCAATCCTCTCACCATCCCCGGATGTGGCCATGACAGCCTTTCTTCCTTCAACAGCTCCCCACTGCTCCCAACACCGCCCAAAGCTGCCCCTTGTGGCACAGCCTTCCTGGACTTTATATGTCTTGGGCATTCTGGGGCCAGATTCTAGATCCTTCTGACTTGTCATGTGACATCCTTGTGGTTCCCCTGGCTTCATGGAGCTGTCACCTTACCAGACACCCCCAGCCTGCTGCCTCTGCCCATGGCGGGAGGCTCTCTAGCTCTGCACTCCCCCAGTTTCTCTTTGGGCCCCAAAGGGACAGGACTGGTTGCATTGAGTCCCATCCACTTGCAGAACGAAGCTGCCCAAGAAATGTGTCAGTAGAGCTCCTGCCTCTGCTGCACTGACAACAGCGGATCCAATTTTTCTTAATTAGTGCATTTAATTATTAGTAACATTTCACTTAAGTAGAATTAATTACCCTATCAGCAGCTCTGGCCAACTATGTCTTCCCACCACAGATTCCGATTGATATTCCCCTACCAAGGCCGTGTCCCCTCTCCCACTGAGGGACTAGGCCCCTGGCCAAGGCCTCTGGGAATGAAGCCTCATTGTGCACCTGCTGAGGACTCCAGCCAAGCATCTGATTGAGCCAGAAATGGCGAGTGGGTGGGACTGAGCCCCAGGGTGGGACAGGGCCAGCTGCCCAACGTGATTAGCATCTTTATTCCTCTGGGTTGAGCCCAATCCATGGAGGAGGGTTTCTTTCTGCTGTTGGCTGGGATGTTCCAGAACTGGGGTCCAGCCAGAGGCTGATGAGTGGTGAAGACAAAGACAGTGGTGCCCATTCTGTTTTTCTTAGCTTCCCAGGGAGGAGGGCTAAGAGGTGAAGGAACTGGACCCAGCATATCTGGATTCTGCACCTCTGGATTCCGGGCAGCCTCAGCCTCAGAGCTTCCTTGGGGATTAGGAAAGAGCAGCATCTCAGACACTATGTCAACTTGCATCTGTGTCCAAGTAGGTGGTGGCAGGAGCTCCAAAGCCAGCATATCAGGAGAATTGATTAAGTCAGTTCTCAGATATTCCACAGATCCCCGGTCCTAGGAGAAACTTTGAGACAAAATGAGCAGGGCAGATGGAGGCTGAAGTTTGAGAAATACTGCATTATACACGTGTCCCTTAGGGTCCCTTGAAGAGGCTAGGACTGGGTGCGCTGTTGTCATTTCTTACCCCAAGGCAGGTACCATACTCTTATGGCTATGTCTAGATGTCCCTCCAAAGCCTCACGTGGGCACAGGTGGGATTTGTCAGAGGTGGCTGCATCTAGAGTGTGTGATGCTAGGATGGAGGGTGTATGATTACTGAACCAGTCCACAGATTGGTTTGACACAGTTCTAGGTGTGGATAAATGGAAAGCACACCTGAGCATGAACATTATATTCCGTGAATATTATATTCCTGTATAAAAAGTAAGGGACAGAAAGAGGGTTGCTGCCATGGTTTGTATCTAGTTGTCCCCCCCAAAGCCTCATGTAAGTCATGGGGCAGACATGGCTGAAGGAGCAGTGAGTGGCTTGAGGGGCGGGGCCAGAGGACCAGGGTGGGGCTTAAGGGGCGGGGCCGGAGGGGCATGAACAGTTACCCTGACAGCATTGCACCCCCCCACCTCCCAGGTCTGGTGGTCTCTCTTGGAGGTATGGAGTGGATCATCCTGGACACAGCAGCATCCCAGCCTCTCTTCCAGACCCCGTAGCGTGGGTTGGCAGTGTCTCGAGGTCTTACTCTGTAATTCAGGCTGCTTCAAACTATGAAACCTCCAGTAATTGTGAGTTAAATAAACCTTTCCTTCCCTAAGCTTGAGTGTTGGGTATTTGTCCCAGCAACGAAGAATAACTAATGCAGTTGCTTTCATCACTTGCTGCTTGCTGCCTTGCTGCCTTCTGCCTGCCGTGAACTCTCTCTCCTCTACAGTGTCCCTCCGTCATGCCACCCTGTCTTGGAATCAGCTGACTTCAAACTGATGAAACCTCTACAAACTGTGAGCTGAAATAAACCTTTCCTACTTTAACTTTGGATGTTGGGTATTTTGTCCCAGTAATGAGAAAAGTGACTAAGACGTTTACTCTCCCTGAGCCTAGGCTTACTCAGCTGCAAAGTGGGATAACAGCTGTCCTTGCTTCCGAGTCAGGAGGCTTAAATGAGCTGTGACATGTATAGTGCTGGCCACCTTGGGCTGCAGCTGACACAGCTATTGCGATTATTTTCAAATGATAAAGGCTCTGAGAAGCCCTAATCCAAAACAACCAGTTTAATTCGACCTGAAAGCGTCTTGAATTGATGTGAGCACAACACCTTCTCAGGCCTGCAGAGCTCCTGTTCCTTGGGATACACTTAGAAAGGGCTGGTTTAAGTCTGCTGGGGTCATGTTTTCACACAAGGTGTCTGGAGAGATCTTGAGACTTTCTTTACATGGAGACCCAGGGCGCGGTCGGTCCCTCTTGTTCATCAGTTTTTCCAAAATGTGAGTCACCATGGGTGGAAACGACCTCAGGAGGTTTCATGCGACTTTCTCAGGGTTTTTCAACCTCTACTTCATGCTAGGGTCAGTGTAATAAGCTGGCTCAGAGGTGAGAGGTCAGATCTCCACCCCAGCACTCTGCCAATTCCAAGAGTCGGTCTCTGGAAGTTGGTCTTTTATGTCTTCATGTTACGCTGTGCACTGAGAGACGGATTGTCACGAGACTCCATCCAGGCCTGGGCAAACAGTCCTTGCACAATGTATGGTCCTAACTGAACAGACCAGAGCCAAGAAAATCCTACCCATGTCCGGTCCTGATGGGAGCACTGTTACCATTTTTGGTGAGGTGGAGTTGGTTCTGCATTGGGCATTGGAAAACCAAGATTCAGATTCCAACATACAAGCAATGTGATCATGGATAAGTTGCTTGACCTATCTGCCCCATCTGGAAAATGGGCATAAGTACAGTCCCCCTGGGTCCCACTCATGGTAGTATTGAGGTCCAGTTCAGATGGCTATAGGGGAACATGCCTCCTCTTGGGACAATGCCAAGGGGCAATGTCTTGGTGAAATCCTTTCTCCATCCGCTCCCCTGCCATTGCTCCAACTGGGACAGGCACCGTGAGCATGTCTATAGCCCAAGCAGTCACGACGATGCCGAGAACAAGCATTAATATGTGCTCTGACAATATTTGATGAATTCGTACGTGCCTGGGGGAGCAGCCTAAGTAGGTGGATAAAGTGAGAAGAGTCTCTGTGACAATCAATATTCCTTCAATTGAACCATCTCTGCAGAGCTGACATTTTGATTTTTCTTTTTTGGGTGCATTAACTGGATTTATGCTTACATACAGTGCACACGGTGGTGGCGTCAGGAGGCCAGGAGGGTGGGCCCGCAGCAGGGAGCTGATAGGAGCAGGGCCATTTGCAGAACAGCCCAGATGAGTGGGAGCTGCCACCTCACACCTGGTTGAGCGGCCCCTTTCCCAGCTTCTTTACAAGCCCTGGTCCAGGATTCTGGGACTACTAGCCACTCACCTCTGGATGAGTGAAGGGTACAGATGACTTTCAAGGACCCTCCCAAGGTCAAGGTGAAGCCCACAGGCTGTGGTCATTGCACTGGTTCAGCGGCTGGCCCTGTCACTTGCTAGTACATAGTAGCAGGTCAGTGACACTCGTAAGAGTCTGTAATATTTCATCCCAGATCATGCATTTGCAAAATGGAGCTGATAATAATACTAACTTGTCCTCATTAGCATTGAACATTCATTTGAGGGCTTTGCATGGATCAATACAGCTAATCCTCCCAATAACCCAGCAGGCGAGGTGCCACAGTGGTGAGGGACACTGCTATGCATTTGAGGCAAATGAGTATTTGATACTCAATTCTGTCTCTTAATAACTTTAGAAGTCAAGATTACTTATTTAAAAAGGTGCAACTTAATGAGCTTAGGCAGAAAAAGGAAAGAATAAAAGGCTTTTTACACTGCCTTTTGTAGCCAGTGAGGATGCTGGGGTTGCTCGAGAAATTCAAAGGGGCAACGCCACCTTTCGTCTTGCAGTTAGGCACTAGCATCATCATTTGCCACTGATTCGCTTTCGGCTTACTTGTGAAGCAGGATGGTGGCATATTCCCAGCGAAGACGCTGGAACCTGCCTGGGTATGCTTCTAGCTTTGCCTCTTGTTGCCCGTGTGACTCCGAGTGTGTTCCTCAGCTTCTTTGTCTACTGGGTAGCGTGGCAACAAAACCTTCTGCCAAGGTCAACTCCAAGGTTTAAATGAATTACGGTGTGTGAAGTAGGTGAAGTAGTGCCTGACATGCGGACCTGCTCAGTCACGTGGGGATCTATGTTTCGTCCACGCGGCTGACCATACCAGCTGAGACCCCTGTTTTCCTCCCTTGGCCACAGGAAGAATTCTGATGCCCACATCTTATATTAGCCATTGAGGAGAAGGTCCCTGGGATCCTTTAGACCTTGCTCAAGTGCTTGCCCTGTCTGTCTCTCTGTCCGTCTGTCTCTTAGGGCTGGAGCTCAAATCTGGGGATTCACACATGCTAGAAAAGTACGACACCACTGAACAACATCTGCAGTCCTTACAATTTTATTTGAAGCTGGGGCTTCACGAAGCTGTTCAGGCTGGCCTTGAACATGAAGCCTTTCTGCCTCAGCCTTCCGAGGAGCTGGCATTACAGGTGCGTACCGTCATACCCTGTTTCTTACCCCTTCTTGAAGTTTCATTTCTGCTGCTGTCTCAGAATGCCATAGACTAGGTAATTTATAAAGAAAATAAATGTTTTCTTATAGTCCTAGAGGTCAAGAAGTCCAACATCAAGGCCCTGGCACAGGGCAGGGCTTTCTTGCTGGGCTTTGACGCAGCAGAGAGCACCAGAGGACAAGAGTGAGGGAGAACCTAAAAGAACAGGGCAAAGTGAGGGCTTGGCTCACCATATAATAACCTTCTTTCATGATAACTGATCCACTTGTCTTAGCCACTTTTCTCATTGCTGAGACAAAATCTCAGACACCCAAAGTTAAAAGAAGAAAGATTTATTTTAGTTCACAGTTTGTAGAGCTTTCAATCTATAGTCTGCTCCCTGTAAAGCATGGTGGGCATGGCTGCGGGGTAGTGAAGAGGGGAAATGGTTCATGGCAAGCAGGGGGGAGACAGAAAATCAGCAAGCAGCAGCAGCTAGCCCATCTTTTTATTTTCCATTCAGGTCACCAGCCTCTTGGTCTGTGGCACCCACACACAAGGTGGGGCTTCCATGATCCACATCCTTAATCCCCTAAATCACATCCTTAATCCGAAGTCACACTCCTTAATCCGAAGTCACACACCCTAATCCAGCCACCTTCGAAACTCCTCACCTATGACCACCTGAGCCTTTGTGGGACATCTTGGTGACATTTCTCTCTTTTTTCTGAGACAAAATACCCAGTGCCCAAAATTAAGGGAGGAAAGGTTTATCTGGCTCACCACTTCACTGCATAATCAGCTGGCTCCAAGGCAGGGTGGCACGGCTGAGGGGCAACTGTTCATGGTGATGGAAGGCAGCAGAATCAACAAGAGCAAAGGGGGAAGCCAGTCTCTTTCCCTGCCTTCTATTGTATGCAGGCTGCCCGTCCTAGGGTGGGTGTAGCAGTCACACCCCCAATCCCGGCATGAGACAATGCAAGCTCCAGATTCAGCTGCCTGCAGAAAGCCCACTCCCCATGGCTGAATGAGTCTTGGGGGGATGGATGTCCAGACACAAACCATACACAGTGACATCTAGGTAGACGCTATACCACCACTCTTGTGGTAAGGAGGTTAATCCACTTATGAGGGTGGAGCCCCCCCAATCAACATATGAATCTGGGGATTAGGTTTCTAACTCCTGCTCTTTGGCTGCTTCACACCCACAGCACTCTGTAAGGAAATGTGAAATAAGAAAAAGAGATCGTCCGCCAGAGTTGCCAATGGAGAACCCAGCTGCCTGGAGCACACCCGTACCGCCATTCATTCTGGCCTTTTAGTGCCTCTGGGCTATTTTATGACCCCGTAAGTCACACATAACTGATAACAATGTAAAATAATTCTTCTCTATAGACATGCAAATAAATCCTGTCCAGTGGCTCCATTGACTCCACTCTTCCCTGAGGAAAAAGCCATTTTCGGTGTATTTGTAAATTCACTTCTACTTTTCATTACTCCATATAAATGTACGCTCTCCAGACTGCTTGGGATTGGTTGCAACATCTGCCCGGCTGCCTCATTAATATTAAGCCAACAAACATCTTTAGCATATGTTAAAGTGTGTGAGGTGAGCTCTTTTGTTTTGGAAAATTATCCCGTAACACTCCTGAAGATAAGCAAGTTTGCTATGCAGACCAAAAATAGAGTACTAGCTCCAGTCTCTTAGTGGTGTGATTATGATCCATCTTTCCTGTGAGGGCCTCAGTTTTCTTATCTATAAGATGGGAATAATACCAAATACCCAAAAGATGCTACAGGAATTTCTAAGTAACCCTTAAGAAGCATCACTTGTATATCCAGAGATGCTTTCTGGAAGGAGCTGTGACCACTGCAGGGTGGTGGTGGTGGTGGTGAGGGTGATGGAGGGTCATGGAGGGGGTTGTTACTGCTGTTGCATTCAGTCTTGGTCATTGGTAGCTGCAGCCAGTAGGGGTGGTGTGAGTGCAGGGACAAAGCCAAAAGGCAGCGTTCGCTCTCTAAGGCCAGCGTGGATGGACCAGGACAGAGGAGTGGAGCTGCCATTGTCTTCTACCCATACATGGGCCTGTGCAGATGTCACCAGGGGCTGGATATGCCCCTGACGAAGTCATCCCGGGCAGATCTGCCCACGCAGGCATTTCAGCGCGGTGAGTGCTCGCCCATGTGGACACGACCCGTTGGCCCTTGTCAGGAGGGTTGCACCCTGGGAACCTCGAGGAGAAGAAGAGGGTGGACGTGAGCCTCTGTTCTCTGCTTGGCGCCCGCCGTGCTGTGGCTCTCAGCTGGTCTCAGCAGCCTGGCACGGGGTGCGAGCACACAACGGGGCCCCGTGGCAAGAACCTGGGACCCAGGCAGGGGCAGGCCATGCATCTCCAAGAGTGCCTTGTCCCTGCGGGGTGCACTCCCTGACGCCCGTGGCTCCTGCCCCACACCCTGGAACCTGACAGAGCCGATGCAGAGCAGTTCTCTTCACAAGCGCCTTAGGGTTCAGTCCCTTAAAACAGCAAGCTGACAAAGTTTTATTTCTATCAAATACCTGATAATTTCAATGTGAAACACGTTTACATATACATTTGTTATTAAGATCTGAGATGGATCACAAGGCAACAAGAAGCAAACAGCGTGAGCCAGCGCCCCACACGGAATTATGTATTGCACCACTGTCTCAGTTACTCTTCTGTCATTGCTGGGACAAATACCTGACACCCAAAATGAAGAAGAAAGGCAAGGTTTGTTTAGCTCACAGTTATTGGAGGTTTCAGTCCATACTTGGCTGCCTCTAAGGCAGAGTGGCACATGGCAGAGGTCAACCTTTCATAGCGGTGACAAAGAGCAGACAGTAGGGGAGGGGTAGCAGCAACAAGTGGCTACAGAGAGCAGTCTGTCTCTCTTCTGTTGCATTCAGGCCATCTGCCCCAGGCTGGGTGTAGCACTCACATCCATAATCCCAGCAGCACTCACACCCATAATCTCAGTGGATCATGATTTAATCCAAACTCTAGTAGCCCGCCCCATGACTGCATGAGGCTTTGGAGGGGACACCTAGACACAGACCATAACAACTGCCTTTAAGTTGTAGGTGTAGGGTATTTTGTTCTTGTTTCTTTCAATTTTTTATTTTTCAGGTAGGGTCTTGCTATGTAGCTCAGGCTGACCTTGAACTCACAGCGATCCCCCTGCCTCAGCCTCCTGAGTGCTGCATATTTTGTTCTGAGATGAGGAGAGTGATTAAGACACTAGGGGATCCATGGATGCACTCGGAATGAGTGTGCTCTACTCACGTGGGGGGGGCATGCTGGGTGCTGGGTGCTAATCATGGGCATAACTGTGGTGGGACAGCGACACAACACCTAAATGGGCTCCGGGACCTCATGCCTGTGCAGCACGCTGTCCCTGGCTCACTGACTGACACAGACCTAGCACAAGCAGCGAGTTGGCAGAGTACTAACGTGACTTTCTCTGTAGCTGTGGAGCCACCGCGGGGCAGCCTAAACCAGCACTGGGGTCTCTTTACCTCCTAGCCTGGGGGTAAAGGATTGAAGTGGGTATGGGGAAAGGCAGAGAGGAAAGCCTGCTAACACTCAGCTTTGATATTCAAAATACTACTTCTACCGGGCAGGGGAGATGTTTCAGTGGAATAAGCACTTGTCTGCCAAGAACAGGGGCCTGAGTTCAATCCCCAGTTCCACCAAAAAAGCAAAACAAACAAAAAAACAACATCAACAAAAAAAACACAACACTACTTCCTGGCAAAATAATAGGAGAGAGGAAAGATTTCTTGGTTCCTGTAGCTCCTGTGTCACAGCTTATGGACGTCTTGGCCTGTCCCCCAGCTCCGTGGGCATAGGCTTGCCTCCTAGTGGCAGAAGAGGGCGCAGCTCTGGGCAGTGGCACCCTGTCCTGTCCTGGACTTGTGTGGAGATGATGAACCTTGGGAGATGAGAGGGGCCAGTGAGACCCATCTGCTAGGACCCTGGGGCAGCTGGGGGTGAGGAGGGTGGAGAAGATTTTGTCCAGCGGATTCCCATCCCAGGGACACAATGCCCAGCTTCCTCTGCTTACCGAAGGGGAGGCTCAGTGGCTCACTGTTCAGGGTGATCATTCCAGAGTCTGTTCCCTTCAGGAAGAAGCATCGTGGTGGAAGGGCACAGCTAAGGAAAGCTCCATCCCTCACGGTGACTAGGAAGCAGAGGGAGGGGAAGAAGATGGGGAGGGCGGTGCACCTCCCACAGGCCGGTCTGCAGGGATGCGCCTCCACCAACCAGCCAGGCCCCGCTCCCTAACAGAAGGCTGAGCTATCATGGTGGCTTGGATGACGTCCCCCAAAAGCCTCCTGGGATTTTAGAGGGTGACAAAAGCAGGAGGGCGACACAGCTGATGTGACATGTGGTGAGGAGGAAGGACTGGTCCAGAGGGGCGGGCACTGGGGCTGTGAGCTGGAGGGGCATGGTCTCCTCTTCAGCTCCACCCTTCTCTCTCCGCTCCCTGGCCACCGCTCCCATGGGAGCAGCTTTCCCCCTGTCCTGTCCCTTTCCCATGCCCTTTTCTACCTTGGACTCGGTTGATCACAGTCTGTAACCGTGAGCCAAGGTAAACCTCTCTTCCTTTAAGTCGTGGGTATCAGGTATGGTGTCCCAGCAAGAAGCAAGCAACCAAGCCAGCTCTGCGTTCATCTGCGTATGAATCCGCAGGCGAGTAGAGCACCCCCAAGATTCAGCCATCCTCCAAACTCCCCAGCTCTGAACAGGAGGCTTTTGAGGACATTCTAGATCTAACCTATAGCATCCTGCTACACACTGGGGCTGCATGGTGGACCCACCGGGCAGAAGGGATCTGAATGTGTGGTCTGGATGTAGTCCTCATTTTTTATGTGTAAGAAGTAGCTGAGGGCTTGCTGGGCAGAAGCTTGCTGGAGACGAGCATCTTCCCCCGGCCAGCTGGGATGTGGGCTGGCAAGGCGATCCAGCCAGGAGCCTATGCTCAGGGCCGCTAGGCCAGGGGCCAGCGAGGGTGTCAGCACCACCCCTCAGGTAAGCTGGGGGAGGGTTTTAAATGTCCGGCACTTTGAGAACACCCAGCTGTGGGTGATCACGGGCACAAATAGCAAGTGATGGTCAGGAAAATTGACCAGGATCTTTGTCAGGCAGGACATGTGACTGAGGAAGCCATTCTAGGTGGGGTAGGGGAGGTGGCCCAAGGACACAGTCAGGTACACCCCACCGTCACTCACACCTACTCCATCACGGTGCCTGTCCCATGTTCTGCATTTTCAGTAACGACCTACACAAGCCAGGAGGGACAGGATCCCGAGTTCCTGGGTTGGATGCAGATTAATGTGTGGGCTTCTCACGTCACCGCTCTATCCTGTCCCTGTTACCTGGTTGGTGGAGCTGGCAGGGAACGGGGTACATCCTTTTAAAGACAGTCAATTGCTTGTGAGCATTTTTTTTTGAGGCAGAGTTGCTGGCCTCAAACTTGTGATCCTCCTGCCTCAGCCTCCTGAGTGTTAGGATTAGAGGCATGCACCACCACTGTGAGCAGTTCTGTAGTATTCTAACCCCCACCCCCTAGCAATCTTCCTTGCTCACCTGGCCTGGCCGGAGAGGCTGCCTCTTCCCACCTACCTACAGCAGTCGCTGTGTCAGCCAGAGCTCCTGAGGCTCTGGCAAGCCCCAGCTGCTGCTTCTGAAGTGGAGCCGCCCCAGCTGGGCTGCCCACAGCAGTGCTCCTGGCCAGGAGGGCCTCTTCCGGTGGACATTCCCTTCTCCTGGAGAAGACAAACTGGATAGTTATAGTCCCAATGGCCTCCTACAGCCTTCCTTGGGCACATCCCTGGTGGGTCACTAAGGCTTCTGGGGCCATGATTCTGTCGGCCTTAGAAGCCAGGTAGGATCTCGACAGATTGAGGAGGCAGTTTCTCACGTCTTTACTGTGTCCTCTGCAGCCAATGTGGTTGGGGGCCAGCGAGCTGTCTCACTTACCTTTCTCCCATTGCTGGGACAAAATATCCAACACCAAGAATTAAGGAAGGAAAGGTTTATTTAGCACACAGTTTGTGTAGGTTTCAGTCCGTACTTGGCTGGCTTCAAGGCAGAGTGGCACTCGGGCAGCAGTTCATGGTGACAGAGAGCAGCAAAGAGCAAAGGGAGGAGCAGCCGCAGCTGCCTGTCTCCTTTTCTTCTGTTATAAGCAGCTATGGGGGTGTAGAACTCTTAAGGTCCCCAGGATGAGGATGTTTACAAGATAAGAACACTGGCTCTCTGCTGAGTCACTTAATTAAACTTCTGAACTTCTGAAGTTGACACAGTGTATCAACCAGTAACCAAGGCCTCCCAACCTGAGTCCTGAGTCCTGGGGTGGGTGGGGGACACTGTGAATTCTCTGATGCCTTTTCTGGCAAGGACACTGATCCCACCCTGGAGTTGCCACTCTTGTGGCCTCATGCAGACCTGCCACTTCCAAAGGACCATCATCAGATGTGGAGTTATAGCTTCAACTTATGAATTTCAAGGGACACCAACCTGGGGTCTCTTAGCACAGGCAGGGTCTGTAGGGGATTCCAAGGTGGCCTAGCGTTTAGGGATGGCTGGAGATTCTGTCCAGAGATACACAGCCACCAGAGCATCCCAGCCATGAGCCTGTGGCCTTGGGTCTTCTGTAGAGAAGTCTGATGTTCAAGGGCACCAACACACGTACTGAGTGCTCGGGGTGCTGGGCGGGCCTTCAAATCCTCCTCCCAAGCAAAGTGCAGGGCTGCTTATGGCTGGTTGATATGGAAAGAGAGACCACCTGTCGTCTCTCCACATTCCTGACTTTTGCAGAATGAAGCTGAGCTGCAGCAAGAGACAGTGAGGTAAGACATCTGGAAGAACTTCTAGACAGTTAGGAACCTTATCAGCTTTTTTGTTTTGAGTGTTAAAAAGGAGATAAAGGACAGTGGGCCTCAGGAGGCAGGACCCATACAAATGGTTTCTTGGAATCTTTTTTAGCAGCTGGACTTGAACTTTAGCAGCCTAACCTCACAAGCATGCATGGCCTATTGCAGCCGAGACACAAACAGAGCCGTCATCAAATATCACCTTTCTCTCTGGTCCTAGGGAGAGGGAAAAAGTAAAACAGTGGAAAGAGATTTTATATTTTTCTAATGGAGTGAGGTAAGAGTAATTTCAACCGGCATTTTCGAGCCGTTGTCACAGCTTTCTCCCTGCAAAGCAGCACGAATGGCAGAGCCAAGTTTGATAAAGATGAAGAATGCATCCGGGCTTCTCCAGAAGGAGTCGGCCTCGCTGGTGAGGCCTGGAGGGGAAGAGAGAGGTGAAGGGGTGCTAGGGAATGGGGGCCTCTGGGTGCCAGAGGATGCTGGGCTCTGTGGATGGAGAGGTGGCTGCAGAGTGACAAAGGCTGGCTGGGCCTTGGAGCCCAGAGCAGCCGGGCTTGTGACAGCATATGTCGGTGCTGACGGCTCCAGCTTCTGCCTGGCTTTGGCGCCTCTCGGTAGCCCTGGCTGAAGTTGATGTGGCAGGTGGGAGCCAGAGGTTTCGTGACAGGAAAGGAAAGGAGGGAGGAAGAGAACAAGGGAAGGCCGCAGGGCACAAGGCAGCTGGCTCCTGATGTGGGCAGTCCTGCGTAGCCGTGGGACCTGGGCTGTTGGCTCCTCTCTGTGAGCCTCAGTGTCCTCATCTGGAATAGGCAGGGAGGTGGCCAGAGCCGGGCTTCCCAACTCTGGCAGGGCTGAGCCCAGCACAAGTACTTTTGACCTCAGCTGCTTCCTTGTCACAGGCAGGCTGAGAACCTGTGGCCTGCTGTCTGTGGAGCCCTCATCCATCTGGGAAGCTAGTACCACAAACCAGGAAGCTGGGCTGTGCTGTACCCAGGCTTGCCTTTCCTTGGGGGCTCCCTTAGGAACTGCTGAGGACCCTGAGAATGCTGAGCCTGGGGTCACCCTGGGCCTCTGCTCAGACACAGGGGCCAGCAGGGACCCCATAGTCTGAGAGGCAGAGCCTGAGACAGCAGTGCCCTGGGGAAGGGAGGTCTGCACAGGATTATGCAGACTATGCAGCAGCTACAGGGACCTCAGTGAGTCCGACCTGGGTCACTCCAGTGCAAAGGTCTGCAGGCTGGGCCTGCTTTCTCACTGGTACAGTGCAGATCACATGGGTGAAGGCGAGTGAGAGGGCAGCTCAGAGCAAGCCTGGGGCCCAGAAGTGGAGCTGGCGCAGCACCGTAACTCTGCAGCTGCTCCATGGTGCTCCAGGAGGACAGGGCCGCCTGGTGCTGGGGTAAGCATGGTGCACCTACCTGCTGAGAACTGAAGGACAGGCTGGGGGCTGGCTGTCTACCGTCACTGCTGCGTGTGTGAGCTAAGAGATGAGACAGAAGGAAGGAGGAGCCAGGTGCCAACAACCCAGCCAATAATCCCACCTCTCTGGGAGGCTGTGGCAGGAAGATTTCTAGGGAGATCCCAGCCTGGGCAACTTAGTGACTGTGACACCCTGTTTCAAAAACAAAAATAAAATAATAATGAAAAAACCCAGGGATGTGGCTCAGATTGAAGGTCTTGGATTCAATTCTCAATTAGTTCTGCAGTCAATCAATCAGTCCATCGATCCATCTGTGGAAAAAGAGGCAGGGAAGGAGGGAGGAGCCAGAGGGAGGACGGTGCACGAGATTCTAGAGCCTTCCCGATGGTGGGATAGAGGGACAGAGCCCCCAGAGCGCAGGCTGGACCTATGTGGAGATGGACGTCAGCTCCCGCTCTCGCTCCTTCCCTGCATCTCGCCCAAAGCAAGGCTTGGCCACCGGAAGTGAACCCTGTGCACGCAATTCTGACGTCAGGGGCTGGAACGGGCACCGGAGCCAGGCTACTTTGAAAACTTGGAAACACAGTCTCTTTCCCTTGTTATTTCCTCCTTTTGCTGTCACATCAAAGCTATTTTGTTGGTATATGTTCAAAAACTGTTTTTTAATCTCCCAAATGATAGCTGTTCTAAGTAGTCCTGTCACTGTAAATTACATTGTGATTCCCGAGCCAATTTTTCCCCCCTCCGGAATCAGTTAAACATTTTCCCCCAGGGCCCTCTTCAGCAGAGTTCCCACCCGCACCTCCCACCCCTCCTGGGTGAAGGCCTCATCCTGCCCGCCTCTCTTTCCCCAGATCTCACGCCCTATACTGGCGCAGGCATCAGCTTCCTTCTCCCGTCCCGATGCTGGGGACTCTGCAAGACTGTTACCATCGGGCCTAGCACTGGAACAAGCAGCCCAGCTCTCGGGGTCCTCGGCTCCCCCAGGCCTCTGAGCCCCCGCAGGCCTGTTGCTGGGAAGGGTCCCGGAATCACACCGCCGGGCAGGCCTGTGCCCCCGCAACCTGTTGGTTGTGCTAATTGCCTGGCGCGCGCGCTGCCCCCGTCACATCGCCCAGCCTCCCCGCCTAATGACTCATCCTTGCACGGCCATTTGTTTGTGCTGGTTTCAGACAGACTAATGCTTTTAATGGCACGTAATCATTTTTCAGAAGTCATTTGATGCCACTAATCATCTCGGTAATATGCCGCGATGGAACGCATAATGACATTGGGAACAGGACAAATGGCGATGCGATTCTTGGCCTTTTCCCCCCTCTAATCTATATTTTACCACCAGTTCTCGCCTGCTCATGCCACCAAATGCTGTTAATAAACAGCAGGCTTAATAAGTCCCCTCCTCCCAGCCCCCGCTTGGCAGAGGCGCCTGTTAGAAATGCATACTTCTGGTGATACCTGTGGACAGGGGGCTAGGAAGCCACCTCCCTGCCCTCCCCTGTGGAGGGAGGACAGGAGACGGACCCTTCCTGGCCAGGAAGGGTCTAAGCTGGTGACCGAGAGCCAGAAAGTCCCAGGGATGAATGGAGTTTGACTGAGAGAGGTGGCAATAGACTCTGAGGACGGAAAGTAGGGTGGGAAGAGACGCCTGCTCACAGGTCCCCGGGGCCCTCCCCAGGGTTCACCAGGGCCTAGGACCAGAGGGAGGGCCCAGAGTCAGCGTGTGGGCCATGCATGAGACCTTTGTGGGTTCAGAAGAGTCCATTTGAGAGTATATGGCCTCAGCCGCCTTCTTCTTCTTCTTCTTCTTCTTCTTCTTCTTCTTCTTCTTCTTCTTCTTCTTCTTCTTCTTCTTCTTCTTCTTCTTCTTCTTCTTCCTCTTCCTCTTC
>NW_004524609.1:13768088-13798204 GCF_000260255.1 Octodon degus | reverse complement strand
TCTTCTTCTTCTTCTTCTTCTTCCTCTTCCTCTTCCTCTTCCTCTTCCTCTTCCTCTTCCTCTTCCTCTTCTTCTTCTTCTATGCATTTAGTACAGGGTCTACAGGTCTCACTACACAGATCAGACTCATAGTGATCCTCTTGTTTTCAGCCTCCCAGGTGCTGGGACTATAGGTGCATACCACCACGCCATCTCATTTGCTGTCTCAGTGTGCCCTGGGGGGGGGGGCCGCATGACATGCCAGGGATCAAACCTTGATCCCAGCATCTACCTAAGTAGGTGCCTTAGTCTTCTGAGCTACCTGGCCAGCCTTGGCCTCAGCCTTCTATGCCTCTTCGGATAGGGACTCCCTAAATCTGGCCATCCACCCATCACAAAGGACACTGGACTCTTAAGCAGTCCAGCCTGTCCCCTGTCATTAGTATTTATTGTTATTGCTGCGTTTCATTAGCCTTTCCCCTCTGCTGGGCATTAGGGTAAAGTGCTCCCTCATTCTGGCATTATTCAAAGACTTCACACTGAGGCACAGAGCATCAGTGAGGAGATGGGCTCAGGATAACGGGGTGGGGGGCCCTGAGACGGGTGGGTACTGGAGCCATCACCAAGGACAGCTGCCTTGTGAAGTCATTCTCAGCCCCTCCACCCCATCCCTCGGGAGGCCATGCACACGTAGGGTGCAACATTCTCTTTCCTTGCTCTTAGGTCCCATAGGGAGTCACTGGACTCTTTGGTCCCCATGGTCAAGGCTCCCCGTGCCCTGGGACGACATAACCTCAGGGTGGGGTCTAGGCCAGGGAGAGGTGGCCAGGGTTGCCAGTAGCGGGGGTGGGGGTGGGTGGGAAGGTGGGGTGGGGGGTGCTGGGGTAGGAATGGGGCGTAGGGAGGTTGGGGGGTGGACAGCAGCCCAGGCAGCAGTCACAGTGCAGTGGTTAAGGACAGGCCGTGGATGCCAGAGGAACATGGACCTGCGCTCTGGCTCTGTCACTTAGCAAGAGCACGGGCTGGGCAATTAACCACCTGGGACTCTGTTTGCTCACCTATAAGACGGTGGTATTGACGCCTGTCTTACGGGATCTCCGACAGGAAGAAATAAAATATTGCATGTGAAGCGCCAAGGACGTTACTGCCGCGGGGGCCTTGGGCAGGTCCGGGTCCTGCTGGACTCAAGGTGCCCCTCAGCAGGAGGGGAACAGGAAGTAGGGAGTGGGGAGGAACCGAGGTCAGGAGGGCAGTGTCCTTCCCGCAGCCGTGCCTTCCCAGGCTGTGCTCACTCCCATGTTGCTGTGCCATCAAGGTGAAGCCCGGATGTTCAGTGGAAGCCGTCAGCGAAAGGCACAGCCGCCGGCGCCCTTGCCAGCGTTCGTGCCAGTGTGGAGTACCATAGCAGAAGCCGACGGATGAGGGCTGAGCAGCCCCTGTGCGGAGGCTCTTTCCCCACCCCCTCAAGCTCAGACGGGGGGACCATGGCTACTGCGACTCTTGCACAGCCCTTCAGCCTGCCGCTTGCAGGGGAGAAGTGGATGCAGGAGGCCAGGAATACAAACACCAGACCAAAGGGCAAGGAGAGAGAGAGAGAGAGAGAGAGAGAGAGAGAGAGAGAGAGAGAGAGAGGCTTCCGACCTTCACTGGGAACCAGCGGGAGGGCTCCCCTGGGGTCCAGGCAGCAATGGCACCTCTAAGGGGGTCCCTGCTGCAGGGGACTCCAGGCCACAGCACTGCCTTCTTTGCTTCCTGGCTAGGGTGCATCAAGCCCACTCAGGAAAAGTCTAGAACCACAACAGAAGCAGCGACAGTTACTTCTGACTGGTGGTTACTCTGTGGTAGGTGTTAGGTTAAGGTCTGAAATGACCATCTCTTGTAACCCTCCCTCAAATCCTGAGGGATGGTACCAGTACCCCACTTTGACAGAGGAGGAAACAGGGTCTTTGAAAGGTAAGGTGAGTATTCAGCTCCTAAGTGATGGAAGAGAGCATTTGAATCCAAAATTCTCCTGATTCACTACATATGTTTTCTCTGTTAAATGAGAAACTAAGGGCTGACAAGATAGCTCAGCGGAATAAGTGACTGCTTAGGCAAGCACAAGCACAGGGGTTCAATCCCTGGCATGATATGCCATGATGACCCCACCCCGGGGCATGCTGAGCCACCCCTGAGACCAGGCATGGTGGCGCATGCCTGTAATCCCAGTGCTGGGGAAGCTGAGACACGAGGATCACTATGAGTCCGAGGAGCTGCATAGTGAGAACTTGTACCAAGTACAGTAAACAAAACAAAGAAAGTAAAAACAGATCTCCTCTGAGAACTTCCCTTCTCTTCTCTATCTGTCCCATTCCTTCCTACCCTCCTTCCCTCTTTTCCTTTCATCTTTCTTTCTTTAAGTATCAGCCATGGGTCTTGGTGGCTCATGCCTCTAATTCAGCCTCTGTAAGGCTGAGGAAGGAGGCTTACAAGTTCAAGCCCAGCCTGGGCAACTTAGTGAGGCTTTGTCTCAAAAAAAGTAAAATAAAATAAAAAGGGTTGAGGATGTAACTCAGTGTGGAAGCCTTGGGTTCAGTGCCCAGCACTGTAGAACACAAACTCAAATGCTTCCTATCAATCTAGGTGTTTTCCTAAGCCCAAGAGACCAAAAACTAGCAGGGCTCTTGCTTGAGCAGCGTTTAGCAGTAGAGAGTTCTACCTGGGACCGCTCAGAAGAGAAGCCTCTCCCCACTCCTCTAGGGGGATCCTTTCATGGTCCAGGCTGAGAAAAGTTGGGTAAGTCCTGACTCCGTCTTATACAAATCATTAAGATCATGGGCACTGGTGCTCCTTCCTCAGGAAACTGTAAATCCACCAAATTGTTGCTCCTCCTGCATCATTTCAAGGATCCCCAGGGGTGAGCCAGCTGGCGTGGAAGCTTCTAGTAGGTGAGCAGGTGTCACCTGCCTCAGGGATAGCCAGTTTCTGGGCTATAAGCCAGCAGCAGGGGATGGAGCAAGCTTGGCTTTACAGGGATGCCTGGGCTCTGGCTCTTCCTGCCCCAGTCCTTTGTCTGCTTTGGTAGTCCAAATACAAAATGTGGGAGACCGCACACACAGAGCTGCATTTGCTTGTGGGCTGCTTCACACAGGCCAGCCTAGCGCAAGCAATTACAGTGTTTCAAGAGCTCAGGTGCACTAGGAAAATCTCTCTTTCTGTCTCTGTCTCTGTGTCTCTGTGTCTCTGTCTGTCTGTCTGTCTGTCTGTCTGTCTGTCTGTCTCTCTCTCCCTCTGATGACCTCTTCTTTCCATGCCCCAATGTCGGTTGGTTCCCCAGAGTCTGCAGCTAGCTGACCTCTTCCAATCTTATACTCACTCGGGGTCCCTCTGCAGAACACACATCCAATAAATGCAGCCTCTTGCATGTCAGGTGCATGAAAGTTTGCAACAAGAAAGATCCTCAGATCCCATATTTAGGACACAGGGGCTGAGTGTGGTTCTGCAGGTGGTCCCCAGGACAGGCCCCCCAAGCTGTTCACTCAGCAAATTCATGGAAGTAGAGAAGGGGTGATTGGGTGGTCCCACCTGTGCCCCGTGGCCCTCTGCTCTCATCTCTAATGTGGAGGTCATGGAGTACCTGCCTTCTGCTGAGGAGCAGTTGAAATAACACACATGTGAACACCTGGCTCAGGGTAGGCAGGTGCTTCTGAGCGCCTTGGACCCTACAGGCCACTGTGACAATCCACATGATACAAGGCCACTCAGCACCAACACAGGGAAGACCACAGCTGCACACAGCTGCACGGTGGATGTGTTTCAAATGCAGACAATTAAGTGAAAGACACCCAACACATAGTGAGGCTATATCTCAAAAAAAAAAAAAAAAAAAAACCCAAACAAACAAGTAAAATAAAATAAAAAGGGTTGGGGATGTAGCTCAGTGTGGAAACCCTGAGTTCAATGCCCAGCACTGCAAAACAGCAACTCAAATGCTTCCTATCAGTCTAGGTGTTTTCCAGAGCCCAAGAGAACTCAGAGCTCAAAGAGCTGCCCAGTGTACACAACATATTGGAAAAAGACCAGACCCCAAGGATAGAAAACAGAGTACTGCAGTAGGGGCTGAGTGTGGGTGTTACACTGACCACCAGCAGCCCAAAGGACATTCTCGGGGTGATGTCACAGAGATCTGAGTGGTTCTGTGTCCTTTTTTTTTTTTTTTTTGAGACAAACTTTTTTGGCTTCAAACTTGTGATCCTTGTGTCCCCCAAGTGCTGAAATTGTAGATGTGCCCACATCAGGCTTGGCCTCACGTCTTGAATGCTGAGGTGGCTTCGTGCCCTGGGGTCCACTCTTTACTGTGTGGAAATTATGGTGTAATTAGAAAAAAAATGGAACAGAAGCGCAGAGACGCTGGAACCTAGTGCCAACTCCCAAGGGGTCCCTCTGTCCTCAGAATCACTCCTGGGCAAACACATCCTGAGTTCTGTCAATGTTTTCACCCCAGAAGGCCTTGGGTGGTGTAGGCATTTCCTGTGTCCAGGGACGTGAGTCTAGGCCTCAGCTTTCCGGGGAAACGTCACACTGAATCATCACCAAAGGGCAGCATGCACACCTGAACCCTGAGAGGTAGCTAATGGGGGCCCAGTAGCTTGTGTCCGTGCAATTACTTATGGTTGCTGGCTCATTGGGTTAAAAAAAAAAGCCAGAGCACATTGGAGAGGGAGGGGCGAGAGCTGCAGCACCTTGGGGTCCTGTGGAGTGTGTTGGTGGGGGGGTATTCCTGGCCTGATGGATGGCTTCAGTCAAGTGGCAAACCCAGAGGCATAAAATTGCTTCTTGCAATAGGTCAGCTTCGGTTCCGGCAGGCAGCAAAGGTCCTGTTAGTGCCTCTGTCATTAAGCAATATAGACACAGGTAATTTGCTGCACTCTTTAGATGCAAAGTTAAATGACTCATCATTATCTCATTAATGCAAGCAGGGGCTGAAGCTCAGCCGGCTTTCTTCAGAGAGCAGCACCTTCTAGAGGGGTCAGGTGTTCACGGCCCTTGCGGCTCAGCTCCTTGAGGCTTTCTCTCCGTCGTTAAGAGCTCAAAGGTTTTCCTCCTGGGCAGTCAGGCATGCGGAGTTCGGGGACAGAAACTGTATCTCTTCTGAGCCTGGAAGCTCCTTCTAAGGCCTGGCCCCTGGGTGGCTCTGTGGCACATGCCCTGGCTTCCTGGAAGTGGTGCTTAAACCCTCAAAGATATGGTTGAGTTTGGAAGCAAGGGCTTGGGTTAGACCAGTAAAATGAAGGGCCATGTCTGGCGGTCCTGCCTGTGTCAGGGACCCTGCTGTACTGTGCTGTGCCACCTCAGGGAGCTCTGCCAGTGCTGGTCTTGTTCTCTAGTGTAGAGTCATCAGACTTGGGAAGGAGGGTGCAACCTCAGCTGCCAATAGCAACGTCCGCAGAAACCTTAACCTAAGTCATCTTTTTGCCCACTCGCGGATCTGGAGCGTGTGCTCCAGGGTGGTTTTCCTGGGTAGCTGTGCAGGGCTCTGGGAAGCCTGACTAGTTTCCAAGCTCTTGCTTTCATTAGAAGATAGTGGCAGCAGCTTCAGGCTTACCCTTTGCCCCGGCATGCTCATACAGAGGCATTCAGCTTTTAATCACTGTGATAAAGTATCAGAGCCAATCAGTGGAAAGCAGGAAAGGTGGATTTTGACTCAAGGTTTCAGGAGTCCTGGTCCATGGTCAGCTGGTTCCGTTGCTGTGGGTATGCAGGAAGGGCGTGGTCTGGCAAATCTGCTCATGGCATAGTGATTGGGAAGGAGAGGAAAGAGGGAAGAAGGAAGGGGGAGGGAGAGGGAGGGAGGAGAGAGAGAGAGAGAGGGAGAGAGGGAGGGAGAGAGGAAGGGAGGGAGATGGAGATGGAGATGGAGATGGAGATGGAGATGGAGAGGGATGGGGGAGATAATGCTTTTATAACAGCTCCCCTCCCTAATCCACTAAAGCATGAACTCAACAATAGATTAATCCATTGATGAGGTTAATGCCTTTGTGACCCATTCACCTCTCAAAGACCCCCCCCACACACACAATACTGAGACATTTCTCAGTCAAACTGTAACAGGCAGCAAGGGTTCCCTTCATCTCTTTTCCCCTCCTCTCCTCTCCCCCTCTCCTCCTCCTCCTCCTGCTCTCTTTCTCTCTCTGTCTCTCTGTCTCTCTGTCTCTGTCTCTGTCTATCTCTCTGTCTCTGTCTCTATCTCTCTGTCTCTGTCTCTCTGTCTCTCTGTCTCTCTGTCTCTCTCTCTCTCTCTCTGTCTCTCTCTCTCTCTTTCTCTCTCTCTCTGCCTTGGACATGATGAACCCATGCTCTATGACTAAGTTGTATCTTCAACCACCCCTTCTATGTTTTAAGTCAGGTACAACAATTTCTTCCAGAGACTTCCAGAAGGTTCTCTTGGTCTTGCTCATCAGATGGGCCTCATTTTATGTCCCAGCTTTGAGGGCTGGCAAAATGTGCCCTGGTGGTCTTGACCCTTTGGGCAGGGAATGCGCCTTGCTTGAAGAGGGCAGGTACCTGGCTGTGGGATAGATGGTGAATGGTGTCCTGAACAGCTTTAGCTCTTGCCTGAGACCATGCAGATGAGCAGTGGCCCCACCAGCACCCTAAACCCACCAGAAGCCACTCCCTGCCTAGAGCCCACCTGCAGAAGCCTCCTCTATGGAAGGTGTGTGTGTGTGTGTGTGTGTGTGTGTGTGTGTGTGAGAGAGAGAGAGAGAGAGAGAGAGAGAGAGAGAGAGAGAGAGCAGAATCAGCCTCCCCACTTGGGGGAGAAGGTCACACAAGCACAGGTTGCATATTTCACCTGAAATGCTAGGGAGCCCAAGTGTTTGGATTTGGGACTTTCTTTTTGATTCTGAAATATTTGCATGTACCTAATGAGATGTGCTGGGGATGAGACGTAACTCTAACAACAAAATCTATTTATGTTTCACATATATGCTTTATATGTACCCTGAAGGTGATTTCATATCATATTGTCAATAATTTTGTGCATGAAATAAAATTTTGTGGAGTGGAGTTTTCTGCCAGTGGAGTCATGCTGCCATTCTGACTGGTGTGGATTTGGGACCATTTGAGACTTTGGATTTTCAGATTAGGACTTGCTTCTTTTTTCTTGGTCTTTTTGAGACACAGTTTCACTGTGCAGTTCAGGCTGGCCTTGGACTCACTTTTAGCCCAGGTTGGCCTCACACTCAAAGGGATCCTTTTGCCTCAGCCTCCCAGTGTTGGGATTATAGGCATGCACCTCCATGACTGGTGGATTAAGCTTTTGTGTAGTGAAAAGGAAAGATTTGGGGAGATAGCTCAGTGATCTAAGTGCCTGTCTGGTAAGCACAAGGACCCAGGTTCAATCCCCAGTACCACATGCTATGATGGCCCTGGAACCCTGGGGCTCATCTTGCCAGCTACTGAAACTGGGGGTGGTGGCACATGCCTGTAATCCCAGGGCTGGGAGGCTGAGATAGGAGGATCTCTATGATTTTGAGCTGTGTAGTGAGACCCTCTACCAAATAAATAAACAAATAAATAATTTTTAAAAATAAAAAAAGGAAAGACCTTAGTACTCCTACAAAGCCTTGTTCCCAATCAGCCCCCCTCACAAGAGCCTTCTGAAGTGTGGAATAGAATGTCTTCTTTGTTAGCTTGAGCAGGGAACGAGGTGTTCTGCCTGAGAGGATGTTCTCAACACGGGGCTTCCTCCTTTTAGGGAATCTTTCCCGTGTTTAACCACTTTTGAGTGAAACATCTTTACTCTCTCTGCTTAGTTTCTGGCTTTTAAATGGAGCTAGCTTCCCCCATTCCCATCATTTTTATTGATTTGGAAGATTAAAAACAGAACACAAACATGAAACACATCACCTGCAGCCAAACACACTTTCACACTGTAGGACGCCACCACACGCTGGGCCGGGGCTGAAGCATCGCTTCCTTCTCCTCCCAGGTCATGAAGTCCCTAGGGACACCGTCCTGGAGGACTGTCCTCCCTCCCCGGGGCCATGCCCTCTATGCTCATGATGAGTGAAATTCCTGAAGGCCAGTGGCGCCTCTTATTCCCGGTGGGGAGGCCCTGGGACCCTGGAGCTGCATGAACCTCTGGTCCTCACGCCAACACCACCCATCTGCTGATGGTGGGCACTACCTTTGCAATGAGTGGGGGTCAGTGGCAGGCTTCCCTCCCCCCAGTAACCATCAGGTTGACCATCCGCTCCAGCGCTGTGGGACACACAGCGACCAGGCCTGTCCCTGTCTGGTGGAGACCATTATGAAGCCTGCTCTGAGCAGGATTTACATTAAACAATTGGCTTTTCATGTTTATGGGCGAGTTTGCCCAAGATGTGGGGCTTGCCTGGAGGTGGGCCATGGACTCATAGTAAGTGAACCTCTGTGAGTTACTCATCCCTGATGAGGCCTGTAGTGGCCTGTGAAGCTGGGACACCTCAAAGGACAAGGTAAGTCCACAGCTGAAGACGTTTGGCTCCAACCCCAATTAAGTAAATGGAGACCGCAGCTGTGGGCTCCACGCTCCTCCAATCAGGGTCGACCTAAAGATAAGGTAGTTCTCCTGGTGGACATAATTTACTACTTGGGAAAATATTTCCCAAGCTCCTGCTAGATCCCTGTGCTTTCTTCAGCGTCTTCCTCTTCTGTTTGGGAACCAAATAAATACAGGCTGCCCAGAGACTTCTTGGTCAGAACCCAGAGAAGCTCGCATTTGGTGAGAGAGTTTTTGATCCTTCCGGATCCCTAAAATTATACCACTTGTCTCATTTAAGCCTCTGCTGTTGATTCATTTGGGAAATCGCGGGCCTGATCAGCCCACAGTATCTAAAGGATATTCTCAATCTGATACCTGGCTTTCAAGCCTCCAACATTAGCATACTCTTAGCGTGTGACAGACACAGACAGTGTGTCCCTTTCCTGAAGACCTCAGCTCCTGGCTGGTGTTTCTTTTGCTTCGTTCTCAGTCTCTTCCCACTCCAGTCAGGAGTGTTTCTCTTCCTATAAGCTGTGCCTGATTTGGAAGGTGAAAAATCAAGAAACAAAGCTTGTGAAGCTGAACATTCATTTTTAAAAATAATTCTGGTGTCCTTGGGGAGGGGTCTCCTATTCCTCTCTCTCTCTCTCTCTCTCTCTCTCTCTCTCTCTCTCTCTCTCTCTCTCTCTCCCTCTCTTTCTCTCCTTGCTTCCTTTACTGGAAATAGAACTCAGAACCTTGCACTTGCCATGCAGGTGCTTGTGCCACTGAGCTAGATCCCTAGTTCCAGAACATTTAGTTTTTTTCACACTGTGCTACATCAGAAGGCTCAGGACTGGAGGCCTGAAGGTGCTTCTCTGGTCTGGCAGAAGAAGCCCTGGGGAGTTCCTGCCTGTGCCCCACCCGGATCCTCACCATGAGACTCTTGGGCAGCACAGCACACATGTGATGTGAAGGATTGAGCCATCTCAGGGGCATGGGGGTCTCTAAGTTTTAAGTGACTTTAAGGAAAGAAAGAGAAGCAGAAGAGATTGCACCAACAAGCAGAAGGACCAAAACGACACCCAGGATTTGGAGGCAGATTTATTTAACATCAGATCGGCATCAACAGGGAATCAGTTGTTCCTCAAGATGTCAGGCCCTGATCTCTGATGTTCTACAGCTTATATGGGACAAGCAAGCAGGAAGTACAGAGACAGAATGGTTTCTCAGTGGGGATTGGTTTATACAATGTACATCATAGTGACCGGCTATGCATCGCAGTGACCAGCTGTATCCAGAAGACAGAAGCAGCCAGAACTGTGCCAGGAGCTATTATTACCTGGGCAACTAAGAAACCCAAGTATCCCTGGGGTAGGGGGCATTTTCTGTTACAGGATGAGAAGGAAGGTCAGGAAAGGAAAGGAAAAGAAGCTGAAGCCCAGAGAGGCTAAGCAAGATGTTCAGATTTCCCCTAAGAAGGGATGGTAGGGCTGGCCAAATAGCTCAGTGGATTTAAGCACCCGCAAGTAGGTGCAGGGGCGAGGGGGGGGCGTTTAATCCCTGGGGCCTGCCTTGCTGGCCCCGCCCCCCGGAAATACTGAGATGGCAATTGAGACTGGGTGTGGTGATGCATGCCTGTAATCCCAGCTCTTGGGAGGCTGTAAACAAGTGGATTACTACAAGTCTGATCTAGTAGTGTGAGACCCTGAACACCCTGTTGACCCTTCCCTAAAATACCAAAAAAAAAAAAAAAAAAAAAAAAAAAAAAAAAAAAAAAAAAAAAAAAAAAAAGAAAGAAAGAAAGAAAGAAAAAAGAAAAAAAGAAGAAGGGGTGGTGATGGGGTTTTATCTCCTTCTCTGGCTCCTACTGCAGGACTTCTCCACACTACTGTCCCCATTCAACCTTGGGGGAGACCTGGAACCTTGGATAATACCAAATCCTACACGTGGTATGTTTCCTGTACACATCACCTCTAATGAAGTTTAATTTGTAAACTTGCCACCAAAAGAGACTAACAATATCTAATAATAAAATCAAACCATGAAAACAATTTGCTGCACTAAAGTCGAATGGATGTGGTCCCCCTGGCCCCAGAGATCTTTCTGTACATAGCACTCAGCCCCAGGTAGTGGCACAAGCCGGTAGAGTCCCTGTGTGATGCAATGTGGTGAAGGCCAGGGAATATGATGTAGAAGCTGCCAGGTGGTCTTAGGCTGCTGCCTAAGCGTTCCTTGGACCCAGCACTGTGATATCTCGACGACACAGCTGCCTGAGAGTTAAGATGGTTACTAAGTGACAAATGAGAGGGTAGCATATACAACATGGACCCATTGGACAAAGAGCTGCGTCACACTGCAGGACAGAGTGGGGCGGCAAGAGATATCATCCCAGCTCTTGGGTGGCACACAGTTTCAGGCTTGTCCATGCTTTATTTTTGGAGTTTCTCATCTACTACCTTTGGACTGTGGTTGACCTTGGGTAACTGAAACCCCAGCAAGTGAAATCATTAATAAAGTGTGTGTGGGGGCAGGCTATGCTACCATACTGTTGCTTTGAAAGTTCGCCATCCTACATTCACAGTACACACTCTATTCTCAGAATGGAGCAGCTCTCAGGGCCCTGGCGTTCTCGTTGCCACCAGAAAAAGAACCGAAATTGGATAGTCAGAATGGATCCGATCCTGCCTGTACTTACTTCCATCTGTAAGGGTTAGTCATGTACCTTGGGGAAAGATCAGAGCTGTCCCCCCCCCAAAGGGGCTCTCTGCTCTCCCCACCTCACCCCTGCTGCTTTTGCCTCATGCGATGATCGGTGGAATGTCAGGGTTTGACTCGGCTCCATGATGCAGGTTTTAAAAAGGCATCTCACTCATAGCTATTCAGATTTTAGAAATAAATGCTCTGCACCACTGTTCAGAACGCTTGGAGTCAACAGAGCCGGTGACATCTTAAGAAATGCACCCGGTACTTAAGGCTTTCATCTTAATTATACATGTTCAAATCATAGACAGATTTTCTCCTTCTGGTCCTGAATATCAGAGCTGCCAAATCCAATTGAATCATCTTCTTTTAAATGCATTTTGCAGTATGCGTTTCGCCGTTTTCCCAATTTCCATTGTAAACGAGCACCAGAATTGTGCTGAGGGCCCTTTTCTTACGGGCTGCATTATTCAACCAGCAAATGAAGAAAGGAAAATGCTGATTGCAAAAGAATTAAAAAATGGTCCTGGGCAGCCTCCGGGTTTGGCTTGGGCTGGATGTGGCCAGGCTCAGAATTAACTTTCCTGGAGACTTTGGGTCCCTTTACCCCATGAGGGACAGATGGAGGAAGGTGTTCTTCTTGCATGGGAGGGTCCCTTCTGAACGAGGCATTCTGACCCCAGCTTTAAGGGCTGGGCAGGAAGAAGAGCCACAGGCATACTTGGGCCACACTGTCATCGTCCCTGAGGCCACACACTTCAATTCCTGCAATGTCCTGGCTCAGAGCATTGGGCGTTCAGCTGCTGGTACCTTCCAGGGGACGCTCTGACTGTCACGAGCTACACTGCAGCCAGTGCCTGTGTCCCACAGCTGTGCCCACTGGGCCTTCTGTCTTTCTGAGGGTGTGGTGGCTGATGCTGTGCAACAAGATTGGGACGATGGCAGCAGCTGGTGGCAGAAGAACCAGCCAGGAGGCTGATGCCCAGAAAGCTGCTTGGGCCCCTCTTCCATTTCCTGGTTCCTGTTCTGTCCTGCTTGGGGAGGAAGCCAGCACACTGTCTATCTTTGGTTTTGCGTTGTGCTTTGCTTCTTTTCCCTCTGTAACCACTTTCACCAAACTCCAGAGGCATCTGTAGTAACAGAGCAGAGGTCTTTGAGCCAACTTTATAAAAGGCAAAAACATGTCTTTGGTTAAGAGTAGCCTCTGGAGTCCAGCTGTCTACATCTGCATCCCGACTATGCCATGGACCAGCTGTGTCCCTTTACAGGCTACTTAATATTTCTATTCCTATGGCTCTTTCTCTTCAAAATGAGGATATTAATAATACTTGTCACAGGGATGACACAAGGATTTAATGCATCAGCCTTTGCAAGGGGCCAAGCAAATTGTGAGTGCTTAGTCAGCACTGGTGCTGAGAAATTCTGACATTGCGGTGGCAGGGTAAGGAGAGAAGCCGGCCCTCCTGCCTGAGCCTGCCCTCTGCCCCCGCATGTGCTCACCTGCGTGTGTGTGGGCTTGCGTGCAGCAGGCCTCCTTCTGCCTCACAGGATAATGACTTGCCTTCTGGGCCAGAGACAAGGCTGTCTCTAGAAACAGGTCTACTTGCAAGGAGGTTGGCAAAAGCAAACCCGGTGTGTGGTGCACACCTGTGAGCGCATCCCTCTGGGCGACTGATGCAGGAGGATTGGAAATTCAAGCTCAACCTGGGCAATTTAGCAATTTATAGGACATCTGTCTCAAAATAAAAAATCAAAAGAGCCTGGGGATGTGTGAAGGTCCTGGATTCAATCCCCAGTCTCTCTCTCTCTCTCTCTCTCTCTCTCTCTCTCTCTCTCTCTCTCCCTGTCCCTGTCTGTCTCTCTCTTTCTCTCTCTCTGTCTGTCTGTCTCTGTCTGTCTGTCTCTGTCTCTCTCTCTGTCTGTCTGTCTCTGTCTGTCTGTCTCTGTCTGTCTGTCTCTGTCTCTGTCTGTCTCTGTCTTTCTCTCTCTCTGTGTCTGTCTGTCTCTGTCTCTGTCTGTCTCTGTCTGTCTGTCTGTCTGTCTGTCTGTCTCTCTCTCTCTCTCTCTCTCTCTCTCTCTCTCTCTCTCACACACAAACACATGGGCAGAAATAAACCAGACTGAGCAGGGAAAGGTGGTGTCACATGGGCTGTCACCTGTCCCTTCACAGTGGCCCATCTCCCAGTCCCTATAGGGAGGGGCCTGAGCACTAGGGTCCAGGAAGCCCAGGCATGGCCAGGTGAGAAAGGAATCTGAACATCTTCCCAGGACAGCACCAGACCTCTCCATCCCCACTGGTCAGGCCTGGGCCACACCTGCCTCACCACGACCGCTTCCACACCTCTGTCTGCAGCGGCTGGAGCTGCGCAGTGCTCGGCTCCTTGTTGCAGCTGAGCCCTGGGTCCCCGTGTCCAAGCCTCCTGCCTCACCTGTCCCTTCTGCTCTAGCTGCAGTCCCACCTCAAGGAGATGGGAGTTGGCGATGGAATGTTTGGGCCATCTTGCTTCCGAAGGACAGGCTGTCTGATTCCCCCTGGAACTGCGTGTGACCTCACTCGCCCCAACACTGGTGCCCACTAAGGCAGTCTATTTATTGACTCTCCCTCTTTCTCAGGCCTCCTGCCTCTGTGTACCTGCTTACTGACCTGCTATGTTGTTTAATTCTTTTCTTCTTTTCTCCTCCTCTCCCTTCCCTTCCTCCTTTCCTTCCATGGCACCCTTTTTACAGTTGCAAAAAAAGTGAGATTCTGAGAACACTTATTAAAAAGTGAGGCTGTTTGCATTTATAAAAGTTTCAAACTAAGTAGCAGAACTAGGAATGTGGCCAGCTCTGGCCCCAGCTTAGGGATAGCTATGGGGCAGCACTATGGAGCTACTCTACCACTAAAGGACAAACCAATGCTACCTACCTGCTACTAAGTTGCTTTCCTTTCTCCAGGTAAGTAAATACCCTCCAGGGCTTGGGCTTTTCCAAACAGGCCTAAAGATTTTCTCACAACACTTGCTATTGAAGAGTAATTTAGATTTTCTCCAGCCAGTGAGAGGGGTTCATGATTGCAGGGGAAAGACTATTGAGCCTTAAGGTTATAGATTTTTAGGGAGTTATGACTTCCACCTGTAACTTCATGGGTCATGCACCATCACCAAGCCTTGAAGTACCCATCAAAGGATTGACCCAGGGTGACTCAGTGGCTGAGGGAGCCCTAATAAATAGCTGCTACGATCTGTGTCTAGATGTTCCCCAAAACCTCATGCAGTCACGGGGTGGGCTCCTACAGCTTTTGAGTGACTCATGGCCCAGTGCTGGGATTATGAGTGTGAGCGCCACGCTGGTCCTAGGCTGGGCAGCCTGCAACCGATATGAGGGAGGAAGAAACCTCGGTCTCTGCTCCTCCCTTTTTATTCCTACTGCTCTTGCTGTTTTCCACAGCCATGAACTGCTGCCCTCTTCCACATGCCGCTCTGCCCTGGAGCCAGCTGATTATGGACTGAAACCTCCACAAACCATGGGCTCAATCAACCTTCCCATCCTTAATTTTGGGTGTTGGGTATTTTGTCTCAGCCATGAGAGAAAAGTAACTAAGACAACAGCCCAGTCCCATTCAAAAGCAGAAAAAAGTCTTTTGAAACAAAACCTTCCACTGTCTTCACTGTTGAGTTGTTTTGATGTCTTTGCTGCAGGGTGTCACCCCAGGCATAAGGCTGCTTGAGGGGTGAGCGCAGACTCTTCGGGTCCTCGGGGAGCGTGGAGTGCACATGTCCTGCCTTGATCTTCCAGTACCTACTGGCCCTGGAAAAGGGAGGGGATCAAGCAGCTGAGGATCATCACAGGGAAGTGAGAGAGAACACAGAAGGAAGGAAGGGCCTGTGATAGCCTCAGGCCTCTGGTGCATGTGCCACTGTCCCCTCTGGCTTCATTAACAAGTCATGGACCCTCAGCAGCTTTGAGAAGAGAATCTCAGAGCACCACATCGCAGGTGTGGAGCCCCTTCCAGAGCAGGACCCCGGGGAGCTGCACTGGCTACACGCCCACGGAGCTGACCGCGTGTCGTAGAGTTCCAGTGCTACAGTGGCTGCATATACATTCCTGTTCTCCTCGGCTACCGCTGGAAGTCGACGATTTTTCCCCCATGAGTGAGAGTCCCTGGGTTATTCCCACTGGCCCAGGGCTCAGCACACTCAGTTCCCTCATCCAAGGAGGGGCTGCTCTCTCCAGCACCCGTGGCCCCCTCTGTGTGTCCTCATTGCCCCTTGCTCCCCAGTAGGGAGCTTGGGAAACTTCTCCCTCTTGACTTCTGCTCAGGCCAGGGGTCCTTTGGGGGTGGGTGGCTGGGTGGGGGAGGTCATCAGCTGGAGCTCCTGCAGGCTCCTTTATTTGCCTTGTACGGGGACGAGGAGATAAAGATGCCAGTAAGACAGACTGCTAATTCACTGCGGTAAGCTCTATAGCTTTGCCACTTTAATGCTGAAAGAAAAAGGCATTTATGGCTTTCTTCCTTCCATCCGCTCTCTTGTGCAATTATTTCATTGGCTGCAGAAAATGTGCAGATCACTAATAATTATTAAATCTGATCATCATTAGCCTGCAAGCCCTCAGCAGCAGGCTCAGCACATTCTGGGCTCCTGATCTGCACCACTGAGTTCAGGGACTGGGCATGAGGCAGAGAACAGCGACCACGACCCGCTTCCTCGGGGGACGGGCAGGGCCTTGTTCTGTTCCCACTCTGTCCCCCTCACCCTTTGTTTGCTCCTGTTTTCCCAAGCACAACTGTCTACAAGGCTTGTGGGGTGTTTGTGTATCTGTATGGGAACGGTACCCTTAAAGTGGCTATTCTTTACACGTGCACTTTAAAAGGTGTATTTATTGCTATTATTATTATTATTATTATTATTATTATTATTATTATTTAGTGCTGGGGATGGAATATAGGACCTCACACATGCTGGGCAAGCCTCTACCACTGAGCTACCTTTCAGCCATTTATATTTTATTTTACATTTCGTGTGTTTTAAAGGGTTTCTTGTTCTGTTTCAGGTTTATTCAGTGACTGAAGGGCCTGGGCCCAGGTGGAGAAATCCCTGGGGTTCTCACGGATGGGAGAGAACCAAGTCTGAGAAGACTGCCCAGGCTGCCTGCTGCTTCAGCCATGGCCCTGCTGGAAGTTGCTGGCACACTCTAAGGTCCATGGCTCCAAGTCCATGGAAATAACAACCAGCCAATCCCGCACCTGCTTACCGGGCCTCCTTTACTGTTTTCTGAACCTCAGTGAAGGCCTTAGCTTGAGCTTATTCCACTCCGGTCCTAGTCCTGCCCCATGCGACCCTATGATGTGAGGTGCACACCCCCTTTTCTCAGCGGTGAGGGATCTGTAGGCCGCAAAAGAGCTTCCTTAGGTTTTATGGCTAATCCTGACTAGCAGAGTTACAACTTTACTGGATGGAGTTATTATTCTTATTTTCTTTTTCAGTACCAGGAATTGAACTCTGGACCTTGCACTTGCCAGGCAGCTGCTTATGCCACTGAGCTACCTCCCCAGTCCTGGATGGAGCAATTAAAAAGAACATATGAAAAGACGTGAGGGAGAGGGCTGACTGACTGATCAACCACAAAGTGAACCAGGTTCCGGAAATGAAGATAGCGCCTGAGCCGAACCTCTAGTAGAATGCAAAGGAGACAAGGGTGGAGCGGATGCATGACCTAAAAGATAACTCTTATTTAGTGTATCCAATATATATCCCCACTACAGGTCACTGTAGTACTGAACTAGATACACACACAACTCCTACTTAATTACCAACCCCAAGTGACCTTGTCTGAAAGCTTCCTCCTAACCAACCTTTGAATCCCAGAGATAAGTCCCTGACAAGATAGCGGGGAGGAGGGGATCAGAGGAGGCCCACCAAAAGGAGGGCACACACAGGCAGGGGTGTCCAACTGTGGCCTTGAATTCATCTAGGGAGCCAGTCAGACTGTGGAACTTCTTCCTTGGAATGATAGAAGGGTCAGCAAGATAGCTCAGCAGACTAAGCGCCTGCTTAGGCAAGTGTAGGGGCCAGGGTTCAATCCCTGGCACCACATGCCACACTGACCCTGCCACTGGGCAGGCTGAGACAGCCACTGAGACTGCGTATGGTGGCCCATGCCTATAATCCCAGCATGGGGGAGGCTGAAAACAGGAGGATCACTATGAATCCAAGCTGTGAGACCCTGTACCAAATACATTTTAAAAAAGATAAAGAAAGCCAGGGACAAAGGCCCACCAGCATCCACCTTCGGGAGACCTCTGTTCCTTTCCTCTTTAGGGCAGCTTTCTATCTTCTGGTTTTTCTCCTTTACAAATACTGTAAAGTGTCTTCCTTTTAAAACTCTCCCTTTAACTCGTTAACTGGGGCTGAGTTTGCAATCCCGGGGAGCTGCTCACCCGAGTGGAGCAGCCCCAGTGCATCCCATGTGCAAAAACTATCAGTGGCAGTGCCTCCTGCTCTGCTGGCTCATTGTCCTTGGGTAATAAGAAAGCGGTGAAGACAGCAGGGTTGAGGGAAACCATAGGACTTGTCCAGGGAGTAGCCAGGAGTAGCCGCCGCGAGGACAAGAGGAGGAAACTTGGGTAGTGTAAGAAATGCTGAAAGGCAGAGACCACCCAAGACCACCAGTCTGTGTAAAGGCAACGAGGCATGAAATTTACCGTGCCTGGGTGTAGGCAGAGGATGAACAGTGAGGAGCAAAGAGAAGCTGGCTTTTTATTATAGGGCTTGATAGAAGGCAGTGGATATTAGGCAGGAAGATCTTAGTAAATATCAGGGGTCAAAGTTGTCTGGTTGTCTTGTGTCTCAGTGAGCAAAGTCCTTGGCGCATCTGGCAAAAATACTTGGGTGTCTTTGGATGTCCAGCTGTTTGCGAGAGCCTGTGCTCTCCCTCCTCTCTTAAAGAATCCATGTCTGCTGAGGGCGCTAGCGGTGAGCTGAGAACAGTGCCTCTGCCGGCACACGGGCTGGATCCCAAGACTCACAACCGAACAGAGCCTTACGTGGAGCCGACCACAGCCAGGCCTCAGCCTGTGACAGGAGTCCCTACCAGCGTGACTGTGAGGGGATTGTAGGTATAGAGAAGTTGCTGCCTTCAGGGCCAGAGTCAGGCAAGAGTCTCCCGGATTGTCTCTTCCTACCCTCCATCTCCAGCCCAGGCCTCCCAAGGTCTGAATGCAGTGGGGTTCCTGAGCTTGACTCCTGGAGCCCAAGGGGGAGGTGGAGAACTGACCCGACAGGAGGGACCTGAGTCCAAGCGGAAGCACGGAGGGGGCTCACACAGAGAATCCTTCTTGGTGCAGGTCCAGGTGCTTTGGTAATGGATGGGTGGAGAATGTTTAAGCAACGAGAGTTCATTACACTGAAAGATGTATTACTATTAATCCTCCTCAAAACACTCCCTCTGGCTTCAGACATACCTCTCTCGTTCTTCCCACTTTCTGCAGCAGTTCTGAAAGTCTTCCTGTATAAGTGTCTTTACAAAGCAGGGTAAAGATGTGCTGAAGGCTGCTGCCATCCCACAGACAGGCAGGTTTGTAAAAGCATTGCAGTGAGTCTGCATCCACCTTATTCCTTGGATCTGGTGGCATGGAACGTCTCACTCTTTCCCAGAGTTAAAATGTCTATGAGAGGGGCCAGGTGTGGTGGTGCATTCCCGTAATCCCATCACTGAGGAGGCTGAGGCAGGAGGATCGCTGTGAGTTTGAGGCCAGCCTGGGCTCCCTAGTGAGACTCAGTATCCAAAACAAAACAACTCATGATGACAGGTAATTTTTTTCTTTTATCAGTTCAGGACATTGAGGCAGCCACAACAGCACAGCTAAAGATACTCAAGAAAGAGAACTTCCAGAACTGCTCCGGAGAGCGGAAAGAGGGATGGGACAAGCGTGTTCAAATGAATTGAGGGGCGTTCCTGGCAATGTGTCTTTAATTTTAAAAAAGAATTAAACACCCGGTATTATTTTTGATCACACCTTGTGTGTCACCAGCCAATGTGGGCTTGTATCTATATGCAGGTGGAAACCATACGTGGCCAGGTTTTAAGGCTAAAAGCTTATTAGAATAAAGAAAGACAGCTGAGACAGCTGCTCCACAGACTGGATGAACGGCACACCTTGAAGTCACAGCGTCCCTCTTGGTTTCCTGCCCATCTTGATTTCTTTTCTCAAGCCCTGCTAGTTTGGCCTCAGTTATTTGCCTAGACTTGGGAGTCGGACAGCCCGGATTTGACTCTGTCGCTGTAGTTTGCTCACTAGCTGGCCTTGAGCAAGAGACTGACCTTGCTTTAAAGTCCTGTTAGCTCTCTGCCTCATGAGAAGCCTCCCTTCCAGTGCCTGGGAAGATTTCTCAGGATGAGCGGATCTCAGAGTGGTCCAGACCAGCACCTCTCGAAGCGCCCTGTGTCCACAGAGGCCCCAGGGAGCTCGCGGAGACTGAGCATTCTGCGCCGGCCCAAGACGCCTCCTTTCTCATCCAGCTGTTCCCGGATGGCACCTTCGGTGGCAACCAGGCCTGGGCCACGTCTCCCTCCCACCATACTCAATGCCCATCCCAGGGGCTGGCTCATAATCTGTTCCCATCACCCATTCCCCTCTGACCTGGCTTCCTGGCCCATTTCCTTCTGTGAATTCCTCCTCTGTGACTCTGAAATCCATTTTCCCCTCCACGTCCTGGGAGTCAGGTGAGAGAAGATGAAGGCATCTGGCCAGGAATCAGCTTCCCTAAGACAGCCTGACCTGGGGTAACTTAAACAAAAAATGCCCAAAGTTTAATTGGCTGCAGTTAACCCGAACAGAATGGTTTCACACAGCTGCAATGACGGCTGGTTCTTTTCCAAGTGAGTCTGTAGTTCATGTCTTCTCTTGCCAAATGGAGACTTGGGAGGAACTGTGCAGAGTTGGGGGCCCCTACCTTGCTGCGGTGGACTCCGTGTGCCCCTGAGTTCTGGCCTCCTTTGCAGTCAAGGGGTGGGGCTGCAGAAGAGGTAGAGAGAGAAGTGGCTGTGCCACTTGTTGGACACTGTGCTAGGGTGGCCCTGGTGCCTTGAGTCACCCTCTCTCTGCGCAGGCCTTAGTAGCTTGTATTGATGGTGGAGGTGGCTGAGGCTGGGCAGGGCACAGAGTGGCAACGATGGCTTTGGTTGGTCTCCTGATTCCAAAATCATTTCTCCTTGTTCATCATCCCATAGGGCTTCTGAACAAGATCAGGAGCAAGGACCGTGGACATCAGATTGGGGCAGAAAACCCCCCGTAATCAGATGATAGTTTGATACAATATTTTTTAGAAATAAAAATGGGTCTAGGTATGGTGGCATATGCCTATAACATCAGCAACTAAGGAAGCTGAGGTAGGAAGATTGAGGCTTAAGGCCAGCCATCCTGGGCTACACAGAAAGTTCAAGGCCAACGTAGACAATTTAGAGAGACTGCTTCAGCAACAAAAAGAAAAAGAAATCCATGATGAGAAAATGATCCAAACTTACAAGAAAGACAAGACGGCATAGGCTGGGATTAGGTGAGGGGCCAGAGGCCGAATGAACAAGGGTCAGATCCGGTCTGTAGTTACCACTGGGATATTTTCTTTTGGGTTTATTTCACGCAGATTTGTGATACACAGGTGGGTGACTGATGTTGTCAATTTCAGTAGGAAACGCCCAACTAATTAGATCAGCATAATCCCGGGTGCGGAGGACTCATCCTAGGGACGATCTTCGCCAGAACGGAAAACACTTCCATTTCTTTGGAGGAGCTCACCTTCCCCTTGGTCCCTGTCTCCTGGCTTCCAGTGTAGACTCTCCAGCCTTGGGATACAGCACAGGGCACTACAGCGGGCTTTGGGCCTTGAAACGGATCCTCCGGATCTCCAGCAGGCAGACAGACCCTCTGGCTCTTCCATGCCTGACTGTGGGAGGCCATTGTGAGCCAATCCTGCAAAGGCTTACATTTTCGGGTATCTTGTGTTAAATCTGTTTCCCTAGTAGGTGCTGACTGCTACGTCCTGGATATGGGGGCAGGAAAGCTCCTTCAGCGGGGTTCCAAGAGCCTACCAGTGCTGAATAAAGTTTGGTCCTCGTCTTTCCTTTCCTGAGTTCTCTTCTTGTCCCATCAGATTTTCTCTCCTTCCTCAAAGCTGCTTGCTTAGTCCAAGCTGATGGAGTAGACACTCAGGCCCTGGAGGTCGGGTTCCCTCAGGATCACAGTGTGCAGTGACAGTTATGTGCCCAGTGGCCGGGGCTTCGGCCCACTCACCTAGGGAGGCCGAACTGGCAAATGCGTGCCGCTGTTTGGGTGTCCCCTTTAAATTTTGTGCTGCTGGTAGGGGCCATCCGGGCACTACCTTATCTTGTCCAGGCCTTCCTGCAAAGGCCTCAGTGCTGCCCTGGCTGCCGCCTGACCCCCTGTGTCAGTGGGTGCTGCTCAGCATCCAAGGTCTGTGATCCTCCGGGCCTCTGTCGCAAACTGAGAAGCTCAGGGCTTGAGGGTCAGCTGTTTGTGTCTTTCAACAATGTTTATTTTCAGACCCATGGAATAAAGGGCCAAGCTCAGAATGACTCTGTTCTCTGGAGCTGGGGTCAGCAGGTTTTGGGGGTTACAGTGCTCAGGGGTTACCCAGCCCTGCAGGTGTCACCTACCTCCTTGCTGCTCCCAGCCTGCAGAGTCGGGGCTGCCTTCGGGAGGGGTCACCTGACTGCCGAGCAGCCACCCCGAGCTGCCCTTCCAGCTAGCAACTTTTCTGCTGCTGAGCAAGGAGGGAGCGCTTCCGTCTCTCAGGAGGTGTGTGAAGATTAATTAGGAAAGTTGGGGAAGAGTTTCCACGTGAGAAATGCAGCCAGCCTTTCTCTTCTCCCATTGCTTCTTGGCTGGTCGACTTC
Organism: Octodon degus; assembly: GCF_000260255.1. NCBI lineage: Eukaryota > Metazoa > Chordata > Mammalia > Rodentia > Octodontidae > Octodon > Octodon degus. The sequence goes on along the minus strand of NW_004524609.1, from coordinate 13,776,141 downwards.
TCAATTCCACAGAGAGCTTTTCCCAGTGTGGAGGTGGTCCCCCAGCTGAGTGCTGGGATGGGCCATCTCTTGTTCCCTGCCTTACCTTCCCCGGTCCTCCAGGCCCAGGGTGAGGCCTGTCCTCTGCCTCCTCCCCCAGCAAATCAATTTGAGCAGAGAAAGGAACAAGGCTATTACAGTGAACACCCCTCCACCAGAGAGTCGCCTGGTCTTTGCTATTCATCATTCCTAATTAATTAAAAAGTAATTACTTATGGATCCGACTTTCATTATTTACACCCCCCAGGCTGTAAGGATATTACTTTCCTCAGTCCCTCTGGTTCCCTAAGCTGCTCTGATGCCAGCAATTGTGGCGTGAAGCGTGGCGCGTTTCGTTTGCACCTGGGCAGCTAGCTGGGGCATGTGGGTCCTCCTCGGAGGCTGTGTGGACATTGAGTATCTGCAACCCCTTCTGAGAGCCCAGGAAGGGACTCGGACAGGGTAGAGATGCCCTGCTCTACTCAGTGTGGCAGTTTAATCACCTGGAGATTATGTGGTTGGCCACCAATGGCATCCGTGTCACCTGATTGTTATTACAACTGCAGATTCTCATCCCTTAGACCTGTAATGTGTGAGTGTGCACGATAAGCTCCCCCCAACTTGCACGCATGTACATGCCGGCCATGCCTGGTTTGTAGAGCTGCTCTAATGTGAGTCACACTGCCCCAAGAGAAGGAGAGGCACAGCTGGGTGGTGCTGGGTCTCAGGCGTGGTTGTGCCTGCCGTGTGCTGCACACAACCTGTGTGTGCCCCATGCCCACCACCAGTTTTCCAGTCTGTTCCCCTCCTGGGTGCTTTTCAGTGTCTTTCAGGCCCCTCAAACTTATTCCTCCAGGGCCCCATTGGGTTCCTCCAGAGAGCCGGCCAGACTTGTGTGTGACTCCAGGCTAATTACTCAGGGCCGGGGACTGTGTATCAAAATTGCAATCTTCCTCTGCTCCGCCTCACCCTCGCGGCCTTGGGTAAGTGATTTTTCCTGGCTTCCTTCCCTCTTTAAGGTGCTGCCCGGTCTCAGGGTGGTGCTGAGGAATCGATCACGGAAGACACTCAGTTAATAGCGGTTATTATTGCTATTACTGCAGGGAGAAGGGGCTGGGGAAGGTCGATGGTTTTCTTACACCACGGCCAGGGTTTGTGAGCAGAGCTAGGGCCCCACCATGGCAGTGACTCCGGGAAGTCTGAGCTGCCGTGGATTTCTCGAGCTGGGAACCGAGGCATTCTGAGCACCGAGCTGCAGGTTCCAGATGTCCCCAGACATTGCACCCTGCTCCCTGACATCTGCCCTGGGATGAAGAGTGCAGACTGTGCAGTAGGCGAGGAGTTCTAACCATAGTGAGCCTGCTCCTTGCCAGGCAAGCATTTGTGCTACTGAGCTGTCTTTCCAGCCTGACCCTGCTCCTTGAGCAGGAACTTTCAATATTTCAGAGCAACAATCTTGCAGATGCCGGTGGTGACCAGGCCACAGTGGGGCTGTGCCACTCCACCCCCACCCCGCCACACCTCGCCCCCACCCCAACCCCACCTTTCTCCTGTCTCCAGTGCAATTAACTTGGTGTTCAACCAAGCACAAGAGAGGACCACATAAGGAGCTGGAGAGTGTCAGGGGTCGGTGGAGCAGGGCCGCAGGGGCCTTTAAGAGAAGGTGGGAGGAGGCAGAATGGCGATGGAGGGAGGCGAGAGGAAAGGGAAGGCTTCAAAGAGGAACCGGAAGGCTTCACATCTCTGGGTGAGGGTGACCTGACAGTTCAGACTGGCCCTGGGAGGGGCCCGGAGCTCCGAGGAGGGAACCAGCCCCTGCAAAGCTGAGTCTGCACATCCTGGAGAGGAAGATGCTGCGGCAGCCACCGTGCGGGGCTGCTGCTCCTCTGTCAACTGCAGTGCAATTTCTCAGCCACCACGGCAAGGGCTGGCTGCACCTGCGGGCCCCATCACAGCTGCTGGCGCCGCCCTTCCTGCTGCCGGGGGCCTGCCATCCCATCCCCACACCTCCTGCTGCCTTCATTTCTTTACCCCTCGCACCACACAGGAATGGGCTGAGGCATTCATCCGTATGCTCTTCCCTTTGCTGTGGAAGAACAGAAGTGCCTGACACTGCTTCGTTTGGTTCTCCGTATTTTCTACTCCTCCATCGTTGGGGGCATCTTTTTGCTTGCTGGGGACTGACAGAGCTCAATGCAGAAGCCAAGAAGAGCCCCTCTCTTGGCCTCTGGGAAGGTCGTGGTCCAAGCCTTGATACTGCTCAGGAAGGTCCCCAGCACCTTAATACTCTAGGTGCTGGGGAGCTGCTGGATTTCAAGGGACTGATGTAGAACCCAGACTGCCCCAAAGTTTTACTTTGCAAGGACTGCTGTCTCCTTCATATAACCCTGTGTGTGTGGGGGGGTGAGTGGCAGAGAGGGAGCCCCAACAATCAACAAGAATGCCTTTCTTCCTGGCCTCATGGGATTGGATTTGGAGTCAGATTGAATTTGACTTAAAGAAAATAAAGTCATGCACCATTTCGTGTATCCTTGAGATGGTGATTGCAAATTTATTCATTGCACAGCTCGAGAGGGAGGAGGGGACGAGATTACTTCATTAAGCCAATGGCTTCACTCTCCCAGGTCTCTCGACTTCTTGGATCCTCTCACTCCACCTTGACCAGTTAGTGGAGGTGGTAGAAGGTGGTAACCGAAGGGGCGGCCCTTTCCGGCTATGGTGAAAGGTGTTCAGCTCTCTGTGTTGACACCCACATGGCACACGCTCTCCAACACCAGCCCTGAGCCAGCCAGAGACACCCACGTTGTTCCATGCCCCTTCAGAGGCACGCTGTCCGGTAGTCTCCAGAAAACCACCATGATTCAGGCAGTGAGTGTGGATTGGGGTGACCGAAGGCTCAGGGTCACACAGAACACTTTCTACCAAGTGTGTGCAAGTCACTTGTAGCTTAGCAATGGTCAGCCCTGCTTCCCAGGTAACTCTGCTGTCCTTGTCCCCATTTGGCCCCAGGATACCTGATCTGTTATGGTTTCCCTACTCCAAGGACTGCTTGGTTTCCACTGGAAACTGCTGAGGAATGCTTACCTATTTCCAAATTGGTGTCCTCATCTGAGTTTGTCCTGCCCCTTAGGCTCCCCAGAGCTGTCCATGCTCTCTGGGTAGTTTGGATCAAGGGTAACAAGTTCAAGTCCAACTTGGGCAGCCAAGCAAGACACTATTAATGCAAAGCATAAAAATAGGGCTACAGATGGAGCTCAGTGGAAAGACCTTGAATTCAATGCCCCGTACAGGGAAACAAAGGGACAAACAGAGCTCCTCCTCCTCCTTCCTGAGCAGCAGTTGTGAAGTACTTGACACCATACCACTGGGTAGTCCCTTCAGGTACCCAGAGGCTGAATGTCCACACTCTTGTTAAAGACAGGGCAGATGGAAAGAACTGCACAATGGACAAGAAGGCACATGGCTCCTGCTTGCTTCCAGGGTCTGTAGACTCCCCTTCTCACTCTCCTCTCATTGGGCCCCAACCTTATAAGAGAGATCTAGAGTCCCACCTTGGGACAGTGGGTTCTGGTGGGAAGCACTTGGTAAGCCAGGCCCTAATCAAGCAGGAAGCTGATCCTCCTGCTTCAGCCTCCCGGAGTGCTAAGACCATGAGCACGTGCTGCTCTGCCCAGCTAGGTTTGTAACGTTTGCCCCTTTCCATGGTGCATAAGCTCCCACCAGGGCCAGTTTAAAGCCACCGTGCTACAAAATTTCTTAAATTTTACAAGCAGTTCTTATATACCAGTGTAAGCCGGTGCCAGCAACCTGCTGCTCAACACAGGCCTGGCTCACTACTTACCTTCTCCCAGGAGTGTCACAGCCAAGCTGGGTCTACACGTCTTTCCTCCCTAGAGTCCAGGTCCCTACTTCCCTGGGTGCCCTCAGAGAAGAAATGCTATTATTACTTTAAATCATGTCAAAGGACATTATCATTGACATGTAGAATGTTTGTTTTCCTCTATCTAAAACTTGTGGGCTTCCATTGATTCCATGTTAATTCTTTTTTTGTTTTGTTCTTTTAAAATGTATTTGGTATAGGATCTCAGTATGCAGCTTGGACTCAGAGTGATCCTTCTGTTTTCAGCCTTCCCAGTGCTGGTATTACAGGCATGCACCACCACGCCAGACTTGGTGGCTGGCTCAGTGCGTCTGGGGACAGGGCTAGCATAGCACGTGGTACTGGGGATAGAACCCCTGTCTCTGCACTTGCCTAAGCAGGTGTTTAATACACGTAGCTATATCTCACCAGCCCTGGTTCCATGTTAATTCTGACAGAGGGTGCTGGCTTTGTAGAAACCAGAGGGCTTGTGGGAGAGCAGTTCCCAAAACAAGGATCAATCTGCCCTCACTGGAAGATTCACATTTCTGTTTGTATCTATTCAGAAGCTTTATAAGGAGATGGGAAATGCATTTTGCGAACTTATGAGGCCTGATTTTGCCTTACCAATTTAGGTGTGGGCAGTCAGGGGACTGCAAATTACCTGATAACAGGCAGATTAGCAGGAGAAAAGATGAGCTTTTATCTTGCATGTACACAGGAGTAGTCTACGAGGAGTAACTCTGAATACTCATGGGCAGAGGTAGAAGTGGGGGTTAGGGTTTTAGTGGAAGGTATGAAGGATTTGGGCTAAGCTTGTGTTTCATAGTAAATACGTAGTCCTGCCCCCACCATATCGAAGCCCTAACCCCTGGTGTGAGGGTATCTGGAGACAGGGCACTGGGAAAATATTTAGGGTTCAATATGGTCATGAGGACAGAGCCTGTGTGATGGATTTGGTGTCTTTATAAGAAGAGACACCATAAAGTGTACTGGTCTTCTCACTGCCATGCAAGGGTCCAGCTCGCAGGCAGCTTCATGCATGCCAGGATGAGAGGCCCTAAGTTAGAGCCTGTCCTGTCCTGGTCTGCCACTGTCCTCAGGTTCCAGCTGCCATCCTCCGGAGCCAGGGGGACATGCATACGTGTTGTGTGACTCCTCCAGTTTATGATATTTGGTTATGCAATCTGAAATGGCTCCTAGTCATTTTCTGGTCATGATGGTAGAGTGTCTGGGGACTGCTTTGTCAGGGGTGTGTAGCAGCTAATTGCTGGGGTATTTCTGGTCTAGTCAGAGAAGGGAAGTAGCTTGTATCACCGGCTTTCCATACCTTGACAAACCTTCTCACCACCCACAGTATAAAGGAGGACAGGTTTAATCTGGCTCACCATTTCAGAGAGCTTAGTATGTGGTCAGTTGAAGGCAGAGGACCTGGGGCCTGAGCTAACCCTGCTCTTCATTGGGCTGACTTGGCTGCTGAATGTATGAGTTGTGTCGTCTAAAAGTTCTCTTTCTGACTGCACCCACTGGGGTTGCCTTTTCCCATCCTGAGCCAAAAGAGAGCCACAGATAAACCCAGAGGTGCTCTTGGCTGTGCAGAATTTGAGGGTTAGGCAAAGACACACAGTAGAGAAGAACCCTTCCACACCCCTGCAAAACAAAAGCTGAGTCAAGAAGAAAGCCAGGGGAGATAACTGACATGTGATGTAGGTTGTTGAGCCACAGGGGTCTGGGGTGAGAGAGCTGGGCACCAGCAGTGTAGAAGCAAGAGTTACAATCCTCACGTTTGGTTACAGGGTGAATTGAATGAAATCAACCTAGACCACATGAGTATTTTGCTGGGTTGTAGTAAGACATGGGTGCTGTTTACTGAGTATATACTTTATATGCCTGGCATCTGGCATACACCTAGTCCTTATCCTAGCCATCCCAGCAGGTTGGAACTATAGCAATCCCATACTCACATGGAAGAAACCCAGGGATAAGAGAGGGTAGGTGACTGCCTAAGATCACCCAGCGCTCAAGGGCAGTGGGGAGGGAACCCCTGACACCACAGCTTGATTTCTTAAGCATAATGCTCAGGTATGTGTAGTCACAGGGGATAGGGTGAGTGGGAGGAGTCCTAAGTCTAGCTCCTCCTTGAGCTAAGCCTAGCTGCTGGCTGCCTCAGTATCCCCTGGGGACTTGCTAAAATTGTGGAGGATTGGGCTCCACTCAGCTCACTGAGTCAGAATCTGTGCCATTCCAATTCTCCCCATTGCTCCTTCACACACCAAGCAGCAAGGTGCCTTGTGGCCCGCCTTGCTTTTCCTGCCTCCCGCTTCCCTTCAGACTTGGCTGGCATCGGCAATGCAGGCCTGAAGCTGGACAGATACCTCATGGGCCTGCAAAGGGGGCTCCCTCATCTGAGATACTTATCATACCGAGAAAAAAATTTGTCCTAATGTTTGTGAGAGAGACCACCCACTTCCCATTCCATCAAAAGCAAGTTGAAGGCTCTGTGAATTATCTGGGGCACAAAGGGTTTGCTCTATTATGTTAACCCACATAGAAAATGACAGGTCCACCTTAACATCTGACTGCAAGCGACATTCCCTTTGAATTTTTATCAGTTGTAATACATTGTCACTAATAATGGAAAAGTAGACTCAAAGTGTCCTAAAAAAAAAATAGAAAGAATTTATTGTTTCATGTACTTAAAAAGTCCAGAGGTAAAGGATGCTTCAGGTAAGGGTTGATTCAGCAACCCAGTGCTTTTTCCTAAGAACTTTCTATTTCCCCACCGTGCCCTGCACTCACAGCCTTCTCAGGCTACCTGCTCCTCACTACCTGCAGGAATAAATGCTCTTTTGATGCAGACAATTTTGGACCCTCCCTGTCTGATTCTACCCAGCTCACATGCTATTGAAGCTTCCAACCTCCGAACTGTCCTGATATCTTACTCTATACCTCTCCTTCCTGTTCTATTTCTGTGCTTTATTCATATCACCCTCTTTTTTTTTTTTTTTTGGTCTCTTTTAAAAGAAAAGTTTCCTTTTATGATTGTAAATGGGATGCCTGCTCATTGTAGAAAGGTATAAATCCGCAGCAAATTGGAAGGAGAAAGTTTAAAAACTCCCCGCTCTCTCCCCCTTGAGCTACCCACTGTGCACATATTGGCCGACAGCTGCCTATTGGAACTCACGGTCCAGCTTCTCAGTGCCTGGGAGGGACACACGGCCTGCAGCGTGCAGCTGTTTGGCTTTGCTGCAGGTGGAGGCCCGACGGCTGGGCCAGCAGTTGCTTGACATTTGGTGTTGGTGCCTGGAGGCGGCTTGCTCGGCTTCATGCCCCTTCCGATGGATCCCTCCAGAGAGGAAAGTCTTTATTTCCTGCACAAAGTGGCCTCTGAGTGAGAGATCAAACTTGTGAGAGAGCTGAAAAGCAATTAACTTCACTCAAAGTGAAGGATATTGTTTTGTGCCACTAGACGGATTTTTTTCCCCTAGAAAAATTACGCCCTGAAAATCAACATTTGATTTAGTCTTTGTTCATTTTAAGAATGCTGTGAGGATCTGCCCAGGCAACATGGGACTGTATAAAAAAAAAAAATATGATGCAGCTGAAATAATTTGAAGGCTAGATACAGCTTTGCATTTGTTTTCTGGAAAGCCTGTACCAATTTACACCTCCAAGCAGTGTGGAAGGAAGGCCCAGTTCCGCACAGTCTTTGCAGCATTGAAATTATAATTTAAAAACATTCATTGGATGGCGAAATATTGCTTTGTTGTGCATTTGTTTACAGGGGAGCTGAAAGTTTCTCCCTGTCATTATTAGCCTTTTGTATTTTCTTGTTCTTAAGAAAAGGCTTTTGTCTCTGTCCGTTTTTCCTCATTGCTTTGTATGAGATCTACACGTATTGTGGTTAACGTCTGTTCATCATTAGCAGAGGCCCTCACTTTCCACATTATAAGAATGGAGCCCTGGAAGTTCCATGGGCAGGTAACAATGCCCCGGAAGTTCTGGCATGTAGCATTGCCCCGGAAGTTCTGGGGGCACATAACAATGCGTCGGAAGTGCTCTTGGCATGCAGCCTTGCCCTGGAAGTTCTCCTGGCATGTAGCATTGCCCCGGAAGTTCTGGGGGCACGTAACAATGCGCCGGAAGTGCTCTTGGCACGCAGCCTTGCCCCGGAAG
>NW_004524609.1:13733839-13767813 GCF_000260255.1 Octodon degus | reverse complement strand
GAAGTTCTGGGGGCACGTAACAATGCGCCGGAAGTGCTCTTGGCACGCAGCCTTGCCCCGGAAGTTCTTTTGGCATGTAGCATTGTTCCGGAAGTTCTCTGAGCACGTAAAAATGCCCCAGAAGTTCTCTGCGCACGTAGCAATGTTTACCTTGTCCTAGCACCAAACTTTCCGCCCATGGGCTGACCTGTTATAATGACTGGGTGCTCACGGCCGCGTGCCTGGCGTTAGTCTGATTGCCCACTCCACATCCTCAGAGTTGCGGGTCAGTCTGTACCTGTTAGCCGTGTGTTGCCAACACTCTGAAGTATGTGAGACAGTTCCAAATCTTGCAAAAGATGCAAAATTTCCTGAGGTTGATCAAAGTGATTATGGGGAATTACTTGAATTCCATGCAAGGCTACTGGTAGATGAGGCTACGGAGGCATCTTCAGCCAGTAACAGTTACAGAAGAGAAAATCTACAGCGACTGATGAAATGACAGGCACTTCAAAAGAGAGAGATTTAAATTTTGAGGATTAAGACAGGCCATTGGGGAAAATTGATGATGCCGTCAAATATTTTTTTTTGGCAAAAATGTCCTCTTTATGATTGTGCTGTGAAAGTCAAACGTGAAATCAAGGCTGTTGTACAGCGCTATCAGACAATCTTGTCAGAAAAATTAGGCTCCTCGAATCAACATTTTTTCTTTGTTCATTTGAAGAATTAAAAAGGAGTTGCATTCACAGCCTGCTTTTGTTAAATGTAAGCTAAAACAAACTGTTTCATAATTTGTCATTTCTTTTTAAATATAAGGTCGCAATCAAGCATTTATATCTTCGCATCTTTTAAATGGATTTATTTTGTAGCAGCTTTTTTTTCCTCCCTAATCCCAATTTTCCTTGACTAATGAGAACCTTTGATATGTCAGTGTGTGTGTGTGTGTGTGTGTGTGTGTGTGTGCATAGGATGCGGCTTCCTTCTGTCCCCAGCTTCGCTCCCTTGTGCCTCCTGACCCAGTCTGACTCATCCACTGGTGGGTGCTCCTGGTTGGTGCCTGGTAGTCCCTTGAGAGGATATAGGACTCCTGGGACACATGAGCCTTTTTTTCGTGGAGGCCACAGAGCTAGTTACAAACAGACTCAGAGGACTGGCCATGCAGATGACCCTTGTATTGTTCACTGCTCCTGACGGACTTGGCTCTGCAGACCCTCGCTGCTCCGCTTGCACTCAGGCTTGTCATCCCTGAGTCCACATTCTGGGAATGGTTCTGTGTTGGACAGTTCCTGATGCACAAGCAACTGCCTTGCCTAATTCTGGGCTAAACCTCAGTATCAGACCTCCGGTGAGCGGAGCTCATGCAGCCCAAACTTGCATGGGACCTCTGACCCCGGTTTTCTTCTGTTCCTCTCTCTTCCTGACATCAGACTTCTAGAAGCAGTCTTTCTTGTCCTGATGTCCTATTAACAATGTCTACTACACACCTATCCCCACTCCTCTGCTGGAGGGGTTCCCCTAAATCATCCTCCACAGGTGCAGCTTTTCTGTGTTAGAGGAACAAGACCCAACCTTAAGTTTACTTTTTATGAAAGAATTGTCATATTGGAAATGGAATTCGGGACCTCTTGTTACAACTGCACTACTACTGGCCAATCCCCAGTCTTCTCAATTTATTTCTAAAGTTCTGAGATAAGCTCTGGTCGAATTGCCCAGGCGAGGCTAGAATTTATGATTCTCTTGCCTCAGCCTCCTCATAGCTGGGGTTTTAGGCCTGTGTCACTGGGCCTGCGGCTTTAACTTACTCGTTAGCAGTTGCTTATCACCTGGCATCATTTAATAATTCTACGGTTGTATCCATGGGCCCTTTTTCTTCCTAACTGTCCTTTGCCTCTAAGCTTTGGGAGTCTTTAAAAAATTAATTCCTGCTTTGATTATTTTCCATTTAGTTTCATATACAACCTGAGTGTGTCTCTATGCCAAGTGAAGTGCGTGTTATTTATCCATCAGTCACAGGGAAGGTGGGGCCGAGTGGGCACTGTGACCTCACCCAGAAGCACAGGTGGTCCTGGGACTTGGGTCATCCAGCCTGGCTTCCCGGGGTTAGCAGGCTAGCAGAGTGTGTCTTTTTCTTGGGGTGACAATGCGCAAAGAGGACCAGGCTGGACCAGGCTCACCGCAGACCTCGGCTTGCATTGCAGTTGGTCACATGCCACTGGCCGAAGCAGCCTGACGGCCAGGGGCAGGAAGCACACTGTGCCTACCCAGGGCCAGATGAGGGCGTGGATGCGTGATGCCAACTGGCAGGCACGGGATGGAGACCAGCATCGAAACTCCCCACACTGGCCTGTGTTGCCGGCATCGTCTGGAATAGACCATCATTTGTTTTCTAATCATTTATTTATTTGGCATAGGGTCTTGCTATGGAGCTCAGACCCATAGCGATTCTTCTGTCTCAGCTTCCGCAGTGCTGGGATTACAGATATGTATCATCTTGCCCAGTTTCAGAGGCTGGCACAGCGTACCTAGGGCTCTAGGACTGGCACAGCATGAGGTACCAGGGATCAAACCCAGGTTCTTGCACTTTCCAGGCAGGTGCTTAGACTACCAAGCTATCTCCCAGCCCTGGAATAAACCATCACTGTCTTTGAAATTATGGGCCTAAGACAGCAAGATGAAGGTGTAAACTCCTGGATGCCCCTCTAACCCTATTATCAGAGGATAAAGGGACATAGAGACATATACCAGGACAAACAGCAGGATGGATAGGTTGGCTAAAGCCTGGGTAGCTCGGCTGTGAGATGCCAGGCTTCTAAATGGAATAAGGCCAGCAGGTCCGGAGCCCTGCTTGGGTAGGTCATCCAGGTCACTGCTTAGCCAGGTGTGCACACGTATGGACGTGTGCACACGTGTGCACACACGTGCAGGATTCCATAGGTGTGCTGGTGGGATGTCGCCCTTCCAGAAATGAGAAGCACAGCAATAAAGCCAGCTCACCTCTTGCAGGCCTGCTCCGTTCTAGGCGCCATCTGACCCTCCCAGGCAGGCAGTGCGTTGGGTTAGGCCTGACACTGATTACTTTCCATAAAGAGGACACTGTCCTCATCTTCCCTTCCCAGTAGTGATCAACTGTTCCTCTCCGCCTCGCCTCTCTGCCACTTAATAAGGCTGGGCCAGGCAAGAGAGGGTGCTGTAAAATCCAATTAACTGCAGCTTCAAAAGGCATGATCTCCATGTGGTGCCAGCTCCCACTGCCTCAGACAACGGTTGGGCCTGCTGCAGGCTTGCTGGGGAGGAGGGCTGCTGTGAGCCAGGGTCAGGTTGCTGCATTCCCCACAGCAAGTGTTCCCACCTCCCCTCCCCTGCTCTGTCGCCTGGAGGTCACCCCATGCTCCCCTCTGCCTCCTCGTTATGAGGTTTGCAGATGTGGTCCTTGGCCCTGTGCTGGTGCTGAGGTCTACTCTCAGTATCCATAGGGAGAGGGGGCTTTGCTGCAGGCAAACGTTTTTGTTCTCACTCTCCGTGGAGATGGGGGATGCAAGGACGTGGGTGTGCAGATGGGTGGGAGTGGAGAGGGAGCTTGGGGGACTGTGAGCCGGATCGGTGCAGATGGTGTCGGTCGAATGCAATTTTGGTGGCAGACGATTTTGCTAAAGTGTGCGTAAACCATCCACAGGCCAGGAGCGGTTGTGATGTTTTCCACTGCTCCCACCCCCTCGCTGCTGCCTCTCCTGTCCCGGGGCTGTGGTTTCTCTGGAATTGATCCCTCCCATCCTTCTGACATCAGCCTTGGCTCCCCCTGTCCTGTTTTCCCCACAGGCGGCTCTCACGATTCCTGCTCTCCTCACCTCTGGGAGCTTCCCCTTCCTTTCCGCCTCCTTCTCTGGTCCCTTCTCCATGGTGAGAATTTTCCCACCTCCACGTCTCTCATCTCTGGCAGCCCCCTCCTCGGCATAATCACCCTCACTTCCTGCTCTCACTTCCTTCTCTCCTCCCCACCAGTAGGCTTAAAACAAGTCTACAGATTCTTCGAGTTCCTTCCATTGAGAAGCTAAGTCCATTTCTCCACCCTTAAGACTGGGCACACTTGTGTCTGTGTCCCCAGTGGATGATTGCAGAAGTAAGATCATGAGCCTCTCAGTTGGGTCAGAAAAGACTTGGGCACATTGCTTGGGTACACTGGAAAGTTGTGTTTGGAGCCTGGAGCTCCTATGTAAGAAGTTCCAGTACTGGAAATTGCCACACAAAGAAGCTTGGGGCAACCCAAGGAGGCTAGGGACATGGGCTTCAACAATGAGTAGCCCAGCTGGGAACCCTGCAACATCGGCCAACAGGCAGGTGAGGAGGAGGCCTCCAGGTGAGGCTGGCCTCCACAGCTGCGTGACCCCAGTCTGCTGGGCAGAGCACAGATGTCTTGGAACAGAGATCAGCCCCACCTGCTGCCCAAGCTCCCAGTGTCAGAGCAAACTGGTTGATCTAAGTCACTAAGTTTGAGGATAGCTTGCTGTCCTACAGTGGCAACTGGCACCACACTGCTATCTTTGACGCTCTCCAAGGCTGGCCTGGGTGAGAGGTGCAGTGTGTTGTGTGGTTGCCACTCCTGCCTTGCTCTCTGCAGGTGGAGGGGACAGGAGAGGGTGGGAAGGGTGGGTTGCAGAGGGGTCATTGGCAATTAACTTTTGCCAAGTTTCTGAAATCCAAATTGTTCTGAGTATCCTCCTTTTTGTTTTCAAAATCTAGAAACCTTAAAATGGAAAGGCCAATGGCCTGTGTCAGGCAGGCCCTGCTGCCTGGTAGGTCTATTCTAAGAGGTCACAACCAGAGTTCCTGCACTGGGGGTGACTGCAAATCAGACTGAGCAGTGTCATGCTGGGGTTGGTCCTACCCCTTCACTCCCATCAGGTGCTATCCCTGGTTCTGAGGGAGTCCTGTGTCTGAGGACAGCACAGCTGAGCCCTTGGCACTAGCAGAGTCCCCTGCTTGTACCCAGGACATGGATGCTCAGGGTGAAAGATCCAGGGGAGCAGCACTCTTTGGTCAGCGAGGATTTCAGGATTTACTCAAGTTGTCTGCTGGGGCCCTGATGGTGCCTGCGGCTAGAAGCAGAAGGTGGCTCTGCCCAGAGGAAGACATCTTTGTCCCTACGGCAAGGATGCGTTTATTCTCTTTGGAACAACATAAACAGTTGCCCACCCAAACAGCTTACCTCACAGCGAGGCAGAGCTCTGTCCAGCATCCCCCCAGATTCCCTGGCTTTTGCCTGATGGGGAGCAGAGAAAGTCTCTCTTCTAGCTTTTCCAGCCAGCCAGCCCTTTCCCCCATCATTGGGCTCATTATCCAGCAATGAAAACCAGCTCACTCTCAATTTGCTGCTGTGTCTTCTAAATAATCATGGCTGGAAGAATCTCTAGTCCATCCCACGGTGCTCTCATTTTACTTCCTAGTCCCAGCTCATTAGCTTGAGCAATAATAATGAATTCATCTAGCTCTTCTTTCTCCCACCCACCCTGGTCCTGATGGCAGGGGAGGGGGCTGGCAAGAAGGGCTTGGTCAGGTACTCTGGTTAGCCTCATTCATTCATTCATTCATCCTTCATCATTCATCCATCCTTCATCATTCATCCATTCATTATCAGTATCATTCATCATTCATTCATTCATAATCCATTCATTCATTCATCATTCATCATTCACCATTCATTCATTCATCATTCATCATTCATTCACTCATCATTCATTCATTCATTCATTGGATGCCTATTGATTCCCTGGAGCATGTAGGTGACCTTCTAGTACCTGGGGCCTGGGGAATACCGTGGGAAGTCAAATGACAACGTTAGATGAAAGAAAATCGTTAAAAATGCAGCACCTCCTCTCCTGATACAAAGGAGGTGTCAGAGGAGGGTTGAGGGTGGGTGTGAAGAGCAGCAACCACTTTTCGAGCTCAGCTGTGCTGGGGTGCAGGCTGGATTCCTTACCACAAGGCCCACATTGCTCATAGATTCTGCTTAAGTAGTTGTAAAAAAGACTCTGGGTTTGGGGTCAAATGCAGCTTTGTGGCTGAGTGGAGAGGCACAGACCTAGCCCCGCTTTTCCCCGCTTTCTCATTATATCGGTTATTTAGTGTTGTGTAACTCGCTCCTCGCAGTCCCACCAGCCTCCTCCGCTGTCACCACTGCCTCCCTCCCCTACACAGCCAGCCAGAGTCAGATCTGAGGTTTTTCTCACGAACCTCTCAAGCCGGTTTTTCCAGGTGAAATACAAAATAAGGCATTTTGGGGGAGTAGCTACGAACTTGGAAGAAGCGCGTGGCCTCCCAGGGCAGCAATTAGAGTGGGATGCCCTGGTTCTGACGGAGGGACTTCTGGAACACTCTTTCCAAACATCTTCTTACTTCTTATTCAGCCATATCATTCCTATAGAGGCAATAAAAAGAACCTGCCTTTAGTTTTTGTCCTCATCCTTTTTCCCTCTTTCTTTCCTTCACTCCCTCCTGTCCTTCTTGCCTTCCTTTCTTTGTTTTTTCTTATTTTCTGGTGTTGCACCTGACCATCACGGGCATTGTTGGTGGGTGGGGTTGCTTGGAGCTGAGTTTTGGGGTCCTGGCTGGCTGGTCCTCACCACCTTCTGACTCCTGACAGCTGGAAGTCTGGACCCAGGCCCTGGGCAGCCGACAGTGCCTTCCTTCTGGCCCCAGTGAGCAGCTGTCCCCCAGGGGCCAGTCGCTGCTGTCTTCGAGTGGGAAACAGATGGGAAGCCACAGACTCCTTGACTGAGTTTGGTCCGCTGCCAGCACCCTCCCCTTCCTCCTTCTCCTCTGTCATGTCACTTAAGGCTGCCTCCATAGTTTGGTAAATAATCACTCCATCTGATCCGCGTTCAGCCCACCCTCTCTTCCTGCCAGTACAAATAATTTGGCAACATAAACACTGTCATCGGCAATCGTTTGCAAGCTCCTTTCCATCAAATATGCTTTATTTATTTACTTATTTCTCAGAGGAAGGGAAGAAAGGAAAGAAACTCTGGAAGATATCAGAGTGGGTTATGTGTCTTTCTTCTGTCTGTAGAATTTCAGAAGATTTGATAAAAAGTTCTGACAGCTGGCAAGCTAAGACTGCTTTTCAATGATGGCTAATACGTATTTTCTCGGATCAAGAGTGGATTGAGAGTGGGTGTCTGAGGAAGAGGTCGCCCGCCTGCTCATGTTGCTCTTCCTGGGCCGCGTGCAGAGCTCGGCTCAGCTAAGCTCACTCAAGTGGCGTTGAAACGAATCCAACGCTTCACCATCTGGCCCTGATTGTAAACATGTGTATACAAAGTGAGTGTCACTTCAGCTAATTCATGAGGGCCTGGCTGCTTTTGTGCTCGCTGCAGCTGTCCTGGGGTGAGGGGGCATCCTGGGATGGAGGCCGCCAGGGTGCGCAAGTGGGCACAGGGCGTCCTGCAGGGTCTGCACGGCCTGGGGGTGGGGGCGGCAGGAGGAGAGGCTGCAAAGAGTTGGGGCGAGCACAGCCGCACCTTCCTTAGAGCAGCTGGTGGCCTTACAGCCAGCTGCCTGGCCATCACTGCTTGGACAGTGAACCATTTTCTGTCCAGACTGTGGATACCTAGAGGCGGGTGTGTTATGCTCCCAGGTCTCCATGGCAGGTGTCGCAGATCTGAGAAGTTCTCGTTGAATTCAAGTAAATCAGCAACTTTTTCTTTGTCTCTCTGCCCTTGATTGCATCCCTCTCTCCTGCTTCTCCTTTGCTAGGCAGAGAGAAGAGCAGCATTCCCACTCTTCTGGGGTGGAGGGGCCACTTAATGGGCTCCCTCAGTCCCTGCGGTGTGGACCAGCCTTGGCTAAGTGCTCAGGATCTCCAGGCGTCTTTCTAATGGGACTGTCATCCTGTACCTACCGAGATCCCTCTCATTGGCCCCCCAGCCCTGGTGCTCGGGTGAGGACAGGGACGGATGACGCAGAGGCTTCTGCGAGACAGACAAGGGCTGCGGGTTGCTAGGCCAGGCTGAAGGTGAGGCCAAGTGGCGAGCGCCCAAACGCACCTCATCCTGCTTCTCTTCTGCTGCTCAGTCCTTCCTTCCTTCCTTCCTGTGGCCTCACAGCCTGTCTTGGGGTAGGCATAGCTGTTGCTTCATTCCGAGAGACAAAGGACAGCTCCAAGGAGCAGGCTGCTTCCAGGCAGTGCCGAGGGCACAGGTCCACAGTCGAGGCTGGCTGGTTCCTCTGGGCCCGACCACTCTATCCCAGACAGCCAGTCCAGCCTCAAAGGACAGCTCCTCCGCCCGGCTCCCCACACCAGTTTGCCTGAATAAGTGAATGACACGTCCCTTCATCGCCCCTCCTCCCCTGCCCCTCAAAAACACAACAGATTTAATTTTCTACACATGTGAAGAAAATGTACTTTTCCCAAACTGCCCCAGGGATGCAGAAAGAGGGAGAGAGCTAATTATCTCTCATATTTTCCTCCAGCAGGGAGACTGTGGCCACAGGAATAGTGGAAGAAGAAACCAGCAGGGCCAAGTGCAGCCTCTGGATGACATCAGGGGCGCAGCGCTGACACTCAGGGAATTTGAGGACAGCAGGGCTATGGCGAGCCTGTGCTCTCTGTCCCCGGAGCCTGGTATCTAGAGTATGTTAGCAGGATCCTGATGCTGCCTCTGGGGTTCTACCATGTCCAGGTCCACAATACTGGGACCCACTCTGTAGGTGCCACAGGGAGCCCACTGAGATGGGGTTGGTTGGTGACCAGACCCTCATATTTCTTTGTAGGGGCCTATCAGCAGGCAGTCTGTCACAGAGAGATAGAGCTGCAATCCCCATGTGAGGATATGGAGACCCAGTAGCTCCAAATTCAGGAAACCAAAGTGAGGCCACGCCAGCCCATGACACCCTTCCTGTGACAAAAGCCTAATTAAAGCTGGACGGAAAGAGGCAAGAAAGCCACTTAATCTAGCCTCTATTTGCCTTGCTAATTTAAGCGTATGAGTGTGTGTGTGTGTGTGTGTGTGTGTGTGTGTGTAAGTATGTGTATGGGTTTTCCTGTTGGATGAATGTTTATAAAATCTTAATTAGGTTGTGTATATTGGAACAGAGGCGGAAATACATTTTTTTCCCCAGTAATGGTCTCATGTCCCCGCGGGACATTAAACTCTGTATACAATATTCTCCAAGTACAGAAAGTATAATAGCCTCTGACGAAGAGTTTCGGGGGAGGAGGGGAAGAGTGCTGGATTTGATCACAAATAGATGGCTGATAAGAACTTTTTTTTTCTTTTTAAATCACAACCTTAAATTGGACTCAAAGCAGCTATTTATTACCTGTCAGCAGAAGCTGGCATTTGAATATCAAACTCATTTTAGACACATTTTTAATAACCCCTCATGGGATGGGGCCGCGGTCAGAGGGAAGTGTGGTGCTGTGCACACAGTAGGTGCTTCAGGATTGTTGAAATGAAGCCGAGGGAGCTGGTGGGCTGGAAGGCAGGAAGGCCTCACAGTGTCCTCTTCCCTCCTCTGTTCCTGCCCACCCGACCAGGGCCCAACCCCTGGGACCCTGGGATGCTGCTGTCTCTACCCAGTGCATTGGAGCGCAGCACATCCAGGGAGGCTGGAGGTCACCGGTGAGTCAGCATGAGCTTTGCTTGGCTTATGTGACAATCCCGGGGCAACTCTGATGGTCACTTCCTGGCAGCCGTCCCTTTCAAGAGGCTGGGCCTCTGGGCAGTTTCAAGGGCTTCAGTTGAGCCCTGGCTCATCTTCACCTTCAGGGACAGTGCTAGGAGTGTAGACAGCTGGGCCATACCCACCCCATGCACCTGCCCCAGAGCTACATCTGTCCACTCGGTCTGACTCAAAGAGGCCACACCATTTAGTTTTCAGTTAACTTTCCCCAATCTCCCTATGAGGCCCAGACCCTGCAGCTTGTGCAAATGGCAGAGAACTCCTGGACCAAAGTCAGGAGTAAGGTCCTCGAGGTAAGAGGGGCATGACACCTGCTATCTTCTCTCTTTTTGGGGAGTCACCAAGGTATTCCATGGTGAAGACAGCATGTCTCATGTATCCCTCTGCATGCAAACCCCCTGCACACAACCTGAGGCTCTGTGCGTCTGTCTAGTTCCCAGGTGAGGCCAAGGTTCCTGATTCAGGGGCGGCACTTCGAATACCAGGGTAGAGTCCAGCACAGTGGTTCTGGGTCGGGAGCTCTGTTGTTATCCCCAGAGGGACTATGAGGAAATAGGGGGCTGGGGCCCAGCCCCAGGGCTCTGACTTAGTGGTGGGGGGTATGCAGTGTGAGTCTACATTTCCAGTAGGCTTGCAGGTGACAATGACAATCTAGAGACCACACTGTCTTGGGAGGGAGGCTGGAGCAGTGGGCTTTCACACTGAGTTATATTCCCGACTCTTTCATCTTTTATGTTTGCTTAAATTTTGAGACAGCGTCTCACTAAGTTGCCCAGGTGGAGCTCCAAGCTTGCTATCCTCCTGCTTCAGCCTCCCAAATGCTGGGATTGCCATCTTCTACCATCAGGCCAGAGGCCACTTGGGAGGGTGGCCGGCCTTTAGGACCAAGTCCGGGCCTAGAGCTCTTAGGGTGGAAGATGATGAAAGGAGTCCACAAGCATCCTAGACACAATGGAGCGTCCCTCAGAACAGGCACAGGGCAAGTACTGTGAAGTCAGAGGAAGAATTAGGTGGGGCTTTGAACACTCGCTCAAACGTAGGTAAGTGGAGAGGAAAGGGGCCGCCGCTTGGGGATCTTTCTATGCAGGGCTGCAGCAGTAGCCAAATGCAAGAGAGTTCAGCTTTGAAACCTCCTTCCTCACTCCCTGCCCTTTCTCCCCTCTGGGGATCCCAAGGAAAGTCAGCCCTGTCTTCTGCGGGGACCCCGAGATGCTTGATTCTGAGCCATGGCTGTGCATTCTCAGACACTTGTTATTTTTTTAATGGTCGCATTGTTTCAGCCTCATCCCCAGATTCTGACCTAGTGGCTCTTACATAGGGGCCAGACCTTAGATCTTTTTTGAAAGATATGAGGATCCTTGACCTAGACCCAAGTTATACCCCATCCACCCAGCTGTGGCTTCTGGTGGGCTGGGCAGTGGCTTGCGCCCCGTCTGTACACTGTATCCACCCCAAAGCAGGTAGCTGAGCTGCTGCTGAACATCTGCCCCCGCTGAGAGTGACACCAGCTGCTTCACTTTCCCGTGGTTTTCCTTGCGTTTGGGGACTCTTGGGACAGAGGGGCAGATGGAAATGTCAGCGTGTCTACGCTGATGCTGTTTCTGGGTGTCACCCAAGCGCTTGTTTTCCTGTCAGATTCCGGATGTGGCATTTAGGTAGTAAACTGCTGCCACCAGGCACTTGCTGGGGAGATCAAAGCACCCGGCAGCGTCTAGAGACATCCTGGGCCTGGCTGCCAAGCGCTGGCAGCTCTGGGCATGGGGCAGGACGAGGCTGGCACATGGACTGCTTCAGCTTGAAGAGAGTCTGCAGCAGACAGCTGTGTAGCTGGTGAAGCCTTCACTCCTCTGGGGGGCTTCTGCACCTCCAGTCCTGGCTCTCCCGCCAACAGGAGCTTTCAGGAAGTGAAACACGGCACCGTGGACTCTGATGGCCACCCGTGGCTGCCATCATGTGTAGCCTGCATGGGGAGGAGCAGCAGAGCACATGCGGAGTGTGGCATGGCCATCTCAAATGGCTACATCCTAGGAAGCAGGTATCCAGAAGCGGGTCCAGGGATCAGGACATCGTCATCTCCTCTTGGTTCTTCACTTGTAGGAAAAGCAGACCGAGGCTGGATCCTTTCCTCCTGTAGTGCCAGTGGTAGTGTGGATATGCAATGGCTCACCCTGGCTTAGAAGGTCTGGATTGTTCCCCTGTCCCTGGGTGCCCCTGGTGCATCTTCTGGAGCTAGCAGGCTGAGGGCAGGAACCAGAGGAAACACGCTTCAAGGTACCCTGGTCTCAGGACCAACCTGAGTGCAGGTAGTCTTCTGGAAAGTGTCCCTGCTCCCTGTGAGTCCTCAGCAGCTACCCAGTGTCACCAGTGTTTATGAATAGAGCGAAGAACATTGTGTCTCTCCGCACAAGCGCTCAGGGATTACACTTATTTGGTGTCCACTCCCGCCTCCTCACTTTTCTGTAGAGGCCATTACTAACACCTCCCTGGTTGGATCTCTAAGAGAATAGTTTATCTCACCTTGATAAGAAAGTCTGAGAGAAGTGAGTACATGAGGGTGTACTTGACCTGGGAGGCGACTCTGGCTACTCCTTACCCAGGCCCTCAGTTCTTCTCATCACGAGAGAGAAAGTTAGGGGAGTCCGCCCCCCTCCGCTGTCTTTCCCTGTTCCTGAGCTTTGAGAGGCTCTGGCTGTCCTATGAGGATCACTACTCCAAAACAATTTGGTGCTGGAAGGTCTGAGGTGCTTTTCTAACCTTCCAGTTCCCTGCTCTTACTCAGAGAGACACAGACGGGGAGGAGCACACCCAGGAAAGGGGGTGTTAGGGATAGTCCAGAGGCCCTGGGAACACAGGAGAGGTGAGACAGCCTCTCCCAGAAAATGGGAAGATGCCTATTCCCGTCTTCTTCCACCCCCCAGTTTGTCTCCAGAGTGTGTGGGGATGTACCTCACCCTGAGCACCCATAGGAAGCCATTTGTAGACAGGGATTGGGAACTGGCAGGATTTGTGGCAATGAAAAATATTCCTCCACCACCCCATGCAGGAGGCTGTACCACAGGGGCTGGAGCCACAGGTGCTGGGCAGGCAGGAGTTCCAGCATGAGGTGGTCCCATGGGGGTTCATTCTTGAATGCCCTTGCCAGCCTGGAGGACTAGGAACAAGATCAGGGCCTCTCAATTGTCATGTCTGGAAGCTTCTCAACAAAGCATCTGCTCTGTGCCTCTCAAAGTACAGCTAGAGAACAATGGTGGGGCAAACCTCTAGGACTGGTCCCACCCCCTGAGCCTCCCCACCAGACCCAGCTTAACTTGGGCTACCTCATCCACCTTCATCTTAGATGCATCTGCTCCCAAATGCACCAACCCACAGAGGCATCACTGCCACACAGGTGCATCACCAGCATGCAGGTGCATCATAGGGGCATGACAACTACACAGGTGAATCACCACACAGGTGCATCATTGCACAGGTGTGCCAGCACACAGGTGCATCGCCTTGCAGGTGCCATCACCCTGCAGGTGTATCACCTGGATCCCTCCATCCTGCATCACTTTGACTTCTGTGTTACTTGGATACCTCCTCTCTCCCCTCTCCCCTCTCCTCTTCCCTCCCCTCTACCTCCTCCCACCTGCCCAAGCAGGAAGTCATCTCTCTCCTCAGTATTCTTAGAACACTTTTTCTCCACTTGGTTGTGGTGTACATCAATTTCCCCTTCTTATCCTAGTTTCCCACCTGCATATCTTATATCATCTCCGAGTTGGCAAGCTCCTTAATGACGGGAGTCATAGCTCATCCACTTTTATAGCCACACTACACCCAGTGCTGCAGATGTTGATTGAATGATAAGGAACTCAACCGAGTGACATTCCAGGGATACATGTTACCAGGAGAAAGTTGTTCATCTCTGCTTTGCTGTTGAAGTTGGGGGCATCTCTTGGTCCAGGGGAGGGGAAGAGAAGGGGCTCCTTCCCTGAGTTTGGAGCAATTGCCAGCCCTTTCTGGGTCAGTTACTACATGGTGGTCTGTTAGGTGCTGAGGGGCTGCAGGTGGGGACAGAACCCTGCGGGATGTCATCTCCCCACCCTACCTCTTCCTAAGGAGCTTAGCTCCCTTGCCACCATGTAGTCCAGCCACACTGGTGACAAGAGTCCTATGGTGAGGAAGCTCTCTTGATTCCCACAGCACCTTCCTCTTGACCTCTGGGTGCGCCCTGCCTTCCTTTGCTTTGAATGTCTTTAGTCTTTCTCCCCTTCGATCGCTCAGTTTTCAGTCCCTCTGTCCATCCTCTGCACATTCTTCCGCATCTGAATATCTGTATAATTGCAAGGTTCAAGGATTAAGGCCACATTCTTCCTCCAAGTGACCTTTCAGGATTTATTCGTTAAAACTCACTGCTCTTTTCCTGATGTATATCATGTCCACAAGTGGTTTATTTGCTCATTGGTATGATTTTTGTGTTGGGTAGAAGACTAAGCTGCTGTCATGTAACTGCTTAAGCAATGTGCGATCGTTGATGACAAAGTGCACTTCGCTCTTACCCAGCAGTGCTTGCGGGGCAAGTGGCTTGGGTCAATGGGTGCTCTCTGCTCCTTGTGGCATTTGGAGACCAGGTTCCTCTGCTGTGAGATTCTGCCCCGCCTGGAGAGCTGTGGCCAGGGACATGCCTGAAACCGGGTCCAGAGAGTTTGTGAGTCAATAGGAAGAAGACAGTTTGGTTGCCACCCTTTCTCCACTGCTCCCTTCCCCATGAGCTCTGTTCTGACCAGTGCAATAACCTTGTTTCTAGAGTGATGGTGCTGTAAGGAACAAGGCCGACAGCCGCAGATTGCAAGCTGTGCTGGATGGAATCCCACAAATGTTTCCAAGAGCCCTGTCCCAGCCAGGTGTGAAGGTGTAGGCCTGTTATTTCAGCAATCTGGGTGACTGAGACAGAAGGATTACACGTTCACACCTAGCCTGGATAATTTAGTGGGTTAGCTAAATTCTGTCTCAAAAAAAATTTTTTTTTTCAAAAGGGAGCCAGGGAGGTAGCTTAAGATGAAGGCCCTGGGTTCCATCCCCAGTAATGTAGAGGGAAAAAAATCCCTGTCCACTGGTTATTCAAGTACACTGACCCCCATGGAGTAGTGAAAAGAGCACCAGCTTCTGAGCCATAGGCTTGACTGTGAAGCTAGTACACTAACAAGGTACTGTTGTAAAGGGATTTTGTGAATGTGATTTAGGGTACTAAGCAGCTGACCTCAAACTAGGTGCACTCTCTTGGATTTCTAGATAGACACATTGTAACTGCACAAGAGGGTGCTCCGGCTTGCAATGACATGCAAGGACCAGAAAGGAAACTGCCTAGAGTTTTGGCGAGAGGAGGCCCCAGCCTCAGATGGCCAGGAAATGAGCTACAGCCCTACAACCATGAGGAACCCAACTTGGCCAAGAGCCGGGGTAAGCCCGGAAACAGATTCTTCTCTTGGCTTCCAGGGAGAGTCCCGTCAACAGACGCCACGATGTTGTCCATTCGGAGCCTGGCGTCGTCTTGGACTTCCGATCTGATTGAAGCGCTGGATGTGTGCCACTAGGGTTGTGATAGCTTGCAAGGGCAGCAGTGGGGAGTGGATACTGAGGCCTCACACAGCCTCTCTCTTCATGCTTGTGGTCTGCAGTTTGGCTGTGATGTGGCTGATCCGGGCTGGGCTGGGCTGTCCTGAAGAGCAAACCCCTGCACTGGGTGGGGACACTGCTGCGTTACCAGCAGAGCCAGGTTAGCGTGGAAAGCTGGAGACCACTCCCACCTGGCACAGCTTCTGGGTGCTGAGCCAGCCTGGTCCCCTACCCCGCTGTCCTCTCAGAGCGCTGCCACCATGCTATACACAACTCGCCTGCTTCTTAGGCTTAATTACTTGTGCACGCTCATCTCCCCTACTAGAACCGAGGCTCCGTGAGGGTGGGAAGTGGTGCCCATTTTGTTTTCTATGTGTTGTAAGCCCTGAGATCAGATCTGAAACGTAACAGCAGGTCAATATGTGTTTGCTGAGTGAATGATTGATCTTAGCTGGGATGTCACCGGCCACCGCAGTTCTCACTGTGGGCCAGGATTGATTTTGTGTAGGAAAAACAACCCTCACCACAACCCAAGGAGATGGACAAAAGTTTCATCACAGTGCAAACACAAACCCAGTTCCCAGTTCTCATTTGGAATCTCTGATGGTACCAAGGAGTTGGAGGAAGTGCTAAAAATAACCCTCCAAAAAATCATCTGAGAGAACAACGCTCTTCCCCTCCGGCTGGCTGTTGGCTGGGCCCTGGGTCTATAAATTCAAACCATGGGGCGTGCCAATCCCCAAAGACTTCACTCCTGGAGCTAAGATAATAATCCCAGGGTTTTGGCAGGATTTTCTGGATCTTACTCGGCTTCTCTTCAGCATGAAAGGACGGCCCGTCCCTGCCAAATGGAACCACCTCGGAAAAGCTGGCCAGGGCTGCTAGCGCCTCTCCTTGCAGAGCCAGCTAATTGGCAGATTCTGCCGGTGTCTGTGGTGCGCCCGGGTGGCGTGTACCTCTATTACCCTGCTCAGGTCTCCTCTGCGTAGCAGGTGCTGTTTTCACCGGCTTCGTAGATGGGAGATGAACGCAGTTTCCCAAAGTTACACAGACAGAGGTGGTGGAACAGAGCCTCTCAGTCAGACCTGTGGCTCTGAGGCTGGCTCTCCTCTCATTACACCATGTGAGTGTGGAAGGTTCTAGAATTATTGAAACTGGGCACGGCTGGAACAGTTCAGGGTGGCCGCTAGAGGTGGCGAGTGTGTGTGTGTGTGTGTGTGTGTGTGTGTGTGTGTGTGTGTGTGATCTTCTATAACCTGTGGCTGGCCTGGCTTCTCACATTCCCTAGGTCCTTCTAGGACTCCTGAGCTCTTATGCAGAGGAGAGTGGTGGCCTGGGTCACACTGGGGCATGAGAGCCACAGGAGGAGTAAGGATCGGGCAGACCTGGTCACAGGGCTTCTCTGGAATCAGTGCTCGGGGGATCCGGGGATTTTCTCAGAAGTCATTGTCATCATCACCCCCAGGACTGCAATGTTCTCACTAATACTGTCCCTTATCGGCTGTACTCATCTCCGCCACACCACTGCAAGGCTGGTATTTATCGATACAATATTAATAATTGCATTAGAATACCTATCAACTTCATCATCATTACATTAGCGCTCGATCATTCTTTCATAATCACCACATCATAATATCAGAATAATCACCATATTAGACATCATCCTATGTAATCATATCACTATATCATTGTCATAGTACAATAATAAATACTTATTACTTTTGCTATGCATCAGGCACCCATTAAAAATCTAGTTTAGGGCCGGTGAGATAGCTCAGCAGACTAAGCACCTATTTAGACAAGCGTAGGGACCAGGGTTTGAACTCTAGCACCACATGTCTCACTGGCCCTGCCCCCGGGTGCGCTGAGCCAGCCACTGAGCGGAGGTGTGCTGGCACATGCCTGTAATCCCAGTGCTGGGGAGGTTGAAAACAGGGGGGTCACTACGAGTCTGAGCTGCATAGTGAGGCCCTGTACAAAACAAAACAAAACCAAAAACCAGAAAACAAAAAACAAAAAACCAAACCAAAACAACAACAACAGAAACCTAATTTAGGTAGTAGAATGATGCTCATTTGACAGAAAAGGAAACCGAGGCACATCATTCCAGATCCTGCCTGAGGCTATCTCTTAGTAATGGCAGAGCAAGAGGGAGATGGGTGGGCTACTTCTAGGGCCTGAGAATACAGATATTATGCTTTCATTTAAAATGCTGTATTGTCAAGTGCTCCAGTCTCACCCACTCAGATTAAGAGGAGGAGCCGGGATGGCAGGGCCTGGGAGACCCAGGATCAGAAGGCCCTGACCTCTCTGAGACAGGGGCAGGGGGGAGAGTGGTACAGCGCTTGTATTAAAATGCAAATTTCTGCCTCGCTTGCTGGTTTATCATCTGACTCGTTATACAATTTGCCAGTTATAGAAGAAAAATTACCATAATGGGGCCCTAGGGGATGGTTGTAAAAAGGAGCCCAAACGTTACTTATCGGCCGTTCCACTACAATTATCTTCCGCGTTTATTCTTTTCCTACTCAGAAAAATGAAACCATTGATGCCAGGGACAGGGTACTGACCAGGCAGGGGGCAGGAGCTGGGCCTGTGACAGGCTCTCTCTCTCTGTGCACCCGCCTGGCCTGGCCAGCAGGCTGAATGAAGAGTTTCCTAGCTGGAAGAGCGATGAATGCTCTGCACAGGAAGTTTGGGTACGTCCTCCACTGCCCTTCTGTGGGGCTGGCAGCAAAGCCTTTCCTGGAGGGATTTCCGTAGAGGTGGGAGAGTGCGGAGGACCTGAGCACAAGCCCTTGGCCTCACCAGGCGTCGGGACGGGTACTCAGGGCTCAGGCAGGCTGCAGGCCGGCGGGCTTCCACAAGAGGGCAGCTGCCGTATAGGGCAGCCCCCTGGCGACTCAATCTCTAAAGCTGTCGTTCCAGCCTGTGTGTGCCAGCCTTCCCCTGCTCCTGGGCTCCTCGCAGGCAGCAACAGAGTCTTTTCAGTTTGATTCTCTCGGTATCTAGCCTAGTGCTTGGAACCTAATAAGCAGGAGATAAATATTTGATGAATGAATGAAAGTGTCTGTGTGGGAGCACGTGTCTGAGTGTTTCCAGGTTATGCCAAAGTCTTCCCCATGGGCTGGCTTCTTTCAGGTCTAGCCAAACCTTCTGCAAGCCCCAAGGCCTCCGATGATTTCATAGGCTTCTATAATCAGCATACGAAAACAGACAGGGGACCAGGTAATGATGCTCCGCAGGCTGCCTATGCATACTATTTAGATATTTATGTCTTCTGCAAACCCTAGGCTTTCCTGTCATCCTTTTGTGCTCCACCATGGGCTCAGAACTTCTTTAGTTTTAGTTCCTGGGGTACCTGCTCCGCATTGACTTGTGCCACTGTAGGAAAGGTAAGCCCCCGGTATTCCTTAGTGAAATTTGTAAAGGATAAATTTAAAGTCACAGCACCAAATGCTTGGTGACCATGCTGAGCAGGGCGCCCTCCAGCCTCCAGCTGCTTAGTCTTCCTGCAGAGAGAGAGTCCAGGCATGACTGTTGGCTTTTGCACTATGTCTCAGAAGTTAGACGCAAGCTGGAGGAGCCGCAGCATGGCAGCTGGGGCCGGGTGTTAGAGGGATCAGAGGGTACCTTCCCAGTTTGATCTCTGGCTGTCTACACCCGAAGCTGTAAAACCGGCTAACTTTTGTGCTCTGAGTGGCCCGGCAGTCAGGTCACTTCCCAGAAGAGCATTATAATTATTTCCCAGAGCATTATAGTTTGCACCTCCAAGACTTGCGGCTAAGGGGACAAGCTTTCCCCATGGCTGGAAGTTTCTTTCCCAATAGGAAGACGGAACTGTGAGGTGACAGCATGTAATGGTTTCCAGTGACAGCCACAAACCCTTCTATCAGGAATCAGCCAATATTGCCCAAGGGTCAAAGATAGCCTGCCATCCATCTGTTCTTTGCAGCCTGTGAGCTAAAAGTGCTTTTTGCTTTTTCAAGTGGTGGGGAAAAATTAAAAAGAATATTATTCCATGACACACAGCAGTGATGTCAGGCACATATTCCAGTGTCCGTGAATACAGATTTATTGGAACATAGCCACACTCATTCATGTGCTTATTGTCTGGGGGCGGTTTTGTCCCCACAGTTGCAGAGACGAATAGTTGTGAGGAAGACTGCGTGGCCTAGCCGGGTGTGACGGCACAGGCCCATGGCCCCAGCACTCAGGAAGGATGAGGCAGGAGGATTACAAGTTTAAGCCCCAGGGCCAGGGAGATAGCTCAGTAGAATAAGCACTTGCCTGGCAAGTGCAAGGTCCTGAGTTCAATCCCTGATACAACAAACAAACAAACAAAAAAACCAAACAAACAAAGTTAAGCCCACTTTGGCAATTTAGTGACTTAATGAGACCTCATCTTAAAAAAAAAAAAAAAAATGGCTGGGAAAAAAAATGGCTGGGGTTGTAGCTCAGCACATAGACCTTGAGCTCAATTCCTAGGACCACAAAGAAAAGAAAAACAAAACAAAACAGCAACAATATAGCTCAGCTATTAAAGTGCCTGCTTAGCCAGGCGCAGGGACTGGGGTTTGATCCCTGGCGTGCTATGCCGGCCTCACCCCTGGGGTGCACTGAGACAGCATGTGAGACTGGGCATGGTAGCGTGCACCTATAATCCCAACACTTGGGAGGCTGAAAACAGGAGGATCACTATGAGTCCGATCTGTGTAGTGAGACCCTGTAGCCCCTGCACTAAATACAACAACAACAACAATAACATAGAGACTGCAAAGCTTGTAAGATTCACCATTTGATTATTTACAGAAAGTGTTTGTTAAACCCTTAGAGCCTGGATTGTCCCTCTGACTTCCCCTTATCTCCAGCATGATGCCTAGGACAATCTAATCATCACAGGAAATATTTTTGCTTTTGGGGGAAATTTTTGTGTTATGTTATCGTATACTCCTAGACATGAAGAGAAAAGCAAGGAAGGAGGTCAAGGGCTTCCAGTTCTTGGAACAGGGTATTTTTTGCAGTTCTGTTTAAGTCCTCTTAGTTCATTCTCCCCATGGAAAACAATGCTGCCGGTAGGGGGTGGGGAAACCTTAGGCAGGCAGGTTTGCAGGACTGAGCTGGGGACCCAGAGAGCCAGGCCTCTGAGCATGGACCTCATTTGTGCTGTATCTGTCCTCCCTGTCTTGGGGGCGCTTGTCAGACACATTCCAATTTGGGTTTAATATCACTGTGGTCCTAACACACACATGATATTAACTATCCAAGCCACAGAGTGTGCTGGGTGCTACCACAGGCAAAACACTGTGATTCTCAGTGAGAGAAGGCACTACCAGTAGGGCTGGTACCCTGTGCTCAGAGAATGCCAATGCCTTTGTGACCACTGTAAGCACAGCCCATCCCAAGCCTGCCTCCGTGTCCTAGGTGCCTGCCGCTGGGCACTCACAGCTTTCATGTGCATGATTTTCACAACCACCCCTCTGTGGAAGACAAAATTAGCTCTCTTGATAGAAGAGGGGACCAAGTTTCAGTACCCCGAGTCTCCCATCTAGTGGAGGTGTCCAGATCTGCTGGCCTCCAAAGCCCAAGGCTGTTTCACATATAGCACAGCTTTGCCTGCAGGGACAGAGACAAGAGCTTGGAAAGATGGCGCTACTGCTGTTCCATGGACTTAGCTCCACAGAAGGAAAAAAGAAGAGAGAGAGCTGCCCCACCTTGGGAAGAGCCTCCACGTTAATGCATAGGGACCATTGTGAAAGGAAATTGTCTAAGATCTCTTCCCCCTGGGAACCATACTTTACTTTGAGCTGAGCAGGTGGATACCAAAAGGTGAAGTGACGGGCTTGCTTCAGTCTGCCTTAAATTATGCGCTGGTACACCTGTCCTCTCTGGATTCTAAACCCGTTGGCTACAGAGGCAGTCTACAGTCTCTCCCGGCTCTGCCAAACAGACAAATATTAAGTACCTACTGTCTGCCAGACAATCTGCTAGCTGCGGGACACAGTGCTCTATATATGGTAGGTGTTTAGGAAATGCTGATTATATGAATGAATCTCTGCTGATTCAGCTCACTCCAGTGCCAGGCATTTTCTAGAGCCTTCCAGGAGATACCGGAGTCCTTGAGAAAAGAGGAAGGATGACACAGATATGCCGGGGAGCCTCATTTCTCCTGTCACCTCATCCATCTGCGTTGTTACTCTGAAAGGAATGTTCTTGCCATCACGAAGGGTCAGGAGGTCGTGTACACAGCTGCTGTTCCTACCCAGTGACAGTTTGTATGAACCCCTAAGGAGGCAAAGATTCTTTCCCAGTCTTCTTCCTTCGACCCTCATTTACCTTGTGTTGGAACCGCTCTTTAGTTCTAACCCCATTACCATATTCAGTTCCCATAAAGTCTTCTCAGTTAAAAATTGCAGGATTTCCAACAGTGAAGACATCGGGAGGTGCTGGGAGAGAAACCTCCGTTTCTCTTCATGCAGCCAGCAAGCCTGACTTTCAGGAGAAAATGCATGGACTGCTGGGAGAGCAGCAGCCTTCCTTCCCTCCAGATTCGCCTTCACGTTGGGTGTGTTGTTAAGCCCTCCAGGCTGGCTGCCCCTCCTCAGCCCTCAACGTCGTGCTCAGACACTTGGAGGGTGAACAACATTCAAGGCAATACTCAATGTCAGGGTTTATAAACAGAAACAGCAGGGGTGACATGCCAGATGACCTCACTTCCCGGTGATGTCTTGCTGTCTAAAGATCTCTTCTGTCTTCGTTCTAGGAAAAGCCAGGGAGGTGGTGTCACCATGGTGGCATCTGTCATTCAGATCCATCACCTAGACAGCTGTCCTCCTCCAGGAGGCTGGGAGGCGAAGGCTAGACAGAGACTCGTCCCTGAATCTGATTTCCAGTTGGAGAATGCGTCACCTCCTTTGACAACAGACAATAGGTGCCTTGACCCTCCGTGAAGAGATGTGGTCTTCAAATCGGTGAGCTCTACAGGGCAAGCTCTCAGAACTCCACCAGCCAGCCCCATTTCCAAGCAGGAGATGCGCGCCAGCTCCACTGAGCCCGTTGGAGACCATCTCTCATCTTAGGAATGGGGAGGTATGTAGAATATGCCTTGTTGGTTACTTCTGTCCCCTCTTCTTTCCAGTCTTCAATATTGTCAAAGTGTCTGTCATGGTTGCTATCTAGATGTTCCCCCGCAGCCTCATGTGCCAATAGGTTGTCATGGGCCATGACTAGACTCGCCCACTGATGGGCTTATGGCTACGTGTGATGTCGGGAGGTGAAGCCTGCTAGGAAGATGTGGGTTTCTGGGGGCCCAGCCTGGAAGGGTGTAAATGTATATCTTTCCTCTTCCCATGATCCCTTTCTTCCTGCTGTCATTCCGTGAACTCTTTCTCCTCCACTATGCCCTTCTGCTATGTCACCCTGTCTTGGAGTTAGCTTATGACGGACTGGAACGATGACCAACTGTGAGCCAAAATAAACCTTCCCTTCTTCGAGCTATAGGTTTCAGATGCTGTGTCCCAGAGATGAGGAGGAAACTAAGACAGTGCCACTTGTTCTCCACACAATGTCCTACCACTAGGTGGGCAGAATATGTCTTGCTGAGCCTGAGAAAGAGTGTAGGATGCCTGTGGTCCCTGTAGTGGCTCCCCAAAACCTCTCCAGGGCTTTAGCATTGTGTGAGAAATCATTCACACCACGTTGCTCTGCTGTGTGCCTGCCCCTCCCACGCTCAACCACTTAATTTTCTTGGTCCCAGGGATCTAGGCTCAGCCACTTCGGATCCATGAGAATCTACCTGTGTTGGGTGTTGAACAGCAGCCCTGGCCTCTGCACCCCTAGATACTAGTACCACCACCTTCTCCAGTGTCTCCAGATACAGGCAAATATCCCCTGGGAGAAAAGATCACCCCGTGCTGAAAATCACTGAGAAGAAAGAAGAGAGAACTAGGTGGGAGGTTTCACTGATTTCAAATTCATGACTATGACACAAAAGCTCCCAGATGGCTACCAGTCCTTGACCTTGGGCTGTTCAAATCTACATCGGCTTCGGAGTCTGCTCTGCCCACACCAACCCCCTCCCCCACCACGCACCGGGGTCCACCTCTTCAGACTCCTGCGGGAGACCTGCTACGGTGTCAGCTGCCGGAAGCCGAAGCGCAGCGAGGAATGGTGATGAGAAGCTGATTAAAGAATCAACGCAGCGAAGGGCAAAGGGATCTGGCTCCGAGGGGGTGAGCCCGCCAGACAGAGCCTGTGATGAACCAAAAGAGGATGTCACAGTCCAGGGATGGGGTGGGCTTACCAGGGAGTGCCCGGGAGGTGACTCTATTTGTTAAACATTCGGAGCTTAAAATCGACTCGATGGCTTTATCTCCTTCAACCTTCTGACGCATCGACTATTTGATCAGCTGTGAATCCTTTTGCCTTTTAAATGTTTAACTATAAGCTGTTGACTCTGGGTTAATGTATGCTCTGGCTGAGCCCTCACTCCTGGGCAGGGGTGGGGACTGTCATACTTTGTCCCTTGAAGGACCAAACACAAGTAGGAGATGAGGTAGCCATCGGCAATATCTGCAGGCCTTAGCTGAGATAGAAAGGGTTCTCTCATGGTGGCAATTGGACGTGGGCACAAAAAGGCATGGCCCAGCCCCCTTTGGTGTTTGTAAGGTGGGCACACAGCTGTGTGTTCTTCTTGTGCCCTCGCACACTGGGCAAACGTCTCTGTGCAGAGGATCTGAAAGGTTAATGGCAGTTACCTCCAGGGACAGATCACATGATTTTAATTTTGTTCCTTCTACTTTTCCTTGCGTGGTTTTAGGCTTTTCTTGCAATCAAAATGCATTGGTTTTATAACCTGAAAAATGTTTTAAAGTATTTATTTTGTATCGCCGTTACTGTTCTGTGCTGGCAGGAGCTAGGAAGAGCAACACCTGTTTGTTCTGGAGGGAATGACAGCGTCAGGACAGCTGAGCCTGGGGTGGAGTGGCAGGCTAGGTCTGTGGAGACCCGAATGCCGATGGCCACCCACAAATAAAAGTGTGAACATCTTGAGTGGCAGCCTGGTGTGTCCCCAAAGCCTCTACTCATGTCTGCAGGCATGGCGGTCCAGGGCTCAGAGTGCAGGGGCCCCGTCTTTGCTCCAGAAAAGCCCTGCAGGATCCATGGGGCAACAGCCCAGCCCCACTTCAGAATGTAGCCCTGACAACACCGCCTGTTCCATGGCCGCCACCCATTCACAAGTCAAAAGCTGTAGGGTGCTGCTGAGTTCTTCAGCTACTAATGTGAGTGGCCCCTGCCTGCCAGATGTGCTAGGGAAAGATCACTACAGGTGGTCTAGAAGGGACCAGTGAGCAGGGTGAGAGTTTAAACCTTGGCACGTCACCACCCAGGGCCTCAGAGCTGGCACTGGACCCCACAAGGGAAGAAAGAGCAAGGTCAGGACACTGCTCCATGGCTTCTCCAAAATGCCTAGGGTGGCATCTCAACGAGGTGGATGTGGGATGAGTGGGGTGGGCTGCTGTCCCTGAATCCCCTTCCAGGGTCCCCACCAGAAACTCTTCAGAGATGCTACACTAGTTCATCTCTTTAGTCTCTGGCTAGGCCCCCCCACTTGAGGTCTGTATAATGTTCTTGGGCTTCTTCTCTGGCCCTGGGCAGCCTTTTCTGTGGACTCCAAGAAGCTTCCAGGGCAGTAGGTTGTCTGCTCTGGGGAGACAGCTCTCTGTTGTGGCTGTTCTTGTCTGTTTGTTGTACTGGGGATTGAATCCAGGACTTGCATTCTGAGCTACATCCCCAGAACTCACCTTTTTTTTTTTTTAATTTGGGAAAGGATCCTGCTAAGTCCCTAAATTGCCCAGGCTGGGCTGGTACTTTTGATTTATCCTCCTGCCTCAGCCTCCCAGACTGCTAGGATTACAGGTGTATGGGTAACTGATTTTGAAGTGCGTGTTGGGTGGCAGACCCTGGGGTCTGGGTGGGGGTGGAGCAGTCACAGTCCCCTCTGCCTGCCCTCCCCTCCACGCATTTCTCATTCTATTTAGATCATTTTTTAAATCAACCCCCCTCATTCAAAATAATTCTATAAACACCCTTCTGGAACATGTCTCGATTCAAGCCAGCAATCATTTCTCGGGTAGCCACACACACAGTAGACTACTGAGTTTACTGAGTTACTGCATTCTGGGGGAGATGTGGGATTCTGAGAGCACAAGAGGAAGGGCTTTGGCCTCTGGGAGCTCCTGGTCTGCAGGCCCCATGAGAACAAGACCATGGGGGCTATGGAAAGAAGGAGAAATTCTCTCTGGGGGAAATCCAGGGTGGCTTCCTGGTGGAAGCATCGTTTTGAAGCATGAGAAAGGTTTCCAAAGGTCTTGGGAGAAGCAGGGAAGGGGCTGGGTAGGTAGAGGCAGTGGAAAGAAAGGGCTCAGCAACATCCCCTGTGCCTTCTGGATTCCTCACCAGGGGTTGGGACACTTAGGATGCCACCGATGCAGCCAGGGTCCCTCCTACCACCTCTTCTGGCCCAGTCACTGGCTCCTCCCTGAGCTCGCCAGCCTCACTCAGCCAGGTGTTCTGTGTACACTGAAATCCCTGAGTTAGGAATCTATGATAATTTCCTCTGAGCACGGACGATGTTCTGCTTTGCATTTAAAATTGGGTTCATAAGCAAATTACTTCAGTAAATAAAATTTCAAGGCCAGCTGCCTGTCCTCCTGCAGCAAGCCCTTGTTTCAGGCAAGGGCACCACGGAGGGAGGATAGTGACAAGCGGAGGCAGAAACACTGCTGTGGGAATCCTGCTGCTGGCCTGCTGGGAGCCCAGACCTGTGGCTCCAACGCTGTCTCATTGTGTGTGTGTGTGTGTGTGTGTGTGTGTGTGTGTGTGTGTGTGTGTGTAGTTTAGGGAAGCATCCACAGGGTGTTCAGGGGATCACTACTAGATAGGACTCAGTAGTGATCTGCCTGTTTACAGCTTCCCAAGAGCTGGGATTATAGGCATGCATCACCACGCCCACAGGCCTGGGGATCGAACCCCCAGCCCCTGTGCCTGCTTGCGGGCACTTTAATCTGCTGAGCTATTTGGGGCAACCCTGTCTCATTTGGACAGAGCTGCCAGCCCCACCCTGCTTCGAGTGTGGGGTTGGGGAAGGGGTTAGGGGTGGAATAGGTCTAGTCAAACCTCAGGGGCTGCCCCTGCCCCACACCACACTTCCTTGTGGACAGAAAGGCAGGTGATGCAATGGAGGCCTGGTCTCTCTCACACCCATCCTGTCTCCTCCGCCTGCAGTGAACAGGGCTAGTTGCTGCCGCCTGCTTTTGAATCCTGATACAAATACGTAGTAGCTGTTTGGGTGTATGCAGGCATTCTGCTTTCTGTCTCTTTTGCAGTACTGAAGCCCAGGACCTTCACGCTGAGCCACATCCCCAACCCTTTTCTTAATTTTCTGTTTTGAGGCAGAGTCCCACGAAGTCCCTAAGTTGGCAGGGCTGGCTCCAGCTTGCCATCCTCCTGCTTCAGCCTCATAGAGTACATGGCCATGTGCCACCACACCCGGCTTAATTTGCCTTTTCGTAGACTTGCTAGGATCCATTTTTCCTATTTGCTAAATCCCAGGCATTTGCTTAGCCCTTCTCCAGTACCAGCTGTTCTTACTCCCACGCCGCAGGTGAGGAAACTGAGGCAGAGAACAATGGAATGAGGGAAGTGTTAAGCAATTTGCCAATCATGGGAAGGTGTAGCTGGTGACCAGCATGCCCGAGGGACTCTCAGCTCCTGGGTAAATGCGTGAAAGAGACCAGGCTTCAGCACCTGGCAGCAGCCAGCACCTGACAAATGGCTGTTGCCCGTGTTAGGTTGGCTTGGGGCTTCCTGGCCCACACTTTCGATGGCCGGCAGACTTCCTGGGAAGGGCTGGCCCGAGAAGAGCCTCTGTGGGGCATGGGAGCTGTTTGTCCACCCCAGGTGGCTGTCCAGTGAGGCTGGGGAGTAGAGGACCAGCACCGTGGAGGGAACGTTTTCCTGCTTCCCAGCGCAGCCCTGATTGAAGCCCATTTACATCTTAAAACCCAACTTAGAAAACCACAATCCATCAGCCAGTGATGGTGTAAATTGCTTTGCTAAATATATTTCTGGTACATGGTAAGTAAAAATATCATGAATTTAATAAGCCTTGGAATTCACATTTTTCCAATCCTAATTAAGTTTCTCCTCCGCGTCGGGCATGCTTTTTGTCTGAGGGGTTGGCCAGGGGAGACTGAGCCAAGCTCCGGAGTGAACATCCGTTAATGCGTTTTATCTGTCCGGGCTTAGTGTGGTCAGGTCATTGTTCCCACTGCCCAGAGGCCACTGAATCTCAGGAAGAGTCACACCTCTGTCGAGGGGGTGGCCAGGACACACGATTTGGCTCCAGATATGGCTGCTTTCTTCTCCTACTGCCCTTCCTGCAGTAGTCCTAATTAGGGTCAGTGAAGTGACATTTCTGGCCCCAGGGTCTGGGTGTACCCTGAACCACTGATCCCCTTATAGCTGTGTGCATGACACCTGCTCACTCATGAGTCCTCCGAACTCCTGTGAACATGCTATGCACATACGAACACCAGCCATGCATGCCGTAGCCAGTGACAAAGAAAAAGGGAGCTGATGGCAGGATGAGACAGCTGCCCAGAATGGCTGCCGTGAAGAGGGACGTGTGCCATTGTGATGGTTCATTTTCTTCTCATCCAGGCCAGGCCTCCCTGATCTTTGGTCAAACATTCTTTGTTTCTGTGAAGGTATTTCGACGTGATTAACCTTTCCCTGGGTGGACTTCACGTAAAGCAGACTGGCCTCCACAGTGCAGCGAACCTCATCCAAGCGGCTGATGGCCTGGGCAGACTAGAGTGGGCTGACCTCCCCCCAGCAGGAAGGGGTCCTCCAGCAGTGGCCTTGGGCTGGAACTGCATCTCTAGGCTGCCCGCCTACCCCATCTAGGGCATGCCAGCCTCACAG
The DNA here is from genome assembly GCF_000260255.1 of Octodon degus. Taxonomy (NCBI): domain Eukaryota; kingdom Metazoa; phylum Chordata; class Mammalia; order Rodentia; family Octodontidae; genus Octodon; species Octodon degus. Next base: position 13,739,571 of record NW_004524609.1, on the reverse strand, counting down.
TCGTGCCAGCCAGGTCAGGAAGCATCTCTGTGCGTGTGGGTGCCTGCAGCTGCTGCAGAGCCCCGGCCCAGCATGCTGCTGAAGACCAGTGCCAGGCCCTCTACCCATATGGAACCCCACAGAGCCCCAGAAACAGGAATTTAGCTGGTGGAAATGGGGTTCCCAGTTCAGGGGTGATGCACCTCTATCCTGAAAGGAGGCGGGGAAGCTCAGCAACAAGTCTGAGGCCCCAGCTTGGCTTTGCGCTTGCCATGAAGGGTCTCTGCTTCTTCACACAGCCTGGGGACAGCACCTCCTTGCAAGGTCTCTTTGAGAGTTAGGATGGCGTCTGCAGGGAACTTGGAAGAGAGCAGAGAGGAGAACAGAAGGCACCTTGGCTTCTGCCCTGTGGTCTCAGGCTCCCAGAAAGGACACATACCTCCAGGTGGCCTGGGCCTGGCGAGGCGCTGGTCTCACTCCTGGCGGCTGGCCAGGTCTTCTCTGTGAGCGCGAGGTCCTGCTGCGGCGCTGCTGTGTAACTGTCCACAGAACATTAGTTGTACATTACAGGATTATGTTCCATAGCGAGATGGGTTCCCCAGACCAGGGGGTTCCGGAGAGTGGCCTGCAGGCCCCAGGGAAGGGGTGAGGCTGGAGGCCTACGCTGCTGAGCCTGAGGCCATACGTAGGCATCCTGCTTCTCTTTAGGATGTCCCCAGGCCTAGGGCTAGCCCACTCACCCAGGTCCTTCCCCAGCATCCCCAGCGCCCTGCATGCACCCGGTCCCGCCTCTGCTCAGGTCTCTGTCCCTCCCTCCTCTCCACCAACCCAGCATCTCCTGCAGCATAGCTTAGCCCTTCCTAGCCTTTTCTCTGAGGCGTCTTTGGCTCATCTCAGGATAGGTGAGCAGGCACTGCCACAACTCTACCCCCTCTATCCTAAGCCTGGTGACAAGGGCTGGGAGGGGCACAGACTTGATATACCCCTTTTCATACAGAGAATCATCTTCCGTCCCACCTTCAGGGCTCAGGAGGCTGCTTCGGGGGAGCTAAGGGCACCAGCTGCAGAGCCAGCCACTGGCATTCCTGGTGTGACCTGGCAGGAGCTGTCTGGCCTCTTGTGCCTCAGTTTTCCCATCTCTGAAATGAACGTGTCGAAGACGTCATAGGCTGTTGTGAGGAATAAGTCAGGCAGCAAATGAACTCGGAGAATAGTACCACTTTCTAGACATGAACCCGATCTCATCTCCCTGCCACAGCCAGCTGAGGCAGGAGGAAGCTGCCTTGCTGTGTGTGTGTGTGTGTGTGTGTGTGTGTGCACAGAAAGACTTGCCCATCCTGAGGAGAGGGTAGCAGGAGCTAGAAGTGTTTTCAGCAGATCTTCTGTCCACCCCTTTCTCTCCTCTGGGACCTGGGTGGGGGCAGGGATATGGGTAACAGTGGTGACACAGACTGAGTGCTAGTCATTTGGCAGATTCACTTCCAGGAAGAATTCTGGGTGGGGTCAGGGCAGAAAGTTGAAAGAGGCAGGGAAGAGGACAAAGCTGAACAGGAGCTGTACTACTTAGATCAAGGAATGGAGCCAGGGTGGTCCCTTTGGGGGCCTTGTGACCTTTTCCCCAGTGGGACTGAGGGATGGCTAATCAGACTTAAAGAGACCACCAGCCACAGGACAGCTCTCCAGGCCCCATGGCTGGAGGAACCAGCTTGGGCAGGGAGGCCCTGGGTATCCCAGACCCCCACTCTCATCCTACCTAGAAACCCTGACAGCCACAGCCAGGGCCAGCCTGCTGAGGACTGAGGAGGGAGAAGCAGCTTCTGATTGTGTGGAGACAGCAATTTTAAAATGAACTGGACTAAATGCTGGAATGACGTGGCTCTAATGACCAGGCATGGCTGAAAATGTACATAATTTGGCCAAATGTCTTCAAGGGAGTAGGCAGGCGAGGGTGGACAGAATGTACTGAGAGGGAGTCATAGGGACACATTAAGCCATTGCCAATGTGCATTCTGCCTGTGGAGACTGTGGGTTTATTTCTTTCCTCTATACCGCTATAGCTAGATACCCTGCTGGGTCTGGCGTGCCATCTCAGGCACACAGTGGGCCTTTCAAAAGTGCTACTATCCAAAAAAAAAAAAAAAAAAAAGCTACTATCAAGGGCCAGGGTTTTCTAACCTCGGAGCCTCAGGAGGAGGAATTCCCTGGGCTTCCCAAGCTTTCTGGGAGGGGGGAGAGTGTTTCCCACCCTCAAGCTGTCAGTGGCCCTTCTGGTTGTATCCTTCATCAGTGGCTCTCCCAGCCGTGTCCTTTAACACTGGCTCCCAGCTGGAGGGAAGATAACTAGTGTGGGAGCCACGCCTGGAATCCACTCATGGTGCTCTTGAAGCACGACATCGCCGCAGGGTGAGGCAGACAGCAAAGCCCGCTGTCAGCCTTGGGGAGCCAGAACTGCGGGACTGCCACTGGCTACCCCACCAAAGGATGGGCGCTGCCATAGGAAGCACAGATCCCAGCCCTGGAAGAGCCAGCTCCAGCTCCAGGGGAGGAACAGGGGACTGGCAGCTCCCTCCTCTCCCAACTTTTCCTTCCATGTGTCCTGAAGGCCAGGACTCCAAAGCAAGCAGAATCTCGGCCTCTCTTGTGCCCAGAGGCCCCAAGACAGCCTGTTTCAGAGTCCAGGGACCAGGGCTGCAGCAGGGAGAGCTCCGAGCCTGGTAGCTGAGGACCCACCTCCTTCAGACCGGCTCCTGGCAGCTGGGGATGCAGAAGGACGTGGCCCTGCCACGTGGTTTTCTCACTGAGCTCCTGAACTACCGTTTTTGAATGTGGGGGGCCTACTCTCTTTCTTCACTGCCCCCCAAGCCGCCAGCCCTGTGGGCTTCTCTTCTGTGCAATTAAACTCCTTTTTGCGTTTGCTGCTCACAGGTACCACGCATGTGCGCATGCTCACACTCTGGGGCTGTGGGACGGAGTCTGAGCGCACCACACCTTCAAATTTGCATAAGCCCCTCCCCCCTCACGCCCAAGGGCGTCAGTCCCGGGTGCACCTGTGCAAGGCCCTGGAGGCACCCTCTCTCCATACCCTCACAGCATCCTTCCGGATGACTGTGGAGTGGATGGGCTGCCCTCACGGGTGGGACAGGCGCAGGGAACCCACTCACTCCCGGAGCCTGAAGACCTCATCGTTAGCAGAGCAACAACAGTGGCCTCTCCGTGCCCTCCCCTCTGAAGCTGGCCTCGGGCTCCCGAGGGGCTGCAGCCACCAAGCCCGGGACCGAGGCATGTGATCTTACAGCAGGTATTTTTAGCTTTCTCATTAACCGAGTGCTTTCAAATTAGCCTTCTATTAACCTCAAAGGAAAATGAAAGTGGTTTTTTTTTTTTTTTCCTTCTTCTCAGAGTGAGTCTCTCCTGCAGAATATCAAGGTTTCCATGATTAACGTTTCGTGTGCCTTGGCGCTCTAATGAAGTTGGATTCTCTAATATCTAACTTGATGGAATAATTGGTCCATGATCTCTGCAATGGCGAGGGGAATGCTGCCCTTGGAGGAAGTGGTCTTTGCCTCTATCTCCTCTTTTCTCTTTTGGAAGCCCCCACACCCCCACCCAATGCCCCCATTCTAGAGGGTTCTAGGACCAGCATCCACTCCCTGGTCTCAGCTGGAAGGTAAGCCCTGTCCTGAACAGGAGGTTTCAGATCCGACTCTTGGCCACGGTCACTCTCGGAGGCACTGCCTGCAGCTAGAGCCTCAAGCCTGGGTCAGAGAGGAGGCGTCTTGACTTTGGGAGTGTCCTCTGAAGCGGGCTCATCACTCCAAATCAGGATTCTGATTCCAGAGAGGGATAAATGGTTTTGCAATTTCCAAGCTGTGTTAGCCTGGAAGTTGGATGTGGCGAATCCGACTTCCACCGCCTTTGGACAGATCGGAGCCTTCCACTGGCCCAGGTCATCATCTGTTCACAGAGTCTTTGTCTCAGGAGTGGCCACAGTGGATATGCTGGAGGGGACAAGCAAATCAGGCACTCAGAAGAGACCAGGGATGGGACAGATAACAAAAAGGGCAGGAGCCAGTGCCGGATAGCTGTGCTCCCATGTCACTGAAGGCAACGGTAGGCTGGTTCTGGATGACTTGATCATTCCACACCACGGCTGGTTCATTCAGCCACTGGTCTGCCCTATCTAGCCCAGAAGTGGCTGCCCTCTGCCTTGCCCTCGTTCCCAGGCTCCTCCCCTGTCCTTGAATCTTGCCACTGACCACCTCTCTACCGCCTCGACTCTGTGTCCCTCTACTTTCCGATCTTTGGAGGTCTGTGATTCCCAAAGTCAACACAAGAAGAGAGGGCTTGGGTCTTCTCAACTGAGGGACCCTCTAGGAGGCATTGTACTTTGGTGCCTGTGTGGCCAGTGTGGATGGAGAGGTTTCTGTCCTGTGTGCGGGTGTGCTGCTCGGTCCAGGGCCTCATCTCCTAGGTGGACCAGGACCACCCCAGGGTTCCATCTTAGCTCCCTGGCCATCCTAGCAAGGGGTTCACTGGCTCTGCTCTGGGTGTGGACAGGTTTCCAGAGGCCTCATGAAAGGCAGGAGGCCCATGAAGAAAATGACAAAGGTCACTTAGTCACATGGGCAGGGATGACCTACGTTGGTCTCCAGCTCCTCCACTACTTATCCACTGGTCTCCTACTCACATGTCGCTGAAGGTCCCTCTGCCCCTTCAAAATTGACATGCCAAAAAGCAAGACTAGCTGGGTGTGATGGCACATGCCTATAATCCCAGCACTCAAGAGACTGAGGCAGGAGGGTCACCATGAGTCCAAAGCTAGCCTGGGCTGCATAGTGAGTTCAAAGCCAGCATGACCCCCTCCCACACCTCTATAAACTAAAAGGCAAACCCGTCTCTTCCCTGCAAGACTTCTGCCTCTTGTAGTTGCCGCCGAGCTAATAGCATCACTAGTGGTCTTGCTATTGACCTCAGAAATCTAGGCCTCATCTTAGGCCCTGACACACGCCCCTGTGCTAGTGACACTCTCCACTGGGTCCCCCTGTCCCCTGCCCTGCGGTCCCTGCAGGAACCTTACCACCTCTCCTCAGCACCCTGACGTCATCCTTCAGCTTGCCTTTCTGCTTCATCCAAGCCTTCTTCCCTTTCTGAGCCAGAACACTTGCTCTCAAATGTGCTTCGGACTGGGCCGCAGCTTTGGCTGTCACCTTCAGTGGCTCCTAGATACCTCTGGCTAAAGCTCACACCTCCTCAGATGACACAGACAGTTCCCAGGAGGAGGCCTCACCATTTCCCAGTCTCCCGCTCTCTCCCTACACTCACCCTTATCCACCGGGCCAACCAGCAACGCTTATTCGAACACCCTTTGCTATTTCACCCCTCTGGCCTTTCTACACAATGTTGCCTGTGACTACGGTGTTCCTTCCTTCTGATCCATCCGGTGCTCTCCTCTTCATCCTACAAAACCTCTTCAAATATATATGGGAGGCCATAAGAGCAGTAATGTTCTTCGGCATGCGTAGTAGAGTCCCTGCGCACTGTCACTTGCTTTCGCCTTGATCTCACGGGTGTCTCCGCTGAGGCTCTGTGGAAAGGTAGAAGAGCAGTCCCTGTACCTTGTCATCCTGAAGTGTGCCCTGACATTCCATCATTTCAATCAAGGTTCTTCGTCTTTCAGGCTTTACAGATGGAACAAGACCCACGGCTGCCTGTGCCAGGGCCGCCACCTTCTTTCTTTTTTTTTTTTTTTTTTT
>NW_004524609.1:13715198-13726674 GCF_000260255.1 Octodon degus | reverse complement strand
GCGGAGTGGTGGGGGACAGCCCGAGGGGCTGGGAGAGGGTCCGGCCCACGCTGCGCCTGGGCTGGGACTGGTCCCGCCGGCGCAGGGTAGCAGGAAACTCCCGCCACCTTCTTTCTTTTGGGTGTGGAGTCCACATGGGTGCTGGCCCTCCCACGGTCCCCTCACCCTGGGACAGTCACCCGTCCTTATCACTGCCGCCCACCCATAGACTTGTGGCCAGCAGGAGCCCAAGCTGCTATTAGAGAGGACTTGAGCACTACTGGCTTCTGCAGCCCTGGCTGGTGGGAGAAAGGGGAGGGTGGGTCCTTCTGGGGGTGAGAGGAGGACAGACTGTTTCTCCCATGCCTAGCTGGCCCCTGGGCCCCACCCAAGCCCAACGCTTCTGCACCATTGGTCCTTGTGGGAAAGGCGGCAGTCAGGGCCATCCCTTGTTTTCCTCCCTCTCTCAGTGCCTCTGTCTTCCTCCTGCTGGTCTAGTGCCTCCTCCCTTCTCCTTTTCTTTTTCTTCTCCCCTTCCTTCTGTTTCTTCCTCTTCCTCCTTTTGGTTTTCACTCACTTCTGTATTATTACTACTTCCCTCTAAATTAGGGACAAAGCCAGGGTGGATTTTCCTTATCGTACAGATGTCAGAAACTGAAGTTTCAGTCACTGGGTCAGAAGCACAGAAAAGACAGGTTCTACAAGAGGCGGAGAGCGAGAGCCCACGCACAGTCACTGACTCCTCGTCTTCCTTCGTGGGAGACACAGTGAAGCCAACAGCAGCTTCTGGCTCTCTCAGCCTGGCCACAGGAGCAAGTTCCTCCATCCATGGGAGGTGAACGCCATGCCTAGTGGAACTGGTGGGCAGGCAGCTTCGGAGCAACCCCTTTGCCTGGGAGGAAGCGCCGCTCTTAAGTGCTTTTCTCACTGTCTGTCTCCTTGCTGCCTGGGAGATGATGGCTGGAGTTCCAGCAGTCATCCTGGGCCTCTTCTGTAAGAGGATAAAGAAGCTGCGCTCTTGGCTAAGCCATGCTAGTCTGGCTGCTGGGTTGTATCCAGCAGGGCCTAGGCCTCACTAATTGAGATGCTGGGACTCTCATCTTCTGCAGGAGGCTGCACTCCGTTTGGAGGCAGAGGGGATAGAATGGGCTTTATATCCTCTTCATAATTTCCTCTACACCAGTGTTGGCCACCCTCTCACTCTTGTTAGCCTGCAGACAAGTGGGCTGGAACCAGCCAAGAGAAGATTCTTAGAAGGTGCAGCCCAGGACTCTCCTTGGCTGTAACACTCGGCAGGAAGTGTCACAGGAAGGTTCCTGGTATCCCGAGCAAAGAATTGTGCAGGACACAGGAAATATAGCAAGGGTAGGGTTTAGCAAGATGGAATGGGACTGGGTTTAGCCCTCAGAATGAGACTTAGTGGGTCAGTGAGAGGAGCAGGCTGATGGCAGGGGCAGGCCCTGATCTCTTAGGGCTTGGGGTATGGGAGGAGCCATGGCTGTGGGTGACAGGAGTCGTGGCCTGATGGGTAACTGACTTAGCCCACCCACTGCAAGGGGGAGGTTTTGACCATGTACGGTCTTTGAAGGAAGTGTTATGGCACTGAAAGCCATGCTGGGAAAGCCAAACCCACAATGCAAATGAAGGTGGGCACAGGCCAGGGTCAGGTACTTTTGGTTTTAGGCATTCGTGGAGGTTTTAGGGGGGACAGCATGACTTTTATCTATTGGTTTGTGGATATTTTGACACAGACATCCTTGTTCTGTGCGGCTCCTCAATCCTTGCCCCATTTACTTGTCTCTGCTCTACCTCCCGCCTCAGACACCAACCACCATGCTGGGCGGCACCTGCAGTAGCACTGCCACTTCCGGATTTGCTCCCCCTGTTCAGGCAGACTCCTCCTCCTCTCCTCTGGGACCTTGCCTTGCCCTGTTTCTCAGCGAGTACCCTCCCTTCTTCAGCAGATAAAGACCCAGAGGGACGACACAAGAATTCCCGCCATGTCCTCTCTGACAGTGGCACATTGAAAGCAGATCACTGAGTCTTCAGGGCTTGCTGGCTCCGTGCACAATGGCCAGTGCCATCTTAGGCTGAAACAGTGCCGGATCGCATTCTTGTTCTCTTCCCCGAGGCATGGCTTCCTGCTTTTGACCCTTGCTCTTTGCCCCCCACCCCCATGAAATAAATGATCGCTGAGGCCTTTCAGCACCTGTGCTTGCTCAGAGTCTCCAGCACTGAGTAGTTTTCAGCTATGACTGTGGCATCCATGGGTCAGTCCAGCAGCCGTGCAGGTAGATGATGGTCACAGCTTCGCCCCTGGCTCTCCTCCATCTGCTCCAAAAGGCTTCCAGAGGAGAGCTTCTACTGTGGAAGAGCTCTGTGAACACTTGCGGTATCTTCCTGAGCTCTTCTGCAGGCAAATGCTCTTAGCAGTCCCCTGCGGTCCTGGAAAATAGGATCCGAAGCCCACGTCCATTAGAAAAAGCCATGTAAGTGGAGGTTGGCTTTGCCGCAGCTAGGGCAGGCTTTGGTGGAACCGCCAGCTTCCTGATTTCCTGGCCTTCCCGGATGAACTTAGCACATTGCCTGGTCGATATTTGTGGGTTGGCCTGTGGGCCTGGAAAAAGTGGTCTGTGGTTTTTAATCTAGTCATTTTTTTCAAATTATCCAGGTACCTGTCTCTTTCACTGGAGCTCCTTTGCCTGAGCCTGGGGTGATATCTACCTCTTAAGAGTGGCTTCATGGTGTCCTTGCTACCCAACATACGAGAATCATGAGCTGGAGACTGCCTCGTGTCCTTTGATGTTAAGCTTGATGGCGTCGGATTGATCGAGGTTGAGATCCTCCCAGGGACTCAGTGAAACACACTTCGGGTGTGTCTGGGTGGCTGTGACTATGTGGCCTTGAGGTCTCTGTCTGTTTTGTGGCCCTGTGACCAGGCACTGTTACCTTGCTTGGCTTCCGAGCCATCACCCAATGAGCAGCTTCACTGCGCCATGATCTTCCACCCTGAAGCTCCTTCCTTAGAGCCGGTGGATGATGGGCTGAATCCCTGGAAAGTGTGAGCCAATTTAGACTTCTCCTTTAAATTTTGGACATTGGGCATAGTGTCCAGCTCTGGGGGCTATGTCCATTAGAGGACATTAGTGAAATCAGAAAGCCAGGCCCTAGAGCCCCAGGCACCAGCCTGTGACCTGTTTCATAGGATGTGTATGATCTGAATCCAAAGACTCAGGGGAGAGTATGTGGGCCTGTGTGACCACACAGGAGTTCTACTCCTGGGTCTTGCTGTTCCTGCCATCTTCCTGGGACACCACTGGCTAGACATCTGTATATTGATGGATATTTTCCCTATTCCTAAAAAATTTCTAGAGGAGAATTGGCTGTCACCTCCTGAAATGTTTTTCATGGTGTCTCAGAACTGTCCACAAAAGGGAGGATGTTTTTCTTTATAATGAAATCCTCACCTCACTTCTGGCAGTGCCTAAAGATCATCTGATGTAACCTCCTTCTGTTACAGAAGAGGAGACTGAGGCTCAGACAGGAACAAGTTTGCAGAGCTGGCTCATGAAGTGCCCAGGTTAGAACTTCCGAAATCTGGACCACCACTGTTTGTCCGGGATTAGCCCGGAGCAGCCTGTGGTCTGGCTAGAGGGCTGGACAGCAAGGTCCTCTGCACCATATGTGCCTAGGGTTTGAAGGAGATCAAATTATTTCACATCACTGGCACTCCCAGGACACCAGGAATTCTCGGAGCTTCCATCTAATAATTCTGTTTTCTAGACTTGACCTTTAAGAATTCTTCCTGCCACAGAATTCTTCTGTGGAGATCATGGGCCGGGCTCAGGAACTTGCAAGTTAAGAGCCTGGGCTTGTCTGAATGTGCCATGAGGCTGGTGACGTTGCTCTGCAAGAGAACTTGGCCTCAAAGGGGAGGGCTTAGAGCAGAGGGGTTGGGAGGACAGGGAGGGAGGAGAGTTGTGCAGGATTAGAGGTCCAGGCTGGGGCAGCCACGTGCAGAAGCTGTTCTTCCAAACCATTCCATGTGGGTGCTTTAGCCTCAGTTCCAGGGCAGAGAAACTCCAGCAGTAATGACAACAGCAAAACCAACAACAACTCCTGGATTTCATATGAGACTCCTCAGGGTGTTGGAATATGACGCGACATTTCCTTCACTCACAAGTGCATGCTGTGAGCCAAAGGGACGTGGAAAGGCATCCCCTGCCCTGTCCCACTATGCCTCAGTTCGTAAAAGGGCTTCAGTGGATGTCTGTGGCAATGTGGGACTAAAGGGGGGCATCGGTGGACGGGGACACTAGTGGCAGGAGGTGGCCATCATAGGTAGATGTCTCATGCTGAGTAGCTTGAGGAGCAGAGATTTTAGCGGGGATATGATTCCGGGAAACACGGGTGAGGGGCTGGGGCAGTGAATCTGGAAGTGGGGATTCAGGAGCCCGCCATGACTCCATCCTGGAGACACCATTGGTGTAACGTTCCAAATTGTCCCGCTGGGGCTTGAGAAGCTGGGGCGTTTGGTCAGCAGATTTCCAGGGGGCTGATTTCCTGGTAGATCTGTTGTCCTCAGAAAGAGGTTGGAGTCACCATCACACATATTCAGCTGGGAGGAACAGGGTACGTTTTGAGCTCCCCCAGTTCCACATGAATTCAAACCGGAATGTTACTGTGTTCCTTGCCTCGTCCCTCTCCTCTTTTATGCCCTCACATGCCACATGGCTCCATGGTCCCCAAGTAAGCTGGTGTGATCTAAGGGAATGTATGAGAGGTTCCCACCCTGCTGCTGGAAATGGATAGGAGGCCATGAGCTCAAGGACGGGGCTAGTGCAGTCAGGGCTATGCTGACTGATGGAGACGTAGGAACAGCTAGGAGATTTTGTGGAGGGAGAGAGGTGGTGCCTTAGGTGGGACACTCCCTGGCCCCCAGAAGTGGGCTGGCTTGAGGCCCTGACTCTCCTTTCCCTGACTGAGGTAGAAGCTCGAGTAACCTGGGCCCTGGAGTGAGCAGAGCACCCAGTACAACTAGGCTGGACGCACAGCTTGAGCAAGGTCATGACACCTGGGTTTCCCTCTTAGGTGTGGGTGCTGTCTGCTTCCACAGCACAAGGTGACCTTCTCAAGGATCAGAGAACAGGACCCCAATGCTGCCAGGCACCTATCAGCAGTGTATTCACCGCCTAGGCGCTCAGCAGTACCAAACCGGGACTGGATTGCCACCAGAGGCACCCGTGCAGGGGGGATGCTCACGGTTTTCCAAAGGCAAATGGGGAGACCCAGGAGATTCCCTGGTCCTCTGCAGGCTGAGACACAAAACCACGATGGTGCAGGAGTGGATTGCCAGGCTTATCCCATACCAGCTTTCTGCCTGACTAAAAAAGAAAAGAAAATAATTATTCTTTTTTGAGTTCTTTCAACACAATGACAAAAAAAAAAAAAAAAAGTCTGGAAAATAAATCTCCAGGCCTGGAGAGGCAAAAGAACAAGCTGCATTGTTGCCCCTTCAGTGCTGTACAACTAATAATAACAACAAAGAACACGGCTGACTTAGAAAGTCTTTATGGCCCTTTAATACCTCTGGAAAAGAAGCCAAGGGAAGCAACAGGAAGGTGGCAGGCACTCACGTGCAGAGTAGCCCGCCTGCTGCCTATTGTTCGGTAGAGAGCTGCTCAGCCTCCTGGCACCAGCACAGATGACAATGTGCAGACCCACTCGAAACCAGTCTGATCAGATTGCATGAGAGCAGAGGGACCATGTCTGTTGTCTGTGCCAGAGCAGAAACGCGACATCCATCACTAGCAGAGATGCCCCTTGGAATGTCTTCTCGGTTTGCAAGTTCCAGGATTTGGATTGGAGTAGAGTCTAGTTGGTGACCTCCCTGTGAATCTGGGGTTCCCAGGCCACCTGTGTAGACGTCTAGGCTGTGGTAGATGGGAGTGTAGAGTTGAAGTATGGAAATGGTTGTTTTCAGAATGGTTTCATGGACTGGGAGGTGGGTAGTGGTGAGGAAGACGGTAAGACTTACGAGTAGATGTGGGGCTGACTGATGTTACCTGAGGGCCCCGGGGAGAAGGAAATGGTCAGAGTAGAGAAAAATTAGGCAAGTGGGGCTGGAAGCAGCAAGATGGATGTTTCAGGGATTGAAGGAGATTCTAAAGCGAGACACAGTCAGGGCAGCTGCATGGAATCAGGACATGCAGAGATGCTGGCGGAAGGTGAGCCAATGGTACAGGAGATGGGAGCCCATCCCTCCTGGGCTTATGCTGGGCTGGGAGAGGAAGGCAGAGAAGGTGAGTTGCAGAAAGAGGGTGTGATTAGAAAGGAGTTGTTCCTACCCAGGATGACAGCGAAGCATGTTCCTAGGGATGCTGTGACGATACCGTTGAGTGGTAAAGATGGGATCCTGGTCTTGCTCTTTCTGCCTCTCTCTGTCTCTGTCTCTGTCTCTGTCTCTCTCTTTCTCTCTCTCTCCCCCCTCTGTCTCTCTCCCTCTCTCCTCTCTTCTCTCTCTCTCTCTCTCTCTCTCTCTCTCTCTCTCTCTCTCTCTCACAGCATTAAGTAAGTGCCCAATGGAATTTACAACCCTGGTGCCACGAACACTGTGGTACAGTCTTGCACCAGTAGCTGTGGTGTAATGGCCGCTATCGGGGAGAATTATGACTGTGATAAAACCTGCCGAGCTGCTGTGTGGCTCCGAAGAGTAAGGGCTCTTAGTTTTGGGCCTCAGAGTTTGCAGCAAAGAGGAAATGAACTCAACCAGAGACGACCTCCGTGGCCAGCACTGAATGTTAAGAGGAGCAGCAGGAAGGAAAGCAGGAGAGAAAGAAGCAGGTTTTTAACAAAGGCATCCTTGAGGCAGCAGAAAGCACACTGCTAACTCCTTGGGAAGTGCCTCTTCATGCAAATGCAAGTACAGCATAGGTAAGTAAGACTCATGATCACTGGTGAACCCAGGCTGTGCCCCAGAAGCCACTTCTTATGCTGCTTTCCTGGTGCTCTTGGGCCAGCAAGGGGGGCTGGAGGAGGACTTCAAGTGACCCCACCATGTCGTTTTGTCAAGGCCTTCATATGCTCCAAGTCCATCCCTGTGTGAGTGTGTTAGGAGTAATAACCCATCGAATCAGTACCTGCCCAGGGCACAGCTACTCCTGAGAACCTCCCATGCTATACCGATCAGGCACCTGAGGGGCAGAGAGACCATGTGCAGGCTGTAGGTGGCCAGGCCCAGAGCTGGTTCTCTAGCCCTTCCTGGTGTAGGCTGCCCATTGCATACCCATGGGGAGCTCTTGATAAACAGCTGGAGAGGCCACTGGTCCCCCTTTTATCCATGATATTGCCTGTCTTCCATGTCTGTTTCCAGAAAGTGTGACAATTTGAGTTGTGCAGCCACACATGGGAGGTCTGGACCCCCGTGCTCATTCTTAAGATGAGAGCAGACTTAGTTGTTTTTAATCTGTTTAATTTGTATTGTGAAAGGAGAGAACGTGGACTGTTTTGTACTCATGTGATGCAGTGTGGTAGGGGTCTCCTGTGAAAAGCTTCCACTTGGTCCACACTTGCTCTTTTCTTAAGAAACATCCTCTGGTAGAGCTAACCAGGTCCTGCAGCTGGGGCTTCTGCTTCCTTTTACCCTGATTTCTGACCCTCAGAGAATCCATAGAGCCTAGCCTTGGCGATGCCTCTTAGCCACTCCAAGGACAGATTTCTCCTTGTCAATGGCTCCAGCCCCATGAGTGATTGAGCTTGAATGGCTCCCATGGTCGGGGCACTCAAGAACCTGGCTGCATCAATCTGAGCTCTTCTCTCCAGGCAGGGTGACCCCGTGAGCAATGGCTCAGAGGGAGGAAGCTCTATGAAGCAAGGGTGTGTATAAGAAGCACGGTTTTGTTGCAATGTGCATTGTAAACTGGGGAGGCTAGAGAAGGCCTTGGAGCCAGATTTGTGCTTGAAGGAAGCAAGAGATGGCTCCTGCAGGAGGTAGGAGCCCAGAGCCAGGTGACCTGGGCTCCCTCAGGATCTCCCTCCAGTGCCTGTGGAGGATGGCTGGGAGGAAAGCAAGCTGGCCATTGGCATGCTGGGTAGCAAGCTGTGGCTGTGGTGCTGGCATTCACTGTAGGAGGGCCTCTGTGAGCTCCAACCTCATCTTTCTCCTGGGCTTCTCTCCTGTCTCCTTGCCTTCTGCTCTCTCTGCTCCTGCCCCACTGTCCCTGTGTCATTCTTCAGACCCAAAAAGGATGCTTGTGCCCCAGACCTTTGCCTTCTTTGCTGCTTCTACCCAAACCCTCACCTTGGTGTCTGCGTGGCTTCAGGTCTCTGCTGAGTGGTTGTCTTCTTGGAAAGAGCTTCCCCAAGCACTCTTCCATGAGTCGTGCTGTGAGCTCATCCTTCTCTGTCCTCCCCTGCTCTAGCATTTTCTTCCCCAGTACTGATCACTACCTGATAGTATGTGTACCCATGTGTTTCCCAGCTAGCTCATCCCACTACAGTGTAAGCTCCTTAGGGCTGTGCTAGGGCTATTTGCTCTCTGCCATCTTCTCAGAGTGAGATACACAAATATACATGGAATGAGTAATGAATCCTGGTCAGAATTTCCCATTCAGGTGGCTTCAACTCACCTGCAGTGAGCACTTGGAAGAAGTGTTTCAAGGCACAGTTCAGAGTTGCTCTCCTTGCCCCTGGCAAACCACTGGTCTTGGTTCTAAGCACTGAACACATGGTGGGCTGGGTAGGCTCACTGTTAGAGATGTGTCTCCCCAGGAGACTGTGATGGGTACATGGTGTAGGGTGAGGCTTGCACAGATGGGTGTGATGAAACTCAGCTTCTGTGAAGAAGTGTGGAAGACTGTTCCCAGCTGCAATCACTCCTTCCTGGGATGACATTGTTCTTGAGTGGTGAGTAATTGGAGCCTCAGGGGCCCCTCTCTTACTGTGGCAGAGCACAGCTCCAATAGTCTGGGTGAAGTGCGAGTGACGGGAAACAGAGCATTGCAATGCACAGGCCTGAACCGAGAAGTCAATAACTGCTTGGCATTCCGAGGAGCAGATGCTCACTGTAGATCCAGCACTACAGAAGACCTTTTCCCGGTGGGAGCCAAAGTGGTTCAACAATGCTTGCCTTTTATGGAAGTTGTATTTGAAAGGAATGAAACGCTGCAGGAAAGCTGGAGGCTTTTTGTCTAGTTTTGGGGGGGCACTGCAGCAAAGTTTGAATGAATTTCATCTTAGGAAGGATGCATGCTCGCTGCCTTGATACTACAGGCTGAGAAGGTCAAGGTAGAGGTCATGACATGCTAATTTTCCTCTCTTAGCAGTAGCAAATGTTTCAAAGGAATTTAGTCCTCAAATGATCTCATAAACTGGAGGGCTTTATTAAAGTGCAGCACTATGCCAGCAATCATAGAGTTTCCTTGAAACTGTAAGAAGATGATGGAGCCCTCAGAAATTTTAAACTGAGGATGCCATACTCAGGGTTTCTCCAGATAAGGGATGAGCATCTAGAGAACTATTTCCCACAGGTAGGTGTGGATAAATTTGGAGACATTCTGTGTATTAGTCAGCTCTTTGTGTAACAAAATACCTGACACCAGCAATTCAAAGGAGGAGAGGTTTAGTAGGGTGCATGGTTTCAGAAGGTTCAGTTCATGACCAACCCAAGGTAGAAACATTATGGTGGATCAAAGCAATCCATTGAATCCATTGGAGCTGGGAAGGAGAGAGAGAGAGAGAGAGAGAAAGAGAGAGAGAGAGAGAGAGAGAGAGAGAGAGAGAGAGACAGACAGACAGAGACAGAGACAGACAGAGACAGACACACGGAGAAAGACAGAGACAGAGACAGACACAGAGTGAGAGAGACAGACAGAGGGAGAGACAGACAGACAGATGGAGACAGAAGCAGAGCAGGGACCCAGTATAATCCTCCATGACCCACACAGAAATGCTCAGAAGTGTGCTTTACTAATGTAGGTGTCTCTTATGCCAATCAAGTTGACAGTCAAGAAAACCATCACATTCTCATTGCTGGAAAGTTTTCCTCCCCTGCAACTTCAAGTAATTGACTGCACAGACCTCACTTGTACTTGAAGACGGTTTAAAGGAAGGGGATAAGGAAACTTGAGTCTCAACCATTGCAGCACAATGGACACTTTCTATGTTTATTTGCTTTAGAGTGCCACAAGATATTGTCTTCATCTCAGTTTCATAGATGAGAAGACTATGGGTTAGAAACGTAAAACTTGAGCCAGGCATGGTGGCACACTCCTGTAATTCTGGCACTCAGGAGGCAGAGGCAGGAGGATAGCCATGAGTTTGAGGCCATCCTGGGCTGCCATAATGAGTTCAAGGCCAGATTATCTACATGGTAAGACCCTGTTGAGAGAGAGAGAGAGAGAGAGAGAGAGAGAGAGAGAGAGAGAGAGAGAGAGACAGACAGACAGACAGACAGACAGAGAGACAGGAGACAGAGACAGAGACAGAGACAGACAGAAACAGAGGAAAGAAGATGATGAAGGTGAAGATGAAGATGAAGACAAAGAAGAGGAAGGAAGGAAAGAAGGAAGGAAGGAAGGAAGGAAGGAAGGAAGGAAGGAAGGAAGGAAGGAAGGAAGGAAAAAGGCCACACAGCTAAAAATGGCAAGATTGGATTTAGAGTTTATGTGATTGTAACCTCTCAGGCATCTACCTTCAAATCATTGCTATTCTGTTTGTTTCTATTTGAGTCTGACCGATAGGTATTTGTAGGTGATTTAGGAGTATGTTTTGGGGAGTGTTGGGTGTGATAATAATGCGATTAGGTGACTAAGAGCTACCATTTCTTTCCTTGGAGAAGAACACAAAGTTTATTCCTGGGTTTCATAAGGATTGGATGGGACTGTGGGTTTTCTTCTCTTTTGTTTTGTGGTCCTTTAAGGTCAATGGGAACTCTAACCCAGAGGCACTGATGACTGTGGATTTTAGTGGCTAAATGTATGAGGCCTCTTATGAGTTTCCTCCATGCAATAAAGAATAGAAGGTTCCCCTGCTCAGGCCAAGTGCTCCAATGTAAGTGGGGGACAGGATATTTATCCTCCATTATCCACAGAGGATGGGGTCCAAGGTCCCAGTGGCCCCTAAAACCATGACTAGTATAGAAAGCTACATGTACTGCGTTTTTCACTTGGCAGTCATGTGTCAGTGAAGATGTGCTCTGAGAAATGACTAAAAGGTGATCTCGTTGTTGAGCAAATATCACAGAGTGCGCTTATGTGAACTTAGAAGTCCTGTGTCCATCACCCTGTGTGGCCTCCTTATGCAATCGAGTGATACAGGAAACATCAGATGTTTGAAGCTGCTACCAGCTACTAGTGTACCATGACATATAAAGCACAATTTTTTATGTAAATAGAAGGAGCATATTCTGAATATAGTATGATAAATATATAAACCAACAACAGGAGTATTTGTTATCATTATTAAGTGTTACATATTGTCCACAATTCTGTGATATATA
>NW_004524609.1:13692102-13715098 GCF_000260255.1 Octodon degus | reverse complement strand
TAGAATTGGAAGCCCAGTAGATTTGTTCACACCAGTTACCACAAATACATGAATAATGCACCATACAAATACATGACAATGGCCATGTAAGGGGTAAGACATTTTTCAGTCTATCGTAGTCTGATGGGACCAGCATTGTTCACGTGGTCTGTCACTGCCCAAGATGTTAGCATGTGTCACACAACTGCATACACAAACACAGCAAAAGCCTCTTCCATCTCAACTGAACAGTGATCACACACTGGCTTCATGGCTTGAGTTGCAACAGCAAAATGGGCATGAGTTTCTTTTTCCTTCTTCAAAATTTCAAGGATAGAAAATTGGTTCTTACCGCAGAGCTTAGGAACCTCAACATACAGTGTTTTCTTTCCTTATTAGATCAAGAACTTTCACCTTTTTTCCTCAAAGGATGCCCCCCCCCTGTGGCTTCTCCCTGGCACATGTGGGTCGCCAGCGTTGCTATTCTTGTGCCTCAAGGCTATTTTGAAGTGAAATAAAAGTTATATACCCTGCAATATTGTGGCCGTTGGTGTGATATCCTCAAGGACTGCTAGGTGCCTGAAGGGTGGGTAATGCACATAGTGTGGATGGACGACCCTTGTGCAGGACAGGATAGGGCTGGACAGCGCAGTATACAGTTTAACTCATGAGTTATTTATTTCTGGAATTTTCCCTTTAAAATTTTGGCTTGCAGCTAAATGTAAGTGTTATGGTTTGTGTCTAGGTGTCTAGGTGTACCCCCAAAGCCTCATGCAGTCATCGAGTGTCTTCTGGAGTCTATGATTGATTATTGCGGCTCTGGATGCTGCACCTGCCTGAGGCAGGTATCCTGCATTACAGTGTAAGGAGGCGAGAGAGGCCAGCTGGCTGCCTGAGCTGCTGCCACTCTCCTTGCTCTCTGCTCTTTGCTGCCACCATGAGAGGTTGCTCTCTGCCTTGTGCTGCTCTGCCTTGGAGCCAGCTGGGTGGGGACTAAACTATACTCCAGTAAGTATAAGCTAAATAAACCTTTTCTTCCCTAATTTTGAGTTTCGGGTGTTTGTCTCAGCAACAAGAGAAGAGCAACTGAGACAGCAAGTAACTGAAACTGCAGAGAAAGAGGTGTAGCTGAGGAGAAAAAGTAAAATCAGGGCTACTGTCTATGATAATACAGCAGTTTTGCATCGCTGGCTCTTCCTTCTCCTTCAGTCGCTCTACTGTGGCTGCCTCAAGGCCCTGAATTGATTCAAAATGTTTACGGCAGTTTCTGTCAAACATTGTGGGGTCTCCTCATCTGTCTTAGTGCGGTGTCTGGCATTTTGCAACTTCTGGTTCTTCCCTAAAGTCAAAATGAGCATGAAAGATAATCATGCTTAAGTTATTCAGAGCATCAAGGCAGACATAATAGCTCAGCTACAGAGGTGTATGAAAGAAGACGTCCTGAACTGCTTCAGACAGTGGCAAGAGCGACGGGATAAATGCACCAAAGTGAGGGGAGTATCTTTTTTTTTCCAGTTTATTTTAATTTTATTTTGTTTTGCTGTTTTTTATTTTTTTGTTGAGAAATAAATATGAATGAGACAGTTTCACAGCTGATTAATAGGACAGTTTTGATAATCAATACAAGGGGAATATCTTGAGGGGATTTAGTGGCAATGTGACTTTTACTTTAGTAATTAAAACAAATTTAAATATTCTCTATATTGGTAAGTCACAACTTATATACCTAGACAAATTATCCCTCAAAAAATAGAGATATGGTAGTCTTGTTGTTGTTTTTTGTTTTTGGTGGAACCAGGGATTGAACTGAGGGTGCTTATTCTACTGAGCTATCATCCCAGCCCAAAGTTGTTTTCTTTTTTTTTTTTTTTTGGTTTTTTTTTTTTTTTTTTTGGTGGAACTGGGGATTGAACTTGTGTCCTTGTGCTTATTCTACTGAGCCGTCTTCCCGGCCAGACATGGTTGTCTTCTTAGTCTGCCAGAGTAAGTTACTATAGACTGGGTGCATTAAACAACAGTAACTTACTTCCTCACAGTTTTGGAGATGGAAAGTCCAAGACAGGTACCAGCATTGGGCTGGCCTTCTGCTTTGAGGAGTGCTGCCTAGATGGGGGCAGGGAGAGAGACAGACAGATAGACAGACACAGAGAGAGACAGAGACAGAGACAGAGAGAGATAGAGACAGGGACAGAGAGAGAGATCAAGAGAGAGAGAGACAGAGAGACAGAGACAGAGGCTGAGACAAGATAAAGGAGAGAGAGGAAAGGAGAGAGAGGAGAGGAGAGACAGAGAAAGTCAGAGGCTGAGACAGGGAGAAACAGAGACAGAAAGACAGAGAGACAGAGACAAAAAGAGACAAAGAGAGAGATCACAATTGTATCACGCTGAGAATTAGGACTTCAGCACATGAAGAATCAAGTTACCAAAACAACTGCTAGGCTTCTATACATAAAATGACAATGTATTTGCTAAGAGAAATGACAGGTTCTATAATATATTTGATAATTGCTGAAATAATTATTTCTCTAATAAATTGATAGCTATATCATGCTCAAGGGTGATATGTCTCCATATTGTTAAAATATAAATTTTCTTTTCATCATAGTTGCAAATCAATTCCATTCAGAATTTCCTTAGACTTTGTAAAAATAGAAACGTATGACAAGCACCTTTTTATTTGAATGGGAAAAGAAAGGACCAGAATAACCAATTGATCTTTGAAAAGAACAAGCTAGAATACTTACACTTCCTAAACTTGGAACTCACCATCATCAAAACTATGGCATTGCCATAATAATAGGCTAATTGACCAATTACACAGAATAGAGGGGCCGGAAATAGATTTATCCTTACACAATCAGTTGATTTTTGACAATGCCACTAAAACATTTCCATAGGGAAAAGAAGATCTTAAAATATATATATTGCTAGAACCACTAGACATCCACATCGGGACAAAAAAAGAACCTTAATCCTTACCTCACTCATAAATAAATGCAAGGTGAATGACAGACACAAACATAAAAGCTACCATGTAGAAACTTTTCAGGGAAAAAAAAAGACAGAGATCAGGAGGACAAAAAAAAAAAAAAAAAAGAATTTTTAGTCAGGACACAGAAAATAATAACCATCAAAGGAAAAAAAGAGGATAAATTAGACTTCCTCATAATTGAAAATTTCTCCTCATCAAAGGAAAAGATTAAGGAAATGAAATAGCAAGCCACAGCCTGGGAGAAAATGTTCACTAGACACGTATCTGAAAAAGGACTTGTAATTGGAATACGTAATGGATGTCTATAACTCAACAATGAAGAGACAAACAACTAGATGCAAAATAGCCCAAAGACTTTAAGAGGCATCTTACAAAAAAATTATGACTAGGACATATAAAAAGTGAACATATAAAAGTGTCAATGTTTTATTAGTTATCAATTAAGTGTGAATTAAAACCAGACTGAGTTGTACCACACCCACTGGAAAAGGCTAAAGTTGAAAGGCTGGCGTGGCTGTATGTTGGCAAGGACATGGGACACCCTGTAGGAGCATGTACTGCTTGGAGCATGTAAATAGTATGACCACAAAAGATCTTGCATATGATTACTTATTGCAGATCTGTTATAAACAATGAACTGGAAAGCATGTAAATGTCCGTTAAGAGAAGAGAGGATGCACAAGTGTGGATTAGACACGCTGAGAAAGACTAGTGAAAGAACTCATGCTTCCTGGAACTACAGGAATGATCTCACTGGAGCTATGTGGATAGAAAGAATCAAGACCTGAAGTAATACATACTGTATGATTTAGTGAACATGAATTCCGGACCAGGTAAAATGAATCTCTGGTGAAAACAATCCGAATAGTGACTGCCCAGCGGAGGTGGTGGGTATTCTTGGGGAGAAACACTTCAGATGACTCTGATGAGATGGAGCTGTTGTATATTGTAATGAGGGGTTGGATTGTATGGATGTGCCCATCTGCTAAAACACAGAGTGCAGATCAGTGCATTGCAAGGGACATCGATTCTACGTGAAAACCTCCAGAAGAAATGAAGTGGCAGGGTGTGAAGCAGGAGGAGGAGAGCCAGTGACTGCCGAAGCAGAGTGAAGGGTGCATGAGGCTTATTACACAATTGTTTCCTTGTATGCATTAGGCATTTCTTAGAGCAAAATAGTGAAGGAAAACATAGGTAGTGGCTTCTCATACTTTGGCTCAGGGCTGTGTGGGAAGTAATCAGAGTCACATCTTCCCTGGATGAAGACAGTGCCGCTAGCGCTGGTTCTGTGCCTGCTCCCTCCGCCGTTGTATGCCCTGCGAGGACTGTGATGTCTGCAGGCACCCGGCCAAGCGCTGTCTGCCAATGGCGCACCCCTGGGCTTTGCTGAGCCGTCAAGATCCACCAATACTAGGAGTGTGAGTGCCTCTGACAGTTTTTTTTTCCAGGCTTCTGACACAGTTTTGACTGGATACTTCCTCTCAAGGTGACCCATGCTTTGCACAGCCGGCCTTTCTATCCTTAGCCTAGGAACAGCAGGGCTGGGAGGCAGCAGCCTGGGCCTGGCTGCAGAACCAAGAACCGAGCCCCGTCTGCTCCATGGCTTTGCTCTCCGGGGCTCACACCCATACGCGCAGCACCTTCTATTTCTGGGATGTGGATTGGATATGCTTCTGTGAAGGGGGAGCTTAGATGTCAATTTGATTGTCTTGGAAACCACCAGGGATTGGTAAAGTGTATGCCTGCTCATGTCTAGGTGGCCCTGAAGGAGTGGCCGTGGGGCAGGTGTCTCTGTCTATTCCCTCACCCCTTCCTCTTGGGCACTGTTGCCTGCTCTGCTTCCCAGCCACCATGAACTAAGCTCTGCCTCACTTTGTCCTTCTGCCATTGGTCTTTTTGTCTTGGAACCAGCTGCTGTGGACTGAATCCTCCGAAACCACAAGCCAAGTAAACCACTTATAAACTGTGGGGGTTGGGAATTGTGGCCCAGCACTAGGAAAGCTGAACGATACCATCTCCTCGCCTCAGACCTATCTTTGGATCCATCGTGGCTAGTGTAAATTCTGATTCACTGAAAGTCATCCCTGGATGTTCTCATTCCTTCTCCCTATCAGGGTAATCTCCATCCAGTCATCTCAGGAATTCCAAGATTCCTGTGGAAGGAAAGGAGGCAGCCCAGCGAGGTCTTCCTCACGCTCCAGACCTTGTCAAAAATCAAATGTGTGTGTAGTAGTGACAGGGTGTTCAAGAAACTCTTTCCCTGAAACACATTGGCATCATAAGGAAACAGGAAGAGACTTAGCACCCTGCTGAGACGTGCTCTGTTCCTAAGGTCATAGAGTCGATCTGGTATCGTCTTAAATGGCTCTGGGGTCCTGTCAGACTTTTCCCAGTGCTTGTGCGTGCCCTGCCCCCACCCTTAGCCAAGGCTGGTCCCAGCCAAATCCCACACCTGTGTGGAACTCAGCTGCTTGCCTTGCTTTCTGCCTGTGCCTTAGCTTGCGCCAAGATGAAGTTGAGGCACTTCAACATGTGCGTTCCCCACTCTCCAGGGAAGGCACTTGGTTTGGTTCATTTAAAAAAAATACAAAAGCATTAAAATTCTATAAGGAACTTTTCAAGTACATGCACCGATTCAGCATGGAAAACTTGCTCTTCCAATCTCACTCCAGTCCTCTCTCTTCTGCTTCTGCAAATAATCATTGACTGTCATTTAACCCATTGCTAGCAGCTGAGGTATTTTCTTTGTATCTGGGGTCAGAGTGGGGAGAATGGAGACACAGAGCCAGGAAGGAAGCTGGAGCGCTGGAGCTCCTCCTCCGGATCCCTCTGCCTCCAGTAGCTGCTTTGAGTCCCAGCTTCGTGGCCTGGAGGTGGTGAGGGCGGCAGTACTCAGTGGTCGGCCTGCAGCGCTGGAGAGCCAATTTATCCTGCCTGCTGCTATGAAAGGGTTCTTAGCCACATTATCGGAAAAGATAGCAGAAGGAAGCTGGCGAGGGCCAGCAGGCCACCAGGCAGGCGGCCCTTTATCGTGTCAAAGTGCTCCTTTAATTTTTGTGACAGAGTAATACAGAGTCCCAGGCCACGACCTCTTCTCAGGCCATTATAGAAGTCAGATCTGGTTCTATCTGGAGGCATCACTAGAAAGCTTCATCGTGGGCTCCCTGCTGCAGGTGAGTCTGCCCAGAGCCGGCTAGAAGCGGATGGGCCAGTCCTCTTCCTACCCATGTAGCACACAACAGAAGAGGCTGGACAGATGGCAGGATATGTTAGAAGGCAGGCCCGTGGCTCCTCTGGACCAGGCTGCCCTGAGAGGGATGGAAAAGGGACCCAAAGGAGAGATGTAGTCTGTGTTCAGTTGCTATAACAGGATACTCGAGACTGGGTGACTTACAAAGAAAACAGGTTTGTTTTGGCTCCTGATTCTGGAGGCCGGGAAGTCAAGAATGGGTGACTGTGGCTGGTCAACTTCAGATAAGAATCTGGTGCTGCTGAACTCATAGCAGAAAGCAGAAGGGAAAACGGGCATGTGCGGAAGAGGCGATGTGGAAGGGAAGCCTTGAATGATATGTATGTATGTATTTACTTATTTGCAGTGCTACTAGAGATTGAATCCAGGGCCTTTTCCCTGAATTATATCCCCAGCCCTTTTTTACTTTTTAATTTTGAGACAGGCTTGCAGTAAGGCTCTGTGTTGCCCAGGCTGGACTTAAACTTGTGATCCTCCCCCTTCAGCCTCTGCAGCACTGGCATGACAGACCCGTGCCAGCATGTTTGGCTATCAGCCTGCTCGGGTGATAACTAAACCAGTCCCGTGCCTGTGACAGTGAGCTTTCACGCCAATCAGAAAGGCAATAATCTGTCTGTGGGGGTCTCCACTCCCTTGACCCAAACCCCTCTCATTAGGTCTCTCCTCCTATCCACACCCTGACACTGGGGACAAGACCTCTGTAGGAGCTTGGGTGAGACAAGCCACACCCAGGCGGGTCCAGAATGGGCCTGAAGAAGGAGGAGGGGGCAGGGGAGAAAACAAGGGACCGTGCTGGAGGTGCTGTCTCTGAAGTCAAAACCTAGGAGGCCCCGAAGGACTCCTTTGCAGCCTCCCTTGTGCGGTTGGGCCTGCTAGGCCCGAGCCCGTCAGCTGTGCGTCAGACAGTCCCTTAGGGAATGCCTGTGGGCACCCAGATGGCCAGTGGATGTTCTTGGGCGGGGGGCCTGGGTGGAGGCCTGAAGCGCCCTGAGCTCTAGAGAAAGACAGAGCCCATCTGAGCTGGCCCAAGTCAGAGCCCTGTGCTCCAGGTGTGGCCCTGCCTCCCCGGCCCTCAGTGACCTTGGGAGGAGGCCCAGTTTCTTCACTCTTTCATCATCACCACGAGCCACCATGAAGAGCACGCTCCACACAAGGTGTCACTCAGTCCTCGCTGTGACCTAGGAAGGTGGCGCTGTCGTCGCTCCCATTTGACAAGTGAGGAAGCTACCCAGGGAGGAAGCTGAATCCTCTCGCGTGCGTCCCAACTCTAACCCCGGAGGCCTCTGTGTTCTTGTTTCTTCATGGATGCAATCTAATTCAGCCGGGATCTGAGGAAACAGGGCTGCTGTGCCCTGGAAAGGGCTCCCCGGATAGTGAGAGCCCCTTATTGCACCCCACTGTTGTGTTTTATTTATTTATTTTTTGGATATAAGATCTCACTACACAGTTTGGACTGGTAGTGATCTTCCTGTCTCAGCCTCCCTAGTGCTGAGAATACAGGTGTGTGCCACCACGCCCAGTCCCACCTCTGTAATTAATGCACATGACTAGAGTCTCTGGCCAATGTTTTTTGGGCAGATGTCTCTGGATCTTTCTGGAAACTCTCTGCATTTCCCTTCTTACTTTTTTTCTAAGAGCAGTATATAGGGAGCCTGGTCATGGAGACCAAAGCCATATCAAAAAATGGTGGGCTGGCAAGATAGCTCAGCGGATTAAGCACCTGCTTTTGCAAGCACAGGAACCAAAGTTTGATTCCCAATCCTGCATGCTGCACTAGCCCCACTCCCGGGGCACGCTGAGCTGGTGACCAAGTCCAGGCGTGGTGGCATATGCCTGTAAATTCCCGAAATACGTTAGGGAGGCTGAAAACAGGAGGATCACTATGAGTCCAAGCTGCGTAGTGAGACCCTGTACCAAATACATAAAGACAACAGCAACAACAAAACCAGAATGGTTTGCCAGAGCCATTCTAATTCCTAACCCACTGAGAGGCTTCGCTGGAACCACTGTTCCTCTGTGACCCGTGGCAAAGGACTTCTCCAACAGCCTCTTCATTTTCTCTGTGAATGGGGCCCTCTGAGGAGCCATCCGAGGGTCTCTGCATGTGTTTGTGTCCATTTGAGGTGTGGTGACTGTGCCTGCCTGTGCGTGTGCTTGTGCGAGTGCACAGTGACTGCCCACGAGTGTGCCGGCATGGGTTTTCGTGAGTTCGTATGTCACTGTGGCATGTGAGGGGGAGTCTGTGTTTCAGTACAGGGGTGCGTCTGCTAGTGTGACCGTGTCATGTATGTTTGTGTTGGTGCATGTGGGGCTGTGTGTGTTTGTCAGTGTGTATGGGTGTGAGTGTGTGGTGGCATGAGCTTTTATGAAAGTGTGTTTTGTGATGAGTGTGAATCTGTATGTTGCGGAGTGCTTGTTTCTGTGTGTGTGTGTGTGTTGGTGTGCATATGAATGTGTTTGTGGGAAACTCTATGCAGTGGGTCTCTTTGTGTGAGTCTGTGTCTGTGAATTTGTGTGTGAATGTGTCAGCCAGTGTCACTGCCTCTGTGTGTGTTTATGCGTGAGTAGTGTGTCTGTGTATGAGTGTGTTTGAATGCAGTGTCTGTGTGTACATGTGTGTTGTGTGTGTGAGTCTGTGTAGCTATCAGCGATGGGTGAGTGTATGTGCAAGGATATTTGTGTGTCTGTGAGAGTGCCTGTGTTTGGGTGTCTGCATCAGTGTGTCTGTGTGTGTGTGAGTGGACGTGCCTGTGTGAGTGTGCTTGTGCATATTTGTGTCTCTGTGATCTATGGGAGTGTGTGCCTGTGTGAGTTGCCTGTGTGTGTGTGTGTGACTATGTAAGTATTTGTGTTGCTGTGTGTCTGTGCAAGTGTGTATATGTACGTGTGGGAGAATGCATGTGTGTGTGTGCCTGAGTGTGCCTGAGTGTATCTGTAAGTGTGCTGTGTATTGTGGGTGTCCCTGTGCACACATCTATGAGGATGTCTGCACATGTCCAGTGTGTCCGTGTGACCGTGGACGTAGCAAGTGCAGGCTCTCTGTGGGGTCCACCGGGTTGCTGAGCCCTCTTTGCGCAAAGGCGCCCTCGGCGAGGCCGTGTTGCGGGGACAGGGCAGGCTGCTGGCCTGGCTGGCTTCACCTCTGCGTCCCGCGCATCGCCAGGCGGGTGGAGAGGTGCCTGGGTCATAGACAAGCGGAGCCCTGGAGGAGCAAGGACGCCAGCAGGCGCGGACGCAGCGCTCGCGGCCGGCAGGGGGCGCTGCGCGGCGGGCTCTGAGCAGAGGCGGAGCAGGCCGGGTGGTGTCCCCAGCCTGGGACCCGCCAGCCCGCACGGCCGAGCACCGGAGGCAGCGGATCCTCAGGACCCCGAGGCCTTGGAAGAAGCCAAGAGCGATGGCTCCGGCTTTGTCCCCACCCGGGCCAGGAGGCAGGGGCTTCTCGGGCTTGCGGGCTCCTCGGCCTCTGCGCCGGACGCGGCTGCCCCTGCACCCACCCGGGGGCCCCGCACGCGCCTTGTGCCCGGCAGGACCCCGGCTGCCAGGCGGGGCGCTGCCCCTCTGCGCGTGGTTTCTCAGCAGCGGGGCCCCCAGCCCTTAGCGGAGCCGGTGTCGCTCTCCTGGGTGCTGGCACCACCGCCGTTGCCATGGGGACCTGGCCGATCCTGCTTTCTGGCGATGGGTTCACTGGGGACGAATGTGAGGAGGGTGAGAGGTGGACACAGCAGCTACCCGGGAATTCTCTCTCTGGGAGGGTCGGAAGGAGGAGGTCGAGGGAGTGGGACCACTTCCTGGGACCAAAACGCCTCCAGGTGGAGGCCGAAAACAGCAGAAATGAAATCCTCCAGAGCCAGGAGGCCAGAGGGTCCCCTGCCATCCCTCCCGCCCAGCCTCCGGTGACCACGCGTCCTATGCAGACACGTCACTTCAAGCTCGCTTCTGTGCCATGCGGCCACAACCCTCAGAGGGCCGAGGGCCTTCCTTACATCCCGCGTGATCTCCTCTCAGGGTCTTATTAAATGTAACTGCAAAGGCTCTCTCTCCAAATGAGGTCACCATTCCAGGTTTAGGGATCAGGACTTGGCCACATCTCTTCGGAGCCCAAGATTCAACCCACTACCATGGGGGACCTCACCAAGAGTGGCTTTGTTCCTTCCGAGAGTACTGGGGGTGGCGATGTGACTCTGCTACAGACTTACATCTGCCCCATCAGGGACACTTGTGTCCCTCTTGGGCCACAGCATGGGGCACTTGTGAACAGAATTCTGCAACCAAGCAGGCTGAGTCAGTGCCTGGTGGGGTCCCTTCATACATCACTTGTGATTTGGGGACGTGACTGGACCTCTTTGTGTTACGATTTCCTGATCTGGGTATGTGGAAGCGGGGGCCTCTGCCCAGCGCTCAGCATGCTGTGAGTACTGCACCAGTGTTTGCTGTGCCGAGGTCTCCCTTTGTGTGGCTCAGTCTTCTGTGGACTGGGGGTGGGATCTGTGGAAGCTGCCCAGGTGGGTAGGGTCTGGTGGAGCCCCTGGACCCAGCCCACTGGTGTGTGTTCCGCTCTCTTCCGTTGTCCTCCATTACCTCCCCAGAGTTCTCATCCCATAATGTCCTCCTAGAGTATTTTCCTTCCTCTTGGGCATAAGGAGAAAAATGAGGAAAAGATGTGATTTTCCTTTTAGCTCACTGGCCCCCTAAGCTATTCGTGCTTTAAAAATTTACAAATAAAGGGATGTCTTTCATTCCACGTTTGGGCTGCCTCTGTAACTCACGTACAGCGTGTCCCTATTTAATGATATGATGGTGAGGATGGATAAGGCCCTGCTTGTTTGCTTGCCTGTTTGTTGTGTTGCTCCAATGGCAGAACAGAAAGCTGGAATCCTAATAGCAGCCCCAGCTGTTCGGAAATCTCCTTCCTTGTGAACTCAAAATCTACGAACTGCTGCTTTGGAGTTTCCCAGACATTCTGAGATGCAGACTCTCGTTCCAGTTTCCCGTTTTAGAGAATGACACTGAGGTTCCAGAGGTTTCATAACCCGGCCAAGGTCACATGGCTAGAAAAGGGTAGAGTTGGATTTCTTGTCAGAAAGACTCAGCTCTTCTTGCCCCTGTTGGGCCCATGCCAGCCTGTCGCAATCGTCTGAAGTCTCCCTTTCTCTTCAGGCCCTCTTTGCTGAGGCCCAGCTGACCTTTCCTCCACTATCTCAGGCGTGGGGCTTTTGCTTGCATCAAATCAGCCTACAATGAGTTTACTCTCTGTAATGAGTTTTAAGCCACTTGACCAGGGTTAGGGCTGCCTGATTTTCCTGCCCTCTGCCTGCCTGACACTTTTGCAGTCTCCCCATGCAGCCCTGCTTTCAGAGCATGCTTCTGTCTCAGTTGAGGCTGTCTTGTTTTCTTCAAGGGCCCTGATCTCAAAGGAGCCCCTCTCCCAGCACGTTGGGCCTGCTGTGGAGCCCCTGAAGCAGGGTCAGTCAGACTCAGACTGGACGGCAGCCGCTGTATTAGATCACCCTCGCGATGGCATTATAGGAAGGCTTCATGGTCACCCTTATGCTCTTGTTGGCCTCCCACCCTGCAGATGAGGAGACTGAGTCCTCAGAGCAAAGCAGCTCCCACGCTCCCTCTGCACCCTATCATGGAGTCACTCACCCATACTGCCTCTGTGGCCAGAAGTCTGTTCCTTTCTGTTCGCGTGGCGTGGTGAGAAGCCAGCGAGGAGTGGCTGCGTTGGCCTGTACAAATCTCCCAACTCATTCATGAATTCCTTCGGTGACTACGTGTCAGCGTCTGCTGGGCAGTAGGTACTTGGATGACACCAGCAAACACAACAGGCCCACATACCTGCTCTGGTGGAGTGATTATGGTGTAAATCTAAAAAATGCCCCCCCATCTCATAGGTGTAAAAGATGATTGGATCATGGGGACACTGCACCAACTGGCAGTACCACCCCGGTCAGTTCATAGCTGGACGTTGCTGGTAGGGTATGGGGTGACTCACCCCTGGAGGTGAGTGGCTGAGGACCTGACCTAGAAGGATACCTATATGTTCTTCTGTTGTTGTTGGTAGCAGTAGCTGCACTCAGGACCTTGCACTTGCCGGGCAGGTGCTTGTGCCGCTGAGCTCTGTCCCTGGTCCTTGGAAGGACATATTCTTGTCCCTGGCTTCCGCCTCTCTCCCTCCCTCTGCTTCCAGGCTGCCATGAGCTGAGTGCCTTTCCCTTGGCATGGCCCTCTGTCATCCTGTTCCTGCCTTGGAGCCGGCTGGCCACGTGCTGCAACCCTGAGAGAGAATAAACCTCTCTTATCCTCTACATTTGGAGTATGGAGAGCGAAGATGGTCGATGGTAGATTGCAGACATATAAATAGGGAAAATGTAGGTTGGGAGGACGTAAAGTAGCTCAAAAGAGGGGACAGGAGTGTCCAGAGTGGGTGATGTGAGTCACAGTTTAGAACCGAAGGACCAGAGAGTCTGAGCACCCAACCTGTTTTTTAGAGTGACTCTTTCTATCTTTATTCTGACCAAGGAAGCTCCCTGGCCCTGTGCCCATAAGCATGGGCCCCCTTGAGGTGTCATACATGGCAATAGGAGGCTGCCTCAGCTGGCTGTTGGATACAGCCTGTCCCTGAGGAGAAGGAAGAGGATGAAGAAGAGCAGGAGGAGGGGGATAAGGAAGAAGAGGAGGGTGAAGAGGAGGAGGGGGAGGAGGAGGAAAAGAAGGGGGAGGAGGAAGAGGAGGAGGGAGAGGGGAATGAGGAGGGGAAGGAGGAGGAAGAGGAGGGGGAGGAAGGAAGAGGAGGAGGGAGAGGAGGAAGAGAAGGAGGAGGGGGGAAAAGAAGAGAAGGAGGGGGAGGGGAAGGAGGAGGAGAAGGAGGAGGAGGAGGAAGAGACAGAAGAGGAAGAGGAGGCAGCAGCGAGGTCTTGGGCATCAGCAGCATCTATGGAAGGGCTGTGTGTGCGACCCTGTGGACATCCAAGCAGGCCCCCTAGGGACAATGTACCACGTGGGGTTGGCCAGTGGCTGCCCAGGAAGGAGTTAGCCAGTGGTAAAGGTGGATCCTAAACACTGTACCCTTTCCTTGGAAATACTTTCATCACATGACTTCTAGGGCCTCGCAGCCTCTTGGGGTTCCCATCACTTCCCCGGCCACATTTCTGGCTCGTGTTCACAGCCCGCAGGTGCAGGTGCAGGTGCAGGTTCGCCTCAGGGCTGAGGCCCCTCCTCTCCACAACTGTGCACAAGCCCATCCATTCTCCAACCTTTAAATACCATTTATAAGCTGAAGACTCTTAAATTTTTATCTCTACCTTGGACCTTGCGTTGAACTCCGGACTCATATATCCAACTGCCGGCTCGATGATGTCTCCACTCGATAGCCACAGATCTAATAGCTACAGCGGCTGGTAGAGTTCTCCACTCACATGTCTGTCGTGGGGACCAGGGTGACTGACACCCACTGTCACCTTGCTGGCTCCCTGGTGGCAGCATGCTGAAGCTCTGCGTCTCCTCCTAACCCCATAATGGAGCCTGGAGCTGGGGTCAGGAGGGGTTGAACTGGGATGACTCATTCAAGTCTCTCAGGGGAGACGAGTTCTTGCCCTGAGGAGGTGCCCTCCTTGGGCTGCACTGGGTTGGGAGCCTCCTCCTTCCCCACCTCCTGCGGTGCCAGGCCCAAGAGGTGGAGGGCACTTCCTGGCAGCTCCTGCTGCCTCCCTTTAGCCCTGATAGGGTGACCTCACAGTGCAGCCCAGGGACCGTTTTGGAGGGTCAGACCCCACCAGGGTCTGCTGGTTCCCAGGTCACGTGGGGCAAAAGCCACTCCCACCATCTCTTGATGCCCCCGCCTCTGTTTGCCCCTCCTCCGCTCCTAAGTCGTGTCCTCGGGGCGTGCTCACCCTGGGATCACTGTTTCCTCTCGCGGGCTGTAGGCCCCACAGATTCCTGTTTTCTCCCGTCCCTTCCAACACTGGCAAGGCACCACCTTCCCAGCCGGCACACCTCATTCCAACAACTCCGGGGCAGACTCTGGAGGAACCAAATGCAGGCCCTTCACGCCAAGCTCTGCCCCCAGCCCCTTCTCCCTTTTTATTTTGGGACATTGTCTCACTAAGTTCCTGTTGGGGGGTGCAGGTGGGGATGAACTTTCGATCCTCCTGCCTCAGCCTCCCTGAGTGCTAAGGCTGCAGGTGCGTGCAGCCTCTTCCAACTTTTCAAATGTGTTTGACTCCAGCTGTGTGAGTGGAGGCTCCCTGGAGGCCAGATGTGGGCTCTTTACATGTATTTGTGGTCTGTGCAGTGCTTGGAGCATCACAGGTTTGCAATAAATATTCATTGTGTGAATGAAGAGTGAAGTCACCCATCAAAGTACCTGACACATAATAGTGTTTGATAAATACTGGCTTTATACAATTTTGACTGTTTATATTTCATAAAATTCAGGAACTTGCAGAGCAGAAAAGGAAAAAAAAATCCTATAATCCCATTGTTTGGCAGCTCCCTATTGACTTTTGAAAAAAGACAAAAATAATATATGCAGACAGAAAATCCCATTTGATATCAAAAGGCGCAGACTGAGAGTTCTACCACCACCTCCCATGCTGGCCCTGACAACTTCCACAGGACACTGTCTCTTCTGGGACCAGGAAGGAGCCCATCCAACAGGGACAGTGGCCAGGCAAGGATGGGCGCTGCAGGGAGCCAGTCACGGGGGGTGTCAGATTCTGACATGGACATTGCTTGCTGTCATCTTTCTGCTCAAAGACCACCAGGGGCCCCAGTGGGCTTAGGAAAGAATCCGCGCTCGCTGTGGTTGCCCCTCAGGCTGTGCCAGCTCCAGCTCTCCAGCCTCATTCCTGCCCTGTCACTGCACCCCAGCCAGGCTGGCCCCTTCTCAGGGTACTTCCCTGCCTCTGGCCTTGGCACACGCCTTTCTGGTCCTGGAAAGCCTTCTTCCTTGCCTCAATTGGCCAACTCCAGCTCCAGTCTCCGCACAAGAGTGGTGCTCACACTTGAGGTGGTGCCGGAGTGACTTGGAGAAGGCCTGGAAGCTCAGATGGCTGGTCTCGTCCCCAGAGACCTGATGTAGGAGCATAG
The DNA here is from genome assembly GCF_000260255.1 of Octodon degus. Taxonomy (NCBI): domain Eukaryota; kingdom Metazoa; phylum Chordata; class Mammalia; order Rodentia; family Octodontidae; genus Octodon; species Octodon degus. The sequence continues at coordinate 13,699,787 of NW_004524609.1, read as the reverse complement.
GAGGCCCCGCGGCTTTGCGTTTTGAGCAAGTTCCTAGTTAGGTGTGGCGGCACATGCCTCTAATCCCAGGGCTCAGGAAGCCGAGGCAGGAGGATCACAGAGAATGCACAGCTAGCCTGGGCTATATAGTGAGTTCAAGGCCAGCGTGGAATACATAGTGAGACCCTGTCTCAAAAAGAAAGGAAGAAAAAGAAGGAAAGAAAGAAGAAAGGAAAGAAAGATTGCTACATTTCCTAGTGCTGCCGCCTCCAAAGGGACCCTACTTTGGGAACCACTGGGTTAAATAATAATTCTTCTTTTTAAAATGTCAGCTCACAAATCCTTCCTTCCACCCCTTTATAAATCAAGTCTTCTTGTAAATGTGCTTTTCTTTTATACCACACCACAAATTTTTAATGATGAGCTTATGTGTGCTTAATGACTACCTTCTTGACTAGAATGAACAGGTATGCTGCCCCTCCATCCTTTCTTAGGACCAAAACAATAACAAAGACCCAAAACTGGATGCCAGACAGGGTGGTCAAAGAGTAACTATGTCAAGCAATAGTCGAAACTTTCAGAATAAAAATAATCAACAGGGCCGGGGAGATAGCCCAACAGAATGAGCACTTGCCTGGCAAGTGCAAGGCCCTGAATTCAATCCCTGGTACAACAAAGAAAAAAAAAATCAACAATGGCCACCCTTTGTAGAACACATGCTATATGCCAGACAACAAACTTGGGCAGGATCTATGACTGTCTTATTTATTTCTGTATCCCCAGTGCCAATTTTTTTTGAGAAAAAGTTTAATGAATGAATGAGTGAATGAATGAATGAATGAATGAATGAATGAATGAAAATATCATCACTTCATCATATCTGTGTTTTCCATATCCTTAGACTGAACCCACGGTGGATAGAAAACATTCAGGAAACATTGCATCTGTACTGAGCGTGTACCTTTTCTTGTCATCCTCTGGATGATGCAGTCTAGCAACTATTTACACAGCATTTACATTGCAGTAGGTATTAGAAGCAACCTGGAGCTGACTGGAAATATACGGGAGGATACGTGTATGTTCCACGCAAATGCTACCCCATCTTATATCAGGGACTTGAGAACTGGCCCTGGGGCTCAGACCCTGTGAATACCCAGGGACAACTGCTGCATTTCTCCCATTTCCTCTTCTCCTGGACACTGGGGAAACATTTCATTCTAGTATCAGTTTTCTACACCCATCTCTCTCTGGGGTGGGTGGCTGGGATCCTTCGAAATCTTGAACTAGGTACATCCCACCTCCCGGAATGATTGACAGGTCTCTGGGGTTGTTGAACTTGTCCTGGGTACCAGCAGCGATGGGGCGGGGAAGGGTAGATACCTCGTCTTCCTCTCCTGCTTATGTGGGTAATTCAGGATGGAACTAAGAAAGGGGGCTGGTGGAGGTGGGTGCTCACAGGCTGTTTTATTTCTCATTAGATACAAAGCAGAAAATAAGATCAAAGCCACGCCGAAAAGAAAGAGACAAAATAAAAGGAGGTGGATGAAAGGGCAGGAAGGAAGTGCAGACAGAACACGGAGGGGTTGTCCGCCCTGGAAACTGGCTCTCGTCTTCGAGCGTCGGTGGGCTACCTGCCAAATCAATTGATTACATCTGTAGGCAGAGTTGCCTTTTTATTTCACACCAATTTTCACGGGCAGCGTAAGATAAAAATGGAAGAAACGAAGTGAACGGGAAAAGATGATTGAATGTTGATGTAAGAAAGGGAGGCTCGAGGAAGTGGAGGTGGGGTGGGGGCGGGCGGGTGCTGGACCCGTAGTAACAAGAATCACGTGGGCTCCCCCACTCTATTATTCCTGTCCTGATAGAGTCTTTGAAAACCTCTGCCCTCCCTTATCGGTTGCCTTGGCCTCAGGGACAGGTGAGCCCTAGGGTTCCCAGAGCACAGTGAGTGGCCTCTCTTCTGTTCCCAACTCTGAAATCTCAGCACCTGCCAAGCCAAAGTATCAGAGGCACAAGGCAGCTGACAACTTGCTGCCTGGTCTGTGAGTCTCTTCTGCTCCTCGGGCCTCAGTTTCCCTGTCTGGTGCGGGAAGCGAACTGCTCACTTGGTGGTGCTGGGGCGTGCTGACGCGTGAGAAGCTTGAGATGCTCTTTGTAAATGTCGAGGACTGTGATCAGCCTCCCTAATCTCAGCAAACAAATCTGTTTCCGAGGGTGTCGTAGGCAGAGGAGGTATCAGGCAGTGCCCTCTCAGATTCCCATTCAGTAGCCTGAAGCCAGCAGCAACACATGGTTAAACAGGGCAAAGTGCACACAGACTCAAGCGTGGGTGCACCCACTTGCCTGGCTGGCTGGCCTGGTGCTCAGCACGACTGTGGCCAGAGGCGGGGTGCCGTACCTCTGTGCAGGAGAAGGTGACAGAGCAGAGAGGCCTCAGGACAACTCTGTTGTCTCTCTGTGGCAGTAACTTCTCTCAACAGGTAGCTGGGCATTCCCGAGACTCTAGAATCATGGAGACAAAGCAAAAGGAAGCCCAGTGAGAGAAAGGACCTGTCCCCGGCTTGTAGATTAGTAGAGACTGCAGCGAGATTGGGATCTACATGTGCCAGCTCCTGCCCCTGAGCAGAGGACTCCATGTGCGCCTGTGTGTGTGTCTCTGTGTGTGTGTGTGTCTCTGTGTGCACTCATGTGTGTAGCTGTGTACATGTGTGCATGTGTCCTTGTGCCTGTGTGCATGCATGTGTGGTGTGTGTGCACGTGTGTGCATACCTATGTCTGCACATGTGTGCACGTGTGTGTGTGTGCTTGTGCACTCAAACGTGTGCATGTGTGGAGAGGGCCAGGGCTGTGCAGTACACCCTTCTGGGAAGCAAGCTACATGCGAGGCCCATGATTCCAGGTGTGTGCTTGGCTCCTAGGACAGGAGGCAGAAATGACAGGCGCATTTGCCTCATAAACTCGGAACAGGCCCTGCCTGGGGAGAAGCGTGTCAGGAGTTGTGTGAAACACTGGATGAAGTTGTTGCTTGTATTCCCTCTTTACAGCCCCCGAGAGAGCCGCATGCACAGAGCCTGTCACTCAGCCTGCCGGGCAGGGAGCTCCAGGCCCCCGGCTGCCCACTGTGCTGGATGGGGAGGATTCGGGGAGGCATCTGTTCATCTCAAGTTCCCCCAAATACGCACGGTGCTCAGTGGGAGCCCTGCATGTGGAAGGTGCCAGAGAAGAAGCAGGGCACTCTCAGGAGCTGTGAGGCGCTGTGGCCCACAAATGTCACAACCTGCCCATTACCTGTCATTACTCTGGACCTCAGCTCCTTCACAGTCCCTGTGACAATAGCTGCTCCTGAGGTGGGGGAGGTGATGAGTCACCCTCATTTCATCTGCTATCTTGGAGAAAGAAGCAAGAAGGGACCTGGTTACAGATGCAGAGGGAAGTAGGGGCACCTGCCCCTCCCCATGGATTGACAACTGACCCTGTGAGTGGCCCACTGCCCACTCCTTGGAGGTCTCAGTCTTATGGAAAGTCTACACCTACAGAGGTCTCCCCACCTCAACAGCAGCCCTGGGATGTTTGCCCACGGGAGGGAACACCTACAGGACAGCTGAACTCTGAGGAGTCAGCTGCCCAGGGGCGTCTCAACTCCAGGATGGAGGCGTGGCACTCGAGAAGAAAGGCCCAGTTCCCCTGCCACCCTTTTAGACCCCTAGAGGGGGTGGCCCCTGCCATGCTGGTAACCTACTCACTACAGCCTCCTTCTCCCCTGCCCCCTTCCCTCATCTTCCACTCCCTCCTCGTGCTCGCCAGGACCGCTCCTGAATAAGCTGCAGGCACTGCAGTCCTTGCCCAAGGGCCTGCTTCTGGGAGTGCCCCAGTGCAGACAGGAGGACCCTCCATCGCGTGCAGGGTGTGGTGACTGAGCTCGGGTGTCCAACTGTCCAGCTCAACAGCTGGGGGATGCCAGACATGGCCCGTCCCTAACTTTTAAGCTCCTGTTTCTGAATTTGTAAAACAAACTGAATGCTGCGCAGTTCCTTAAATCTTCTTCTTAAATGTGGAAAAAAAAACCAGATTCGCCTGGGGTTGCCACAGGGCAAAAACACAGGCGATACGCTGTATATCTGGATTACAAGATTAAAGATCAATACAGCGTCGCACAGAAGCAAGTGTTCAGCTGGGCGACAAATTCAAAGTAGAGTTGGGAACAAGACAGGAAGGACATTGTTAGAGAAGACTGCTTGGAAGAGGTGGGTTTGCATTAGGCTTAAAGGACACATGTGACCAGGTGGGGTGGGCAGAGGTGGCTTCCACCACCAGACTCTGAGAGTGGGAGTGTTCCGAGGCCCAGAATGCTATTTTCCCAGTCAGGGGTCGATGGCACTGGGCCCCCGGATGTTACCTCTGTTGGCACAGAGGTGTTAGGGTTGTAGCAATTTTTCTTTTCCATGGCTATCTGCAATTTTTTTTTTGAAAAGGGGGCCTTGGATCAGGAGGATACATGATCCGCATCCCTTCTCTTCCCCTCTCCTGTCCCATGTGGCTCCATTCTCCCTTCCCCTCTCTTTCTGTCACACCCCTTAGCTCCCCATGGCACCCTTTTCTGCTTCCCTTTCCCAGCCTATCCTTCATTTTCCACCTTAGCCACCTGCTCCATCCCATCACACCCAGCTCCTTGCACCCCATCCATGGCTCTGGTAGAAGAAGGGATTTTTGGCACATGGAGGATTTTGAAAAGTAGTCCCCTGGGCACAGCCTGCAGGGAGCAGAGAGCTGAGGTCACCAAGAGCCTCAGAGGTTGTCTTGGTCACTCTCTTGTTGATTGGCCATCAATCTGGACACATACAACTTAGAGGAGAAGTAGTTAAGTCCAACTTAGGATTTCTAGAGGATTTGGTCTGTGGTTGCTTGGCTCTGAGTCAGGAAGAGCATGGGAGAGGGTCTGGTGGAGGAAAGATGCCCTGGAGGGAGACCGGCCCTTCCAGGCCATGTCCACAGTGACCCACCTCCTCATACCTCTGAATCCATGATCCTGTCGTCCTCCAAAAGCCCCACCTATGAACCCATGACACTTTGGGGGAACAATCTAGATCTTAACCATATTTGGAAGTGGAGGTTATGGATCTGGTAAAACACGGCCCAAAGGAAGTAGGCGCAATGCTGCCATTTTGGGGAGGAACAGAGATAGCTGTGTAGTCTGGGCCTGAGCAAGGCCTCCCTGGCCTGCTTCTCACCCTGCCTGGTGAGCTGGGGTGGGCCTCCTGGACAGCAGCACCAACTGGAGGACTCTACTCCTGCCTGCTCGGAGAGGGGTGTTCTCCACTCTCCTTTGCCTGGCCTCTGCTCGAGGCAAGAAGGATATGCGCAGTGACTAAGGGTTCAAGTACTGGATCCCAGAAGCCCCGTGGGAAGCAGGCCTTGGCTGTTGCCGGCCGTGTGGCTAGTGCAAGCTTCCCAACCACTCTGTGCCTCTCATAACCACCACAGCTATGTGTCTGGATTGTGGTGAGGATTAGACGAACTGTGACACAGGCAGCACCTGAGTCCACAGTGGTATCTGTCATCATTAGCTGCTGTCATCGTTTATTCTCATGGAAGTGGAAGATGTGGCATTTGGATTTGATTTCTTAGGACATGTGTTCCAGGGGAAGCTCCGGGTCGGGGCAAGGAGCCACCAGCTCTGCCCAGAAGCTGACTCAGGGTGTGCCCGGCCCCTCTGGTAGGGCACCCCAGGGTGAGAACAGAGGTGATGTTTGCAGGGGCTTGAGTCCTGGCACCTGCTCTGCCAGCCTCTCCCTTTCCACCACCCCACCGTCCGTAGGAGACTAAATGAGTGGGTGCTGTGACTCTGCGGCCTCTCCTGGCCCAGAAGGGGTAGCGGCTGCCTTCCAGCTGGGCTCCACCCCAGCACCCCACCTCTTCTCCCTCCTTCCCTCTCCCCTCTTCACTTCAGCAAAGAAAACTGAGCCAAGAGTTCTAATATTGCCTGCTTAATGGTTTATAGATCGCTAGTGAGTCAGGCCTGATGGAAGTGTCTGTTAAGGTTGGCATTGGGATCCTGAGTCAAATGGCCCGAGACAGATTCATGGCTGTCTTCCAGGCCACCCTGGGAAGGTGCTCTGTGGCAGCACACTCAGCTCTCAGGAGCTTGGGAAGCCCAGGGAGACAGAGGGACCTTCTGGGAAGGCCAAGGACCCTAACCGCAGTGCTCCAGGGTCCTGTCTGGAGGGCAGGGCCTCTCTTGAGACCAGGGTGGTGCTGGCTGTGTATTCGCTGGACTATGAGCTGAGGACAGCTATCCAGATTCACACAGAGACAAGTCCAGGAAGCGCTAATTAATGAGCACTAATTTAAAAAGAGACCAGACCAACCTACAAACATTCTAAGTTATGGGATTTTAAAACATGACTTTTAGCACTGTCAAGTGAGCAGGTTTCATTGGACCCTATAAAATATACAAAGTAACCCTCCACTTCCTGCACATGTATGAGCACACACACACACACACACACACACACTCATCCTGAAGTGATTCACAATAGGCCAGGGAAACCTGTGGCATGCAATTGTATTACTTGGCATTTAGTAAAATTAAATGACCAACACGGTGACCCAGAGGTTCTCGAGGACCTGGCAGACTGAACAGATGAGTGATGAGTAGCTGCCCATCTGTGAGTCTGTCTGCAAATTGGTGCCTCCTGGGTGGGGCTCCCTGAGGTTGGCTTTTCCCACACCCCCTTTTCCCTTCCAATATCATGTCTGGTCTGTTGTGAGGCCCAGTGCCCATGACTCTAGTTTGCACAGGTAAATTCCTGGCCCTCCACAAGGAAACATGTTTGTTCTCCAGCAAACAGTGAGTACAGGGGCCCTTGGGTGTAGTTGTGTGAGAACCTGGAGTCGAGCCCAGCTGGAGGCCTGGTTCCCCAACTCTGGGGAAATACCTGGAGGCCTAAAGAAGCTCAGAACTTTCCAGAAGCTTCCAAATCCAGGGTGCTTCTGTCTCCAGGGCTGTTTAAGAATCATTCAGCGTTCACCTCCAAGGGGCGGGCTGGCATTTCCATCTCTTCAGCTGGCAAAGGGTAAATTTGGATATGAGCAGAAAATTTAGTGACATCAAGGTTATGTGGCCTGCAGCTGACAAGAAGGATGGCCCTCAGCGACCAGCACGTCCCAGCTTCTTCCAGGTCTGCACTCTCTCTCTTTCCACCTCTCTTTTAACCTTTTTTTTTAACAAAAAAAAAAAAAAAAGAAAAAAGAAAACATTTTCAGAGACTTTAATAACTGTGGAAGGGTGCTGTAAGGCGGGCAGGGAAATCGATCATTTTTATTCGGTTGTGCGCGATAAAATGTAAGTTTGGGCAATAAATCTTGTTACCTTGAGGGGAAAGAACAGCATGGTTGGCCATTAATATGATTCCCTTTTGGAGCTTTTAATGAATGAATGAAGCCCCTGGACTGAGTAATTAAGAGTGATAGCTTCCCCCTCCCTGGTGGGACTCTGGGTTTCAGACTCAGCCAGGGGCTGGGGGTAGGGCTCGTGCTTTCCTCCATCCGGGCAACTGCTGTTTTCCCATCTTTCTCTCTCTCTCTCTCTCTCTCTCTCTCTCTCTCTCTCTCTCTCTCTCTCTTTCTCTCTCTCTCAATTTAAATCAGTGTCTCACCACCAATGCACCTAAAGAACCCACCGATGCCAGACACCATGCTTAGCA
>NW_004524609.1:13691241-13692002 GCF_000260255.1 Octodon degus | reverse complement strand
TTTAAATCAGTGTCTCACCACCAATGCACCTAAAGAACCCACCGATGCCAGACACCATGCTTAGCATCATGGGGGCTGCAGAAGAGTTTGTCAGAGTCCCAGGCAAGCTGTCCAGCAGAAGCTATCCTTAGGAATTGGGGGAGAGGCTAAGGAAGGGTAGGGGTGCGGGAATGATAGGCAGGCTGGGGGTATGGGCATTTGGGGGTGAGGCTCTGAGAAGGTTGCTGGAAGAAGGGACTAGAAGTCTGGTTTCACAGCTTCTCAGGGATTGGGGTGTGGAATGCTGGTTTGAAGGCCAAAGTTTGGCTTTTAGCATTGGGAATACTTGGGGGAGTGAAGGACAGACTTTCTGGTTCCCCATTCCTAAGTCATTACTGGCTCCCCAATTTTTCATGAATGTTAAGAATTTTCCCAGGATCTCTTGACCTGTCGATGCCCTAGATGCCTGCCTACTCATCTTGGTCCCAGTCCCCCAGGAACATGGCAAGAAATGAGGGAGGGGTCTTGTGTTGGTTACAAGATTGAGCTTGGGGTTCCAGATATGTTGGTAACTATCTCTCGGGCTTTGTGCTCAGAAGCTTAAGAAATCAAATCAGGGCTGCTGTCCTGGTCATCTCTATCTGCCATGACGCAGTGTCATAGAGTGGGGGCTTTAGGCAGCAGACATGTCACGAGGCTGGCTGGAAGTTCAAGATGAAGGTTCCAGCTGAATTGGTTATGGTAAAGTCCCTTTTGCTGGCTTCTAGGTGGTTAGCTTATTG
>NW_004524609.1:13683452-13691111 GCF_000260255.1 Octodon degus | reverse complement strand
GCATGCGTGTGTGTGTGTGTGTGTGTGTGTGTGAGAGAGAGAGAGAGAGAGAGAGAGAGAGAGAGAGAGAGACTATAATCTTCCCCTTCCTCTTTTTTTTGTTTTGCAGTACTGGGGATTGAACTTAGGACCCTGCGCTTGCCAGGCAGGAGCTTATTCTACTGAGCTATCTCCCTAGCCCTCCCTTCCTCCTGTTAAGAGGCCACTCATGCCATCACAGGCGCCCCACTCTCATGATCTCTTCTAACCCTATTCAAAGACCTTGTTTTATCAGCTTCCTGTTACTGTAACAAACATCTGAGACCACCAACCTATAAAGAGACAAGGTCTATTTTGGCCTCTGGTTTCGGAGGCTCAGTTCATGGCCATTTAGCCCCATTGCGTTTAGGCCTGTGGAGAGGCAGCAATCATGGCAGGCAGTGAGTGGCAGAACAAAGCTGCTTACCTCACAGCTATGACACAAGAGAGGAAGAACCAAGAGTCCCCCAGTCCCCTTCAAGGGCACAGCTCAAATGACAGAACTTCCCACTAGGCCCATGTCCTAAAGGTTTCCCCACTTCCAAACAGTGCCAAGGCTGAGGGCCAAACCTTTGAGGAACATTCCAGATCCCAATTATAGCAGCCTATGTCTTTAAGTACATCCCACTAGGAGTTTGGGCTTCAACACATGAACTCTCGGGGGATAAAACACCTCGTAGCAGACCAGTGGGGTGGAGATTAACTCTGCTTTCTTCTCCGGGAGCACATGTGAGCAGTGGGGAAGGGAGAGAGGTCTCACAGGGGAGTGGACGAGGAGTGGCCCCTGCTGCCCTAGAGGAAAATGTGTCAGAGCGCCCGCACTCTCTGCTTTCCAGTCACTCCTTAAATGATAAGGTGGGGCTTAACAGTGCTAAAGACATGGCCAGCAGGGAGCTTCCATAGCGTCCTTGGTGGGTGAGTGGCTCTGCAAGCAAGCACAGGATGTGCGGTTCTTCCAGAATAACTTGCTTCTGTTTGCTTCTCAGACTTGGGCTGTTTGCCCTGAACATCACCACTGATTAACTCACACTTTCCCCCTGCAAACCCCAGCATGATTGTGGCTGGGGTCCCCTGGGACCAGGGCATGGGTACACATCATCTCCTTGCACTCTGTGTGGTTGGGACCACAAGTTTTGTTCTAATAGTGAGAAAACTTGGGTTGGGGAAAGGGAGGATTAACCCGTGTCTCTCAACTTTGATTGGTGGAACAAGAATTTGAAGCCGTGTCTGTCTGCTCCAAAGATGGAGCCCTTTTGATACATTGAGGTGTTTCTGCATGGGGACCCAGTTGACTGGTCACCCCAATCCAGTATTGCTTCACACAGCAAACGCAAGACAACAGAAAAGGTGATTAAATGCGTTGGAGCTGGGGTGCCACACTACTCCCACTGCTCAAGTAGTGGGTCGGTGTGACATCTCAGAAAACAAAGAGGGCTGATTGCTTTCCTCGTCTGGATGTATGCTTCTAAAGATACCCAAGGCATACCTGAGTCAGAAGCACCAGGGCAACAGCAGCATGCACTGATGTGTTGTGAATATGGGACACATCCTCCTGGGGACACAAAGTAAGTATTCACCAGCGGTCTGGGTGTATAAATTAGAGTATATTCACACTAGGTGATGCCATGTGCTATTGAAAACAATTAATTAGCGCTGCACCAGAGTGCTCCCTGGGGGACTGTTGAGTAAGGAGAGGGAGAGGAAGACACTGAATATCATATAATTCAGTGAAACAGACAATGACCAGAGCCCGGCTGTATATGTGTAATATGTCCCTATCTGTGTATGAGTGGATCCAGGTGGGTGTATATAAACAGTTGCATACATACATAGTACATATGTGCATGAGTGCTGAATACACACCCATGCAGTCAGCCATCTGTACCTGTGGTTTCAGCAGCCACATTGTGACCATTAATCGTGATGTTGTGATTATAATTATAAGGCCGAGCAGATTGGCAAAGCTCCATTTAGGGTGTGTCACGGTGGACCTGAGGGGGTTGTGCAGGTATGATCTTGGGTACTATATTTAGTCCTTGACCCTGTGGTCTCTGGCACTGCTCCCTTACTTTGCTTTCCAGTGGTTCTCTCCACCTTCCTGCCATGAACTGAATCCCCTGAAACCATGAGCCAGATGAAACCTTTCCCCCTTTAGGTTGCGGGTATCAGTTATTGTTACTTAGTGATAGGAGAACTAATATGGGTTGATTTAGCCAACCTCAGAAAAAAATCTTCTTTGAAATCGTATCTGTCCTGAAGATGTGCAAGCTTTTTTCTTGTCATTTGCCCCTAAACAATGTAGAATCACAACTGTGTACATAGCAGGTACATTGCATTTGTTATAAGCCATCTGGAGATGACTCAAGGTATGTGGGAGGAGGAGGCCTGCAGGTCATGGGCCAACACCATGCTATTGATATAAGGGATTTGAGTCTCCAAGATTTTGTTATTCACGAGGAGGAAGATCCTGGAGCAAGATGCCTACTAATATGGAGACGTGACTGTATTTATTTATTTTTAATTTATTTTTATTAGTATGTCTCTGCAGCATTTTTTTTATTTTAGGGAAGGGTCTACAGGGTATTCAGGGACTCACTACTAGATCAGACTCATAGTGATCCACCTGTTTACAGGCTCCCAAGAGCTGGAATTACAGGCACGCGCCACCACGCCCAGTCTCAATTGCCCTCTCAGTGTGCTCAGAGGGGGTGGGGCCGGCACAGCAGACCCGGGAATCAAACCTCTGACCCCTGTGCCTGTTTGGAGGCTCTTTAATCCACTGAGCTATTTGGCTGGCTCTTGCAGTATTTAATGGTTGCATTTATCATGGCGAGGTGGGCTATGTACATAACAGTTTCATTCTTGTCATCATCTTGTCCCCTTATCCCTTCCATCTCTCCCTGCTCCTTGTAGAGTTTGATTCCTTATTCATTTGTAAAAATTTCACCTACAATTTTTCAGCACTTTTTAAAATTGGTCTTTTTTCCCTCCTCTATTTCCCCTTCATTCCATCTTGTTACTCCCTCCATTTGAAAAAGATCTCCTTACTTCTTATCTCTTTTATTTGGCTCTTTATATTTTTGAGGGTTTCTCACATAAGAGAAATCCTGCAATATTTAAGCCCGGGTGTCTGATTTATTTCACTTAATATCATGGTCTCAAGGTGCATCTATTTACCTACAAATGCCTTAGGCTCATCTTTCTTTATAGCAGAGTAATACTCTGTTGTGTATAAACACCACATTTTCTTTATCCATTCATCTGCCGATCATCATAGGCCATTGCCAAGATTTAGCTGTTATAAATTGTGGTGCTACAAACATGGGTATGGGTAACTCTGCCATATGATATCTTTAACCCTTTTTGGAATATACCCAGAAGGAAAATAATTGGGTGAAATGGAATTTCTAGTTTTAGTTGTTTGAAGAACTTTCATACTGGTTATACTAGTTTACATTTCCAACAACAGTGTAAAAAGGGAGTTGCAGCAGCCAAAATGAAGCTCAATCCTTTTGTGACTTCAGACGGGGGCAAAAACCATAAAAGGCATTTCAGTGCGCCTTCCCACATTCGCAGGAAAATTATGTCTTCTCTTTCCAAAGAGCTGAGATGGAGATACAATGTTTGCTCTACGCCTGTCCAAAAGGATCCTGAAGTTCAGGTTGGGCGAGGACACTATAAAGGTCAGCAGATCAGCAAAGTAGTCCAGGTTTACGGGAAGAAGTATGTCACCTACACTGAACAGGGGTAGTGGGAAAAGGCAAATGGCACAGCTGTCCATATGGGCATGCACCCTAGAGGTGGTTGTCACCAGGCTAAAACTAGACAGAACACACAAAGATCCTGGAATGGAAAGGCACGTCTCGACAAGTAGGAAAGGAAAAGGGCAAATACAAGGAAGAAATGATTGAGAAGATGGCAGGAATGAAGTCCTCCTGTGTGCAACTTTTAATTAAAAACTGCTAAAATGAAAACAACAACAACATAGAAGGGTTCCTTCCTCACCACAGCCTCACCAGCACTTGTTGTTATTTAATTTCTTGATGGTTGTCATTTTTTCTGTAGTAAGATGGTACCTCGGTGCTATTTTAATTTGCATTTCACTTACGGCTAGTGAATGTAAGCATTATCTCATGCATTTGTTGGCTATTTGTACTTGAATTGTCTACTAATTTCGGTTATCCATCCTTTGATTGGGGCTTGTCCTTTGCAGGGGCATCTGATTTTTTTCTGAATTCTTTATAAATTCCAAATATTAAATCTTCTGTTCCAGGAATAGCAGGAGGAAACAATTCCCGTTCTGCAAGTTGTTTCGTCACTCTGTTGGTTGTTTCTTTAGCTGTGTAGCTTTGCAATCTGATATGATCTCATTTGTTGATTCTTGGAATCATTTCTTGTGCTTTCAGGGTTTTGTTTGGAAAGTCCTTGAATGCACTATGTCTTCAAATATTTATCTTCAGGCAGACCATTACTGTTTTAGCATTTAGATCTTTGATTGATTTTGATTTTAGTTTACTACATGGTGACATATCTGTTTGTAGACCCCGTCTTCTGCATGTGAACATCCAGTTTTCCCCAGTGTCATTTACTAAAAAGGCCACCTTTCCTACCATGTATGGTTTTGACCCTTTTGTCAAAGATGTCTTCAGTTGTTTCTGCTTCTTTTATTCTGTCCCATTGATTCACATACTTGTTTTTGTGTCCATATCATGCTGCTTATTTTTTAAAGTCATTATAGCTTTTTTATATATTTAGTTCAGGGTCTACAGGGTCTCACTACACAGATCGGACTCATAGTGATCCTTCTGTTTTCAGTCTCCCAAGTGCTGGGATTATAGGCACGCACCACCACACCTAGTCTCATTCAATCTCAGCATGTCCCGGGGGCAGGACTGGCATGGCACACCGGGGGTCAAACCCCTGTCCCTGCTTCTGCCTAAGCAGGTACTTTAATCCACTGAGCTACCTGGCTGGCCCTGTAGCTTTGTAATATAAATTGAAACCTGAGGTTGTGGCGCTTCCTGATTTGCTTGTGTTACCCAAGATTGCTTTGGCTAATCTGGGTATCTTCTGGTTCCAGATGAATTTTACAATGGTTTTCTCCAGATCTGTCAGGAATGCTGTTGGTATTTTAACTGAGATTATGTTAAATCTATTTATCAGCTTTGGAAGTAGGGACATGTCGATTATATTGGTTCTGTGTATTTATGAACATGGGATATTTTTGCCATTTTTTGATGTCCTCTTGGGTCTCCTGTTTCAGACAGTGGAATGTAATTTTTTGTCGTAGAGGTCTTTCATTTCCTTGGTTGGGTTAATTCTTGAGTATTTAATTTAATTTAATAGGAAGTTCCCCTAGTTAGTTGTCAGCATGCATTCCCACTAGCTCTGAGTGGAGGACAGAGGAAAGGTGGCAAGGAGAGCTAAACTAACAAGCACAAATAATAAAAGTACACGCACAAATCATGCGTATGACCACACTCACGCATTTGTATAAAGGTATGGGCATGGATACAAATAAGTCAAGAAAAAGATATAAATTTTGCTTTTCTTGACCTGAAAAGGGGTAAGAGAACATGTCCTAACAGACTTCGAGGTACTGTGCAGAACCTGACGACCATATAAAGAAGTCCCTTTAGTCCCCCCAAAACCCTACAACAGCGAGGGTGTGTTTACTCCTGGGCTTCGTTCACTGCCATTTGTGGTGCTGGGGACTGAGCTGAGGGCCTTGTGTATGTTAGACAAGTTCTCTGCCACTGAGCTGCAACTTTAGCCTATTCATTCCACTGTGATTTGGGGACCTCCCTGGTTGCTGCCCCGGAGACCCCAGTTGGCCCAGTAGTAAGCTGAACAGTCGAAGGGGACTTCTGCCAATGTTAGGGCGACCACAACATTTATCATCCCAAAAGGGAGCCCTTGCGAGCAATCAGGAGAGCTTTTGATTCTATCAGGATGGCAGATACAAACCAGGTCTGTCCCTGAAAAACCAGGAGGTCGGGTCATCCTGGCGAGGTCTCCTACATGGTTCGTATCTGCTTGCAGGTATGTGTGGTAACATACCCAGAACTTTTATTGTTGTAACCAGAATTGCTCTGATGTACCATCCCACCATAGGAGTGAGGGTGCTTTCCCTCAAGAGTGTGATTTGGCTCCCAAAGTCCCTGCCTAGCTGTTCATGCCAATGCCCTGGGCTGAGCAGGCCTGGAATTTCTGCCTTTGGCCTCTGAAAGTTGGTGTGGCCCTCAAAAGACTGGACTGACCATTAGACTAGGTTACCAGGGCACTTTGTGTCTAGCATTAGCAGCCTGGATTACAAAACCAGTGTATGCTGACCAATATACAAATGTAGGTGGACCCACGCCCCACATGGCCATCATGGGGGTGTTTCGTTCCCTTCTCTGTACCCTTCCCAGGCATCCCAGGAACCCTAATTTAATTCAATGGATACAATAGAAATGATGACTGGACCAGAGGATGGAGGAAGTGAGGTAGAAGTTTTATTTTTCCCCAAGTTATATACTAATCTGAAGTGCCTTAATCATTTAAGGTCACAGGCAGCATTCCCCCTGAATGCAAAGAGGAATATTATTTGAAATGGCATAAAGAATAAGACTAACACAAAAGAAGCAGAGTGCACAGGTAGGGATGAGGGAAAGACATGGATGATACTTTTAGCCCCTAGATCTACAGAGGTCACAGTTAGGACATTGCTGTCAAGGAGCTACGAGCCAAGGACTGTGGGCATTTCCTGAAGCTAGCAGAGGCAAGGAGTGAATTTTTCCCTAGGAATTTCTTATGAATGATTTCCAAACAGATTTCCACGGAGCTACACCCCTATCCCTTTTACAATATTTTCTACTGAGGAGGCAGGATCTCTCTGATTCCCAAGTTGCCCAGGTTGGACTCCAGTTGGTGAGCCTCCAGGCTCAGCCTTCCAGAGTGCTGGACCACAGCTGAGCACCACTGCTCCGGGACCAACTTCTTGATTATAGCTGGATAAACTCAATCTTGGATTTCTGACCTCCATAACAGTAAGGCAACTTACAGCAAAGGAATGTATGGTTTAAACCACTGTGTTAATGGTTATTTATTTATTTATTTATTTATTACAGCAGCCATGGAAAATGAATACACCAGCTTTCTGGTTTTTTGAACCAAACTCACTTGAGTTAGATTTGACGTTCTATCATTTGTAACCTCAAGAATCCTGAGAAGTACCCCAACCCCAAGAGGGCAGACATTGCTCTTCAGCGCAGCCTCACTCACTATGAAACTCTACAGCTCGCTTTGATGTCTCCTACCTGTGAAGATCTAAGACTAGGGATTTGAAGGGCACATTTGGGGAGATTTGTCCAACTTTCTCCTCCTACAAAAGAGGAATTCTAATCAAGGCCAGCTGCATCATGTGACTTGCCTGAAATGTAGGTGGATTTTGTGCCTACCCCAATTCTAGGCTGCAGAGGGCCAGGGGACCTGTGCCAGCTCAGAAATGTTGAGTGTAGGGTAGTGGGAGGGTGTGTCTGAGCATCTGTCTCCCTGTACCTCTATGCTTGGTCGGAGCATCTTTCTCTCTGCATTTCCATGTTTGGTCCAGCATCTGAGCATCTTTCTCCCTGTACCTCCATGCTTGGTCCAGCGTCT
>NW_004524609.1:13672492-13682625 GCF_000260255.1 Octodon degus | reverse complement strand
TCTGAGCATCTTTCTCCCTGCACCTCCATCCTTGGTCCAGCGTCTGAGCATCTTTCTCCCTGCTCATCCATGCCTCGTCCACAGCTGCATCTTCCTCAGGGTGCTTTTTCAGCCAAGAACCCTGGAGACTCAGGGCCCCCTGACCTCAGCTCAGCCATGGGCCCCACATCCAGCTGCTGTCTCTCTTCACACAACGCCCTCCACCTTCCTCACAGAACACATTTTTGTGCAGAGGCGCCTGTGGCTGCCATCGAGACCAGTCTCTTGGGATGGTAGAATGTAGACACTGTCTTGTCTTCTAGAGCTGATTGTTTTGACAGCTTTGCCAAATTACAAAGCAAAGTCCCCATTTGGTGAGGAGAAAAGCAATATTATGGCAGGGACGTCTCTTTCCTTTGAAAATAAGCAGTAAGTGAATTTGCATCCACTTAGTAGTAAATATGTCTGGCTGGCCCCAGCTCCAGTGCGATTTAGATGCACTTGGGTCTGCTTTATTATTTTACGATGGCGAGAAAGGGAAGAGGCGGGGGAGAAGAAGGGAGGGTAAAAGAGGCAGAGAGTGATTTCTTGGGGTGGGAACACTGAGGACAGGAAAGTTTCACACTTTTTGGCTGTGTCTCTTGGCTGTTGGCTGGGCTGCGCCAGTCCAACCAGGGTGGACAAGGCTTTGTCGGGAAAAGAAATAACCCTCTTTCCTTTCAATGCGTTATGATTTAGAAGAATCTGAAGAATGCTTGTCATGACGTGCTCTCTAAAAACCTCTTTAAAATTCAGCTGGAAAGGCCCAGGGAAAGATATAGAGGATTTTGCAGAGTGTGGGGAGCTGGAGACATTTGCCAGCCCGCTGCCCTGCCGGAGGGAGTGTTTCATGCAAATTTGTTTAAAGTCCCAGGTCAGTAACTGCTGGGAAGGAAACCGATCACTCCTTTTTAAGACTAAAGTGGACACTATCTCTTTCTGACTGGGAGGAAGCCAGGGGCTGAGTGTTTTAGATTCCCTGCACAGGAATGCCCGAGGTGACCCTCTTCTCTTTTTGCCTCCTGTGCATGGATGAAAGGGAAATCTAGCTGCGGAGATGGAGGAGCAAGACCGAGGGATGAAAGAGAGTCGGGGTGCATGTGACTTCCGAAGTGAGAACATCCGAAATGGAAGTGGAGCTGCCAGCAAGACCAAGACAAGACCTTCTTTTTTAAGTGATGCTGAGAATCCAGTCCAGGCCATCAACCATGCTGGGCAAGTGCTCTATTCCTAACGCTCTTCCAGCCCATGACTGGACTTTTTGACATAGCCGGCAAGGTCTCGTGGACTTGAGCCTTGGATCACCCTCAGGAGAGTGCTTCTCCTCTGCAGGTACAGAAAGCCAGGTAAACCAGCTCCAGGGCATAAAGTTGAGTCCAAAACTGCCACACAACCAGTGTGGTGGCGCATCCTGTAACCCCAGCACTCTGGGAGGCTGTCTTAGTTACTTTTTACGTTGCTGGGTCAAATATGGGACACTCAAATGATGCGGCAGAAAACAATGAAGAGCAGAGGAGGAGCAGCAGCTGCAGCGGCGTCCATCAAGCCTCTCTTTTCCCTCTGCGCTGACTGCGAAGATCAGCGCTCCACAGTGAAGATCTGAAGATTGGAGCTCCTCCAAAGTGGCGCGGCTGCCGAGATCAAGCTCCTTCAAAGACTGGGACTTCTCCTCGGAAGTAGGGTGGGGCAGCAGGAAACCAGGCAGGGCGGCTTCCTGTCTTTCTCAATTCCTGGGCCCTGCCCACCTGAAGGGCGAGGCCCCCGTGCTGCCGGAGCTGATTCAGCCAAGTTGACACAATGTATCAACTAACACAGAGGCCAAAGCAAGAGGATCACAAGTTTATCCCCAGCCTGGGGAACTTAGTGACTTATTGAGATATTGGCTAAAGAAAAAAGAAAACTGTTGGGGATATAGCTTAGTGCAAAGACCCTCAGCCTGATCCATAGAATGGCAAGAAATATCATAAACCAAAGTCACAGAGCACCTCGAGAAGGGCTTTGTGTTCGTCCCTGCTTCTCCACCCATGGAAGTTCACAGTACCCGCCTTGCACTTTCCTGGTGGCCTCATCTCTACTCTTTTTACACAGCTTAGTAATAGTCTGCCAAACAGACCACAGTCCAGGGAAATACTTATTGATAAAAGTAGCTGACTCTCACTTGTCATTCACTGTGACACCGAGAAGCGCATGACTTGTCCAATAAGGACAAGGTGAGGAGACAGCAGGCAACCTTGTCCTTAAATTTATACCCTGGATGCTTTGCCTGCCCAACCTATTTCTGACCTATCAACCCGGGGTCACCCAAGGTCTTACAACTAGACTTGAGCCAAACCAGGATTCTATTCTCCCACCGTGCCACTGTACTGCCAATCACCATAGGTAATCATATGCTTACCAGTGTGTGGCTGGCACCTTGTTACTTTATTTATTTTTCTATATTTTAGGGAACGGTCTACAGGGTGTTCCAGGTCTTACTACTAGATCGGACTTGTAGTGATCTGCCTGTTTACAGCCTCCTAAGTGCTGGGATTACAGGCCCTCACCACCATGCCCAGTCTCAATTGCTGTCTCAGCATGGACCTTGTTACTTTAATGTATATTCATCCTGTTCAAATGAGGCAGGAATTATTATGAGCTGCATTTTATCGATGAGGAAAATAAGGCAAGAATGGTTGAGTAGCTCAGCCACCCAGCATCACACAGCCAATGGCTGGAAGACTCCGGCTCCTCCAACAGCCAGGGGGCTGTGGGTGGGGGAGGGGCCCTCAATTTCTCAGCTTGATGTTTGCTAAGCCCGGTTGCGCCCGGCACATTGTCATAGGTGCTAGGAATTCCTGGCCCATGCCCAAGTAGAATTCAGAGTCTGACAGGATAGGGTGATAGGCAGGCACGTGGGTGAGCAAGAGGCAGTGGGAAGCAACAGAGGGAAGGCAGCCTCCGGGGATTTGGGGGTGGCGGGACAAAGGAGCTGGACTAGATTCTCAGCGTTGAGTTTGCAGCTGCCTGGCCTGGAATTAGCACGGGGAGCTCTTTCCTTCCCGGGTGGCGCCATTGCTGGCAAGAATGGAGGCGGCAGCCTTGCTCAGTTCCTCAAAGCTTCCGAGCCTAGGGGAGGGAGGGACTGGCACATCGGAGCCAAGGCAGCCACACACCAAATGACAGCGGCAGCCAGCTGTGAGCAACCCCATGGCGCTCACCTGGTGGCTGCTCCAGCCTTGTTTGCTGTAGCTTTTATTGAATCTGACTAGTCTAGAAATAATTGCACTAACATTATTGACATTAACAGTACAGCAGGATGTATTTATGTTGTGCTTCTTCCTCAAGTAAAGTTTAGCCTCACCGTCGTCGCTCTTGTGTGGAGTGGCAGGTGCAGGTAGGGCTGCTCTGGGCGGGAGAAGCTTGGCTATCTGGCTGGCAGCCTACCTGGCTGGCAGTGCCTTTGGCACCATAAACTCTGAGCCAGATCAGAGAAACCCAGTGGCTGCAGGTGAGAGACGGAAGCCCCAGGGTGTTGGGAAGGCGGGCTTCCCTGGAGAGATCCCAGGACTGATGAAGTGGGAAAAGATGGTCCCAGCCCCCACCCTCTTCTCTCCGCGCTCACTGCTCCAGGAAGCAGAGCACATGACCTCTCTGTCCTCAAGCACTCCCTGATCGGGATGCTAGGGGGCGCGTCCACCCTCAGCACTTAGCCCTCTGTTTTGCTCCTCCCAGCTCCTGGCCTGGCCCCGCGAGCCTTAGCTAGAAGGAGGCAGCGTGTCTCAGGGGCTCTCCTGTTGGTGTCCAATGTCGCATGACTTGCAAATGCAGGTGTGAGCATGTGCTTTATTTCAGAGGTACAAGAAAACCTTGATTCTCAAAATTTAAACTTATAATTCACTCGGTTTATTTTACTATCCACTTGGGACCCAACTACAAAAAGGCTTCCTGCTACCTTTTCTTATTCTAAAGAGTGCATAAAATGTATACATTCAGTTTAAAGAATAATAATAAACTCAACCACCCATATATTCACACTGAGCTTGAGAAATAGAGCATTACCAGTCCCCAAGAAGTCCCCTGTGGATTTGTTCCCCATTGCAACCCCCCCACCACCAGAGCTCACTGCTAGCCTGAGTTCCACAGTAATCATTTGCTTCTCTTTTTCATGAAGTTTTACCAGGCATGTAGGTATTCCTAAATAATACATTATTTAGCTCCGCCTGAGTTTTGAACTTTATAGTATAATGGAGTCATAGTGTGCATTTTCTTCTGTGCCTTGCTTCTTTGGCTCAACAATATATTTGTTGGATTCATCCATTTTTAATATAAGTAGTTGTGGTTCATTCATTTTTACTTCTAAATAGTATTCGGGTATATGAATATACTGCAATTTATTTGCATAGTCTACTGCGGGTGGAAATTTGGGATTCAGGCCATTATGAATGTCGCTGTAAATATTGATTTATATAACTCCCCGTTTGCTCCGCTAAGTACAGAGCTCAGAGTAGCAGCTTTGACATCAAATGAGAATTTCAGGATCCTCTTGCAGGGCTACTGAATTTGCACTTTAACTATATGCACATAAAAACCGGAGAAGCACCACTCTGTACCCCTAGTTTTATAACTGGGAGTTTCATGACTGGGAGTTTTATAACTGGGAATATCTTACAATCAACTGGGTGCATTTTGTTTCCCAATATGGTTCTACCAATGGTCCCTCCACCTCAGAGGAGAGAAGTTCCTCTTTGTCCGCACCACCATCTTCTCTTGCTATTAAATCTTCCCCATCTGGCGGAAGTGAGATGGAATTTTCTTTTTTGTTTTCTGCTTACCAACATGTCCGGGCCAGCACAGTTGTTCTGGGTGTCCCGCACAGAGTTGCCACCGGCAGCCATGACATTTCACATGTTCATGGGCCGGCATACTTTTTTTTCATCGCAGCAAAGCCCCATTGATGCTTTTGTTTATTTTTCTATTGGGTCAGTTATTTTATTTATTTACTTTTTTCCTGATGGATCATAGCAGACATTTTGTCGAGGGAACTTTCCTGCTGGGCATGCAGTGTGCTCAGCCCACCACTTCCCTTTCCCAGAGCCGGTGTTCCAGCTTTGTTTACAGCCAGGTTCGGGTCAGGTGACTGAGCTTCAGCTCAGGAATGACAGGCGTGTTCCTTGGCGGGGACTGTGCTAAGAGATGAGGTGGCTGAAACGAGAGAAATGTATTTTCTCCCAGAAGCTTCTAGTCCGAAGGTCAAGGGTTGGCTCCTTCTGGGTCTGCCCTTTTTGTCTTGAGTAGAGCTACCCTACCTCTATCTTCAGGTGGACACTATGCTGTGCACGCCCACGTGAGGCTCCTGATCCGCCCTCTCATCAGGATGCCAGTCATGTTAAATCAGGGCCCACCCTCTGGCTTTGCTTTGGCTTACCTATCTCTTTGTAGCTTCCATTTTCAAGGTAGCCCCATTCAGAGACCCTGGAGTTGAGACTTCAGTCCATGAATGTAGCAGGGACTCAAGTGGGTCTAGAAACTAGAGTAAGACACTGGGTGTGAAAATCAGCCCACAAGATTTTTCTATTCTTTCTTGCCCTTTCATGTCAATTCTGGACCGCTGGATACCTGTATTACAGCATGGAGCCGAGGGGCCAACCCTGACACACACGGTGGTATGGGAGACAGCCAAGCCTTGGCTGCCACAGACCACTGAGATTGGGGGATTTGTTGCTGTAAGATGATCCAGCTATCCGGATTAATGCCATTTTTGCATGAGATTAGCCTGACTTTTTATGTATATGCTGGTACTGTCTAAGACTGATTTTGGAACTAAGATTATGGTAATCATTGAAGGAGGTCTGGGCAGGCTTCTTTTTTATTATCTAGAAGTGTAGTTCCTAAAACATGTGGTAGAAATTGCTTATAAATCACTTGCACCTAGGATTTTCTTCCTGGAAGATTTTAGACTAATAATTCAATTTCTTTAAAGGTCATTAGACTCTCCAGCTTTTCCCCTACCTCCTTGATAAGTTGTATTTTTCCAGAATTTATCCATTTTGTCTAAGTTTTATGATTCATCCCTAAGTGTTTCGTAACCTCTTTCCATCTGTTTAATCACAGCAGCTTTTGTACTTTTATCCATTTTTGGTTCCGAATATTGTTCAACATTCTCCCCTCTACCATGTCTTTATTTTCCTCTGATTAATCATGCAAGATAAAAATTTCATATATTTTGCAAGGAATGATATTTTTAAAGTCTTCAAAGAACTGACTTTAGGCGTGGCAATTTCTTTCTAGTGTACTCTATTTACACCTTTAGCTTTGCTTATACCTTTAATATTTTTTTCAGATATTTTCTTTTTTTATATAATTTTTATTTATTTGAGAGAGAGAGAGAGAGAGAGAGAGAGAGAGAGAGAGAGAGAGAGAGAGAGTGGTGTGTGTGTGTGTGTGGCCAGCTCAGCCCACCAGGGGGCAGGGCTGGCTGGCCTATGGTGCTGGGGGATTGAACCGCGGTCCCTGATGCTTTGCTAAGCTTGTTCTAAGTAGGTGCTTTAGACCACTGAGCCATCTCTCCAGCCCACCTTTAATATTTTTGTTTTCCTGTTTTCATTAGGTTTATTGTACTCATCTTTCAACTCCTTCAATGAGGTGCCTGTCATCAATGTTGAGTCTTTCTTGAACTCTAATATGAGCAACTAACATCATAAGTTTTCTTCTGAATGCTGTATTAGTTGCACTCCCATGATTGTTATATGGAATAATATTTTATTCCATGAAAAATTAGTTAGTTTTTAGTATGAGTTAGTTATTCATATTTCTAATTTTAATTTTCATATTAATTCCTGCTTTGAACTGTTGGTGTATAGGTAAGTCTTTTAAAATGTCCAAATATATGGATTTTTCATAGATATTTTTATTACTAAATGACTTGCTCAAATGTATCAGAACCAGAATTTGTTGAGGCCAATTTTGTGGACGAACACTTAATCAATTTTTAAAACTGCTTCCTTTCTGTTGTTAAATAAATGTGTGTCCTATTATTGTTGGGACAAATTTTCTACATCTGACCACGATGTCTTTCTTGTTTGTACTGTTCACGTTGTCTGTATTTCTGGTAAATTTTTGCCTGCATGAGCAATTAGAAAAGCAGATCTCTTACTGAGATTGAAAATTTTTCTATTTCTCTTTGTAGGTTTGTCAGTTTTTAATTTTATATATTTTGAGCTTTGCTTTTGGTGCATGAAAGTTTAGAGTTCTTATATTTTTCTTGACAAATTAAACATTTTACCCGTGTGTA
Source organism: Octodon degus (assembly GCF_000260255.1). Classification (NCBI taxonomy): domain Eukaryota; kingdom Metazoa; phylum Chordata; class Mammalia; order Rodentia; family Octodontidae; genus Octodon; species Octodon degus. The sequence continues at coordinate 13,675,337 of NW_004524609.1, read as the reverse complement.
GCAAGTCTACTTTTATTTTTCTTAATTTTATTTTAAAAAGGAGAAAAATGAAAACAAATAACAAGAACAAAGACAAAAACAAAGCAATATAAAACAATAAAAATGGTACAGAATTTCAAAACAAGAATAGGAAATTAGTGATGGTTGTATTATTACGTATTATTATCATCAAATTTGTTGTTCAGAATGCCAAATATAGGCATGGAAGACTCATCAAACAATTACACATTAACTCTTTCTTTCTTTTTACTTTATTAAAATACTGAGTTTATTTCACATGTATATTTGTCTCCCTCTCATCTCCATGTCTGGCCACCACTACCACTATGTCTTATCATAACATTCCATACATACTTAAAACCAAGTAAAGGGTGGGAGTTTTTCCTTGTTCTTTTTACTTTTTAATTTATTTTAAAGATAACATAAAAATCATAGATAAGACATTAGAAATTATTTACATTTTAGAAACAAGTTGAAAGGTATTCAAAAAAGATTGTATATTGCACATTGGTGTCTTCAGTGTAGTTTCTCAGATTACAGATATTAGCATATAAAATTGGTCAAAGCAGAAAATTGGAATATTAATTGCTACCTTCAAAAAATTGATAAAAATTAGTAGTACAATCATCTTAGCTATTCATCTCAGCAATGTGTATATACTTATATTATTTTTTCCCTTTCTTTCCTATCTTTTCTCTTTCCCTCATCTCAATTGTTTACCCTTTATGTTCAGTTTCTTTCCCTTTTACTATGTCTATTGTACCTTTCAGATTTTATTTATTCTTGCAGGTTCTTACACTAGGGAGACAATATAATGTTTACACATGTGGGTCTGACTTATTTCACTTATGAGGATAGCCTCTAGTTGCATCCGTTTACCTATAAAATCCTCAAGTTTATCTTTCTTTATAGCTGAGTAATACTCCATGGTATAAAAATACTACATCTTTTTTATCCATTCCTAAGGTGATGGACATTTTGGTTCTTTCCAAGATTTGGCTATGACAAATTGTGCTGCTATAAACATGGGTGCACATAGATCACTGTTTTTAGTTCTTTTGGAAAAATACCAAGAAGAGGAATGGCTGAATGGAATGGGACTTCTAATCTTAGTGTTTTGAGGAGTCTCCACACTGATTTCCACAATGGTTGTACCAGTATACACTACCACCAACAGTGGAGAAGTGTTCTTTTTTTCCCCACAGCCTCTCCAGCATTTGTTATTAGTTGATTTCCTTATGATAGCCATTCTTTCTGGAGTGAGATGGAATCTCAGTGTTGTTTTAATTTGCATTTCTCAAATGACCAGTGCTGTGGCACATTTTTTCATGTATTTATTTGCCATTTGTATTCCTTCTTCTGAGAGGTGTGTATTCATCTCAGATGCCCATTTTTGAGTTGGGTCTCTGAATTTGGGGGACTTTGTTTTTTTTTAGTTATTTATATATTCTAGATAGAAGTCCTTTGTCTCAGTGACTCTTGGTTAAGATTTTTTCCCCATTTGTGTTTTGCCTTTTAACTTTGTTGGTGATTTCTGTTGATGTGCAGAAACCTCTCAATAAGATGAGATCCAAGATGCTGATTTTTTTTTTATTTCCTACACAATTTGGTTTCTGTTCATGACCACTTTGCCTATCCCTACATCTTCAAGATTTCCACCTATGTTCTCTTCCAATAGATTTAGTGTTTCTGTTTTAATGTTTATGTCTTTAATCCATTTTGACTTTTGTGTAGTGCATAGTGACAGATTGGATCTAGTTTTACTTTTTGGCATGTGGAAAGCCAGTTTTTTCCAACACCATTTGTTAAAGAGCCTGTCTTTCTTCTAGTGAACATGTTTGGCTCCTTTGTCAAAGATAAGGTGTCTGAGTGTGTTTGTAGTTCTGTCTACATCTTCAGATCTGTTCACTGATTCTCAGGCTTTTTTTTTTTTTTTGGCAGTACCATGCTGATTTTATCACAGCAGCTTTGTAGTATAATTTCAAGCTGGGAATTGTAAAGTCTCCTGCCTTGCCTTTGTTGGCCAGAATTGCCTTTGCTCTTCGAGGTCTTTTCTGATTCCAAGTCAATTCTAGGAATATTTTCTCCAAATATGTGAGATATGCTGATGATATTTTGATGGAGGGATTGCATTAAATCTGTATAACAATTTTGGGTGTATGGCTATTTTCACAATGTTGATTCTTTCTATTCAAGAGCAAAGATATCTTTCCATTTTCTGAAATCCTCTTCATTGTTTTTTTTTTTCAGAGTATTGTAATTTTCATTGTATAGATCTTTTACTTCCTTTGTTTGTTAGATTAATGCCTAAGTAGTTCTTATTTTTTATGCTGTTGTGAAGGGCGTTATTTCTCTAATCTCTCTCTCAGTGTAGAGGAATAGTATTGATTTTTGGGTGTTGATTGTGTATCCTGCTATGCTACTGAATTTGTTTATTAATTCTAGGAGTTTCTTGGTGGATGTTTTTGGGTTTTCGATGTAGAGTATCATGTCATCTGTGAATAATTGTAGCTTAATGTCTTCCTTTCCATTTCTTCTTCATTTTATTTCTCTTTCTTGTCTAATGACTCTGGCTAATGTTTTCAGAGCTATATTGAGTAGGAGAGGTGATAGTGGACATCCTTGTGTTGTACTTGATTTTAGAATAAAACTTTAAGTATTTCTCCATTTAGAATAATGTTGGCTATTTGTCATAAGCAACTTTTATCAGATTGAGGTATAGGCTATGTATACAAATTTTCTGTAGGGTTTTTCCCCCATAATTTTATTAATAAACAACAATGAGACAATTTCAAATCAAATAGGTAGGACAGTTTCAATAATTAACACATTGCATACATTCTTC
>NW_004524609.1:13669804-13671167 GCF_000260255.1 Octodon degus | reverse complement strand
TTATTCATGTTTCCTAGCTCTTCTCCTTTCCCTCTCTTGATTAGTTAGTCCTTGAGATCCTGCTTTCCTTTTACTTGTATTATACCTTCTGTAGGGTTTTATCATGAATGAGTGTGAGAGTTTTCAAAAGCTTTTTCGGCATCTATTGAGATGATCATGTGGTTTTTGTTTTTGACTCTGTTGAAATGGTGTATTATATTTATGGATTTGTGTATGTTGAACCATCCCTACATCCCTGAGATGAATCCTACCTGGTCATGATATATAATCTTCCTGATGACTAGCTGCTTTCTACTTGCTAGTATTTTATCGAAGATTTTTGCATCTATATTCATGAGGGAGCTTGGCCTATAGTTCTCTTTTTTTGGTTGGGTCTTTCTTCAGTTTTGGTATCAGTGTAATACAGCAAGTCTATTTTTAATAATGCCTCCTGTCTAAAAGTTAACTTTATCAGGTATCTATGTAGTTTCATTGCATTGTTGTTTTACTTTTTTTTTTTTTTGTATTTAGTACAGGGTGTACAGGGTCTCACTATGTAGACTGGACTCATAGTGATCCACCTGTGTTCAGCCTCCCAAGAGCTGGGATTATAGGTGCATGCCACCACACCCTGTCTCAATTACTGTATCAGCATGCCCCAGGGGTGGGACCAGCATGGCATGCAGGCGATCAAACCCTGGCCACTGAGTCTGCCTGAGCAAGCGCTTTAATCTATTTGGCTGACCTTGTTGTTTTACTGTTTTTGTTTCTCATTTTCCACTTTTTTTAGCTTAAAAGTTTGTTTCTGATTTTCAATCCATGATTTTTCTGTCTCCTCTAAATCCATTTACTTACATATTATTTTAAAAGTCTGATATTCTTGGTCTTTTAACTCAAAAACAGAATTAATTCTCAATATGACTAATGGCCTATTTGACTTAATGTCCATTACCTTTTATATACTTTTGTCTGAACATTTTGCGTCTATTTTTCTTTTTTATGATTTTTTAAAAAAAATATTATTATTTCACTTATCCCATTTACTCGGGCATTGTGTATTGTATCCTTATTTTATTTCAGAGTTATCCTCCTTGTTTTATGAGCCTACTTGACTTAATAAGCTTGTATTTGTAAATACTTTCCATTCCTCTTGGATCACATAATAATGTATTAATTCTGGTTTCCTCCCAAATTATTCACTACTTTTTTTTTTTCAGTATTGCAGACTGAAACCAAGATCTTTGCACTGAACTACCTCCCCAGTCCTTCAATGTTTTTTAAATTCATTTTGAGACAAAGTCTCACTAGATGCTAAGTTGTCCAGGCTGGGCTGGAACTTGTCCTCCTCCTGCCTTAGCCTTCTTGGGTGTTAATATTACCATGC
>NW_004524609.1:13662077-13669669 GCF_000260255.1 Octodon degus | reverse complement strand
ATTTATATCTATATCTATATCTATCTCTCTATCTCTCTATCTCTCTATCTCTCTATCTCTCTATCTATCTATCTATCTATCTATCTATCTCTCTATCTATCTATCTTCACACTCCTACCCATGTGTTTCAGGATCATTGTCATCAGCACTCTTATTGCATGAAATGTGGTAAACATAAGGCTCTGTCACTCTGCCTCCTGTCTCAGTTACTTTTCTCTCATTGCTGGAACAAAACACCCAACATCCAGAATTAAGGAAGTAAAGGTTTGTTTAGCTCACAGTTAGTGGAGGCTTTAGTCCATACTCAGCTGGCTCCAAGGCAGAGTTGCGCAGCGGGAAAACTGCAAGAACAAACGGAGGGGCAGCAGCTCAGGCAGTCAGCAAGCCTCTTTCCCATCCTCACAGTGTAATGCAGATTACCTGCCCCAGGGAAGGTGCAGCATCCACACCCACAATAATCATTCACGTACTCTCGAAGCTGCCCTATGACTGCATGAGGCTTTGGGGGGACAACTAGACACAAACCATAACATCTCCCTAGGCAGGGGTGGTGGACACTGGTGTGTGATGGTGTTTCAGTGACAGCAGGAACCTCCTATAGCATCCTCAGACCTCACTGCCCACCTTGCCTCTACTGAGACTTCATCTGCTGCCTCTTGGAGCTCTGTGTTTTTTTTTCTTTTTTTTTTTTTTGGCAGAACTAGGGAACTCAGGCCCTTGTGCTTGCCAGGGAAGTGCTTATTTCACTGAGCCATCTCCCCAGCCCCTGTGTTTTCTTGTAATTCATTTGGTTTCAATATTCACATGGCGTTGTTCTCATCTAATGACTTAGGAAGTGGTCATTTCTCTTCTATCCCCTTCAAATATTAATGTAGAATTAGAGTATTCTTTCAATAAATGTTTGAAGGACTTTCATATTTATTTACTTCTTTTCAGTCTTTATGACTATGCTTTATGTATTTTGAAATCCTGCTGCTAAGTACATATGCCCTTAAAATGATTGTTTCATCTTCATGAATTCATCCTTAATAATGAAACACTGCCCTCTTTATCAATGGTAATCCTTTCTGCTCTGAAGTCAGCTTTTACCTGCATGAGTATTTCATTTCCATCAGTTTACTTATAACTTGATATGTGTTAATATTTAAAACATGCTTAATATATTCTGTTAATTGACAGCATATAGTTAGGTTTTTTTCTTTTAATATTTTATTTATTTGATATAGGGTCTTGCTACACATCTCAGACTCATAGTGATCTTTCTGTCTCAGCCTCCCCAGTGCTGGGACTACAGGCATGCGCCACCATGCCCAGTTTCAGTGGCTGGCACAGCACGCCTGGGGTGCTAGGGCTGACATGGCATGCATTACCAGAGATTGAATGCAGGTCCTTGTGCTTCACAGGCAGGCACTTAGGCTGCTGAGCTATCTCCTCAGACAGTTGAATCTTAAAAAAAAATTATTCCATCTGACAATCATTGCCTTTTGGTTGGTTTGTTTTAGCTATTTACATTTAATATTATGTTTGATATGATTTGATTTGATGACTTGAGCCTTTTACAGCTCAGCATATTAATATGGCTTTACTTTACTTCTCTGCTGGATAGTTAAGACCAAGATAAAGTGAGACCTATATAACAAGAGATGTAACTTCTGTATCTGACAAGGTCAGTCAAATCCCTTCAGGATTTACCCTGAAACCCTGTACCGCAGTTTGTCCTATGGACTATCCACTACTATTATGGACTACTGGACTGTATTGGACTATTTTGCTGAATTCATACACCTAAAATACTTAAATGGCAATGGAATACCCATCTCTGACAAAACTAAACAAAAAAGGGGATATAAGTGAAGGACCATTTTGTATCTGGCCCTACAAAATAGTTAGGATAGATATACAGCTTCTTTCTCTTAATTCAATGAGAAGAAAGATTTATACTAATAGTGTTTGGACAGGATATCATGTCTGCATCTTGTGCGATGAATAACCACTACAAAGACAACAATATGCAATGTATTAGTTATTGTAACTGTCCTACTAACCTGTTTTGAAATTGTGTCATTGCTGGATGGTTAAGACAAAGATAAAGTGAGACCTATATAAAATTAATAAAAAAAGATTTGATTTGAATCTCTTATATTGTTAAATATTTTGTATTTGCTCCATATTTCTATCTGCCTCAATTATGACTAGTTTTGTCTACATTATAGGCTCATTAGTTATTCTTTTAAAAAAGTTTTAGTGGTTGCCCAGTATTTTTAATGGACATTTTTAATATCTGATAGTTCATCCTCAAATAATACTATGCTAATTCCTGTGCCATGTAAAAACTGTATATTTTCTATTGTTCAGTCTTATACTTTGTGCTATCCATGACATGCACTCTACTTTTATGTATATTAAAACCTCTAAATATCATTATCTTTTTCCCTTCAGCAGAATTATTTTTAGAGTGTCTGACAATGAGAAAAAAATTATATTTGCTTTCATTTTAGCCACTTTGTGAGTTTTTATTTGTTGTGTAGATTCAAGTTTCTTTTTGTTGTCATGCTCTGCTATCCTAAGGACTATTTGCAATAATAATGTTGCATTCTTGAAGGGTTGCTTGTTAATTATTTGCATATTTTATTTGTCTGAAAAGTATGTTTCTTCTTGATTTTTGAGCATTATTTTCACCTGGATTCTCAGGGACTGTGTTATGTGAGACCATTCAATATGGTCCTTTAACTCATATTTGTGGTGTGATAAAAATATGGTAAATTTTTTTTAATTTAAAAATTATTACAGAGGATTGGGGAGATAGCTCAGTGGAATAAGCACTTGCCTGGCAAGCGAAAGGATCTGAGTTCAATCCCTGGTTCCACAAAAAAAAAATTATTACAGAAAAAAAAATACTTTGAAGAATTCCTCTTCAAAATACTCCATTTCTCTTTGAACACACTTATTCCACTTTTCTTGTCTTTTCTTGAAATGTCTCTGGAAGTCCTCTTTCATGATTATCTTAAATTGCACTACTATGGCTGCCTCTATATCCTGAGCTGCTTCAAAACATTTATCTTTCATGATCATTTGTCATTTTGGGAGCAAGTAAGAAATGACATAATGCCAGATCTGGTGAATTAGATGAGGATCTGCCATGATGGTTTTATGGGCCTGCCTCTCCATAAGGTGGCAGTGGGCTGCAACATTCACTGTACTTTTTTTTTTTTTTTTTTTTTTCACTTATGTATTTGGTACAGGGTCTCACTACACAGCTGGGACTCATCATGACCCTCCTGATTTCAACCTCCCCAGGGCTGGGATTACAGCTGTGCATCACCACGCCTGGACTGCCAGCTCAGCGCGCCCCGGCGGCAGGGCTAGCACAGCATGCAGGACCAGGGATTGAACCCCGGTCTCTGTGCTTGCCAAAGCAGGCACTTAGTCCACTAAGCTATCTCACTGGCCTTCATTCACTGTACTTTTGATTATACCTTATAAAAACCTTCAGGAAAGAGGGCTTCAAGAGCTGCTTCAGCAAGTGGTGAGAGTGGTGGACTAAGTGTGTTCAAAGCAAGGGCAAGTAGAGTGATGCTTCAGCTGTCAAACTCAACTCATTCCAAGTCCATGTTCAAACCCCGGAAAGCTAGAGGACTGAATATATTTTTCCCATAAAAGTAACAGGAAACCAAATAATTGGCTACGAGGCTCCAAAATTACACTCACAAATTCACTTTTATAGGACTTTAACAAACTATGAGGAAAAAAAGGATAAAATGGAAACAAAGCATTGTGGATAAGCAGAGGAAGACGGAGGGGTTGAAGAGAGGGGAGAAGAATGAGAAAAAAGAGAAATTAAGTCACACCATGTACAGGCACAAATTCCCTGGGGCAATGTGGTCATTATGCATATTTAAATTGTGCCAATAAACTTAATTATTTAAAAAAGATACCTGCATTGTGGTTTTTCACAGTGATCCTCTCCACTTTACTGCTTGTATCACTAACTCTCTTTGGAGCCGTGATTGTGACATTTTACACAAAGCACAAGGACAAAATGTTTGAACACACTAACCCAAGCACTGTATGTGATCTCGGTGAGCGTGGCCCTTAGAATGAAGTGTCACCCCTTGTGCCCACCTTGAAACAAGAGGCATGACTCACTTTCACCCAGCATAGGTTCTTAAGTTGGGTTTTTGGTTGGAGCAAAGTTACAAAGAGATTTTTGCCTGGAGAGATTTTTCTCAAACTCTGCTACGCAAATAGAGGAGAGTTCAAGTTGGAGCTGTTTGACAACCAAGGTCTCCCTGTATTTTGAGCCAGCATAAAGACAATGTGTCTTACTTATTTTCTCTCACAGAGGCACAATACTGGATGCCCACAGCCCTACGGAGGAAAGGCTTATGTAGCTCATAGTTTATAGAGGTTTCAGTCCATAATCTGCTGGCTCCAAGGCAGGGGTGTGCGGTAGAGCAACAAATCATGGTACCAGAGAAGCAGGGAGAGAGAGAAAGCAACAGAGGAGGAAGGAGGTAGACCTCTCCAGACCACAGCCCAGAGACATGACCACGGCACACTGAGACAGTGACTGAGACTGGGTGTAGTGGCACACACCTGTAATCCCAGAACTTGGGAGTCTGAAAGCAGGAGGATCACTATGAGCCCAATCTGTGTAGTGAGATCCTGTAGACCCTGTACTAAATACACTAAAAAAAAAAAAAATAATAAATTTTAAAAATACTTGTTTTAAAGTATGTGCTGTGTAGTTCTAATCCTAGGGGTATGGAGGTCCTGTTGTCTTGATTGTTTTTATCTCTTTTTAATTATGTTTTCTTGCCTCTTTATATGACTTATGACTTTTGATTGAATTAAGACACTGCATTTTGAGTAGCCTAACATTAGGTGAATGTTTATGCCTAGATATGAGCATGCTTCCTATTACAGGTCATTTCTGTAGAAAGTAGGATCATTCTCCTCACAGGTTTGAGTGGGGTTGAGGTTCCCTTGTTGCTATGGTTACCTACAAGCAGCAGGGTCTCCTAGTAGTGAGCTGCTACGGTGGTCTCCACTTAGGATGGTGATGGAGTGCTAGAGGGTGCTTCTTTATGCTGGAGCCCTACCCTCTGTGCTTGTCTACCTTCAATGCCTGGTCCTGTGTGCCTTATCCCTGCTATGCCCCAGCAGTAGACTGCTGTCCCCTGCCCTTCCTGCAGGCTTGAGGAACAGGCAGGAAGGTCATCTGTTGATTTGTTCTGCCTCAGTCACAGGGAGCCTCTGTGTACTCAGACTTTGGGGTTCAGGCCCTTTCAGCACTGTGGCCCTTTTTGTCCTCTGATGGTCACCAAACTGTCTTGCATTCAAAGTTGGTCTTGGGCAGGAGTCTGTGTCCTTCCTCCACAACAACGAGGCCACTATTTAATGTCTGAGCACACCTGAATCCAAGGCAGTCCCAGCTCCTCCTTTGGCGTCAGAGAGCTTTACTTTTATCTCTTCCCACCTATGCTGCATCCTTGCTTGTGGGCAAGAGGCTTTGTTCTCCCCAAGTGATTCTTGGCTTGCTGCCTTGTAGGAGAGAAGAGTCCAGGGAACGTTACTAGGTCTGTGGTGCCTGCTCAACCTGGGGGCAAAGGGCTTGCCATCCCTCCCCTCTTGGCTGTAGGCTTTGGCCGCACAGGACAGAAGGATCTGAGAGGTGGGTGAGTTTTACGCCTCTCTTGCAGCGCCAGGCAATCCACCCACTGCACATGCGCAGTGACAGTAGCTCTCTGCGTGTCCTGCTGCACCCCAAATCTCTCTCAGGAGCAACTGCAAGGGAGTCACAGGAGACCGCCTATGAGCGGTCAGATGCTCCCGGGTATTTCAGGCTGGCCTGCTACCCCAAGCCCGGGCTTCGGGATGCCTGCGCATTGCTGATTCTCCTTCCTTCTTGAGCTCCCGTAGCTCTTCTGCCTGTGCCCTGCCACAGGGAGATTGTGCACATGTGTGTCTCTTCCTTCCTTGGAGGGACTTGTGGCTCTTTAAATTTCAGGTTACTTAATAGCCTTATGACACTCGTTCTCTGATAATTTTAAGAAAAACTATGATTCTTCCATTTATTCAACTTTTTCTTATTGCTAGGATGAGAGTAATTCTCTCCCCACCCTTTCTCCCCCAGCTCCTTTCTACGAGCTAAGAGGTGGAAGTACCAAGACCTTTTTCAGGCATTCAAACCTCCCATCTGGGTTAGTGTTACATTCCATACCCACTTCCTGGGCATAGAAACCATACCTTATAGAAAAGCTCTCAGCTATTATCTTTTGAATACTGTCTGTTTCTCATTTCTCTTTATCATCAGAGTCCTGCTAAGATAATTCCAGGGGAACTTTGTCTGTGGGCCGTTGTATTCCTTGGTGCTTCGGGAGAGTTCTGTGAATCATGTTGGGATAGAAGGCCCAGAGGGACTGGATTTGGTTTCTGCCAGGGTCTACCAAGCTGGGGCTACTTCAGATTTAATTTTTCTCTTGATATCTTTTTGAACTATAGGAACATAGAATTTAGACCACTCACCCACGTGATTAGTTTATAGTTACAAAGTGTCAAGGTAGTTCATTTATCTCTCTCCACCCAATGCCGAGATTGAGTGACCTGAGGAAGTTTCCTTCCTTTGTCTGGAAAGTGGATGTACATAGGCATGCTCACCCTGCTGTGAGGAAACCTCTCTGTGGTCTCAGCGTGATGTGAGGTTCTACGAGACGGAAGGTTTTCTCCTGTCTCCTCTGCCTCACAGAACCATAACAGCAAAAGACCTCCTTTTGCATATTCTAAGAGAAATTCACAGGGTGAAATTTTTCTTTGACACCTCCTTTTCATTTTTTCTAAAGAGAGTTTATGGATTTCTTCTTCCAGTGGCATCCATGTATTTCAAAATAGGTATTTTTATCCCCCTCCCCCATAGTTGTAGTTGTTTGAAATGGAAGGCCATTCAAAGTGTGGGGTTCACTATACTGCTGGGTAGGAAGCCTGTGCTGTCACGTTTTGTGATGTATGGAATGTATACTTCTCACCTACATCACTTGGCTCCACCATCCCAGCCCTGCGCAGAGGAGCCCGTCTCAGGTAGCACCTGGAAGAGAAGGCTCCACTGTTCCCCATTGCATATAAGATGAGGTGGACCATTCGTGCTGATCGGCAGAGGGTCTTTCAATCATGTACACTTAACATTTGCATCATCTATGGATTTTGATGTGATGTGGAGGAGGGTAGTGTGTGTCAGGGGTTATAGAGGACATCTGGAGACCCTGGAGATGATGTTAAGAATAATAACTAGGGCCGGCCAAATAGCTCAGTGGATTGAAGCACCTACAAGCAGGCTCAGGGGCCGAGGGTTAGATCCCCAGGCCTGCTGAGTTGGCCCTGCCTCCGGGGCGTGCTGATACTGGTTGTAGCGGCATCAGCTCTAAGGAGGCTGTAAACAGGCAGATCACTATGGGTCTGATCCAGTAGTGAGACCCTGAACACTCTGTAGACCTTTTGCTAAAGTACAGAAGAAGAAGAAGAAGAAGAAGAAGAAGAAGAAGAAGAAGAAGAAGAAGAAGAAGAAGAAGAAGAAGAAGAGGAGGAGGAGGAGGAGG
>NW_004524609.1:13651648-13661847 GCF_000260255.1 Octodon degus | reverse complement strand
AGAAGGAGAAGGAGAAGAAGAAAGAAGAAGAAGAAGAAGAAGAAGAAGAAGAAGAAGAAGAAGAAGAAGAAGAAGAAGAAGAAGAAGAAGAAGAAGAAGCACATAATGTGTTGCACACCTGCTATGTACCTGGTGCCTTTCTGGTCCCTGAGGATACAGCAGGCTTTGGAGACAAATAAAATCCATGTTAGAGCTAACGAAAGTTCCCATGCCTGCGGCCCATGAATTAGGTAGTCACTTTGTATGAATAGGAGATTTTAACCTGGGCTAGTATGTGCCATATCATGCTCTGAGGCTAACCTTATTTTCATTTGTTTGATAGGTGGGGCTACTGATTTAATGGCGATAAGTAAAATGTCTGGTTCCCACACCAATCAGAGGAGCCAAGATGCCCCAGGAGGTCTCTTTTCACTCACTGTGAGATATGGGAAGGCAGGAAGCTTTGGGTGGGGCAACCTGGCTTTCTCTTGCAATAGCTTTCCATTGGCCAGGACCTTCTCCCAGGGCCATGTGGATTTGCCACCAGACTTTGGGAAGCTGCTGCTCAGCACGTGACAATCTGGCGACACCAACATTGATGAGTAAGGATGGCGCATGGAACCTACCACGAGGCTCTTTGTTTGGTTGACAAGAAGTATGAATATAGCAACAAATTTTAATCATTTGCCAAGATCTAAAATTTTTTACATAAACGTTTCCTTTTAGAACTTTTTTTTTTTTTTAACATTTACAGAATATTGTGTCAATAGTACAGAGCGTTCCCTTATTCCTCCCACTGTTTTCTCTGCTGGTAACATCTTAATTAATATAACACATTTGTCACAATTAATGAGCCAGTATTAACTAATTATTATTAACTAAAGTCCATGCTTCATTCAGATTTTCGTAGGCCTTTCCTAATGTCCTTTAATTTTTTCTTTTCTCTTTTCAGTTCAGCAGCTGATTCAGGATATCACTCTATGTTTTTAAGCCTTCTGGTTGCAGTGCGCACTGTTCTTGTTTCTGATGGCCTTGACAGTTTAGGAGAAAGCTGATCGCTTGCACTGGGGAATGACCTTCCATTGGGTGCGCCCCGTTTTTCCTCACAGTGGGTTTGGGATGCTATGTCCTAGGGAGGAGGACCACAGGTAAAATGTGCTCAGCGCATCATACCCAGGGTGTGCACAGGGAAGGCTTTTGGCGCTCTCCACTGGGAAAGCACGCTCTTCCTTTTATTATTATTTTATTTATTTATTTATTTACTTGGTGCCGGGTTTCACTACACAGGTCGGACTCATAGTGATCTTCCTGTCTCAGCCTCCCCAGCACTGGGATTACAGGTGTGTGCCCCCACATCCAGTTTTCCTTGGCTAGCTTAGCATGGGGCAGGCATGGCATGCAGATCGAACTCCAATCCTTGTGCTTTCTAGGCAGACACTTAGACCACTGAGCTATCTCCTCAGTCCCTGTTTTTCTTTCTATATTGAGCGCTTTGGAAGAAAGCTACCAGGTATAGCCTGTGCATACAAAGTGGGGGATTATTCTCTACTCTTCATAGGTAGGACGGATACATATATTTGGATATGAATATTTAGAATTCTTCAGCATGGGATGTAGGTTTCCCTCCCACCACCACCTTTATTTACATCCTCTAGACAGACTGACAGCAAAGCCAGCTGTTCATTGCCCGTCTGCTCCCTCCCACCCGTTGGATGTAATCAATGCCGCCATCCCTTGCTCTCTGGGGATGCAGCTTGGGACAGCTGCTAAGTACAGAGGAGAACCTGTGAAATGGGATTGCCAGTGGACATGACTCATGTTGACTTTCGGGCTTGGGTAGTGTCTTCAGTGCAATCTCCCTGTCTGTCCTCTCTAGAGAAGTCTAGAAGGATCGTGGATGTGCGGTGGGGAGTCCAAGTAACTCGAAGACCTGCCAGGTCACATGTCCAGGTGTAGGACAAAGAGAAACAGCACTCAGGGCACTGGCAGCGGAGCACGAGCTCACAGTTGATCTTTGTGTCGTGGGAGCAATAGTGGTGTAGACGGCCTCCAAGCCGGGCTCTTTCTCCCCGCTGCGACAATGGTTCTCTCTATCATTCTAAGTGAGTCCTGCGCAGTGAGCAGGGAGGGTGATGCAGACTAGGAGCACTTGGCACGGAGAAGCTGATGCGGGCCCAAGGTCACCGGTCACTGCTGTGTGGACACCCAGCTCAGTGTCCCTTTCCTCCCTCGGAGCACATCTGTCCACCTCTTGTCAGCCTAGCGGAAGGAGCCCAGTTGTTGTTTACACAAAGAGCAGCAACATTAAACTTGGGAAATTCCCTTCGAGTCCAGGCTTTTAAAGAACATGCCCAACAAACCAATCCACTTAAAATGCAAATTCCACTGACACTAATAAGCAATATATATACACATGCATTTGCACATGCAAATGAGCAGGGAGTGAAGGACTTTCTTCTGCGGCACTCCGTGCATGGCAACTGTGCTCCAGACACTCCACTGGAGTGGAGCCAGAAGACATCTCCTACCTGTCCTTGCCAGTCACGGTCCTTCTGGGGCACTCATCGGACTGCGGTGAAGCACCTGGCGCCCTACAAACCAGAGCACTGCCCAAGTTCAAGGTTCCCATTGAGCCACGTAGTGTGCTATAAGTCACCCACCCCCAAGCCTCTGCTGCTTGGCCTGCTGCTCTTCCTTTATCTGCCTGCTTCCAGGGGCAGTTGGGTCTTCCTGAAAGTCCTTACTCATCAGCTCTTTGCCGTCCTGGACCCGTCTTCAGCATGGAATTCACCACTGCCAGAACAGATCCTCCTCTTCCAGGAGAGCTCCAAGTTCCCAGTGCTTCCCTTTAGAGCATTCCAGATTCCTAGGAGGCATATGCTATTGGGGGATGTTATCATTGGTGTCTGCGGCCAGTGACAAGGAGCAAAAGCCTAACGAGGCTTGGCTAGCCCAGGTCTCAACCAGCAAGCAGCAGGAGAGGGCCTGTGTGGTTGCTGCTTTTTCATTTCATCTTCTTCGGCTGTATTTATTTGCTTATTTATTTTGACTGTTCCAAATGGCAGCCTGTCAATGGCCTTTGTACTTTTAATGGCCTTTTTAAGTGACACCCGGCTCTAAGATTCTCAGATAAACACTGACTTCAATGTAGGTCTTCTGGAGACCAGCAGGGTTCTAGCTCCTTGGCCTCTACTTGAGGATCTCATTTTATCTTTCTCAATGGCCCCCAAGGGGGTTCCTGGAGGGACTGCAATTCTAGGCTGATTTGGGGAATGGACAGAACAACTTCTTCTTCCTCTCTCTGCTCCAAAAATCCAAAACTCCATTTCATACACTGTCTTCAAGAGAGGATGTATCAAATATCAAACTGATAAGAACAGGTACTGCACTTGACCTCAGCATAAAGTGTTTTGTATCCCAAACTTCCCTAGATCTTTTGGGCAAAGGAGATTAAAAAGGCAAAATAAAATGATATGCAGGCATTTCATTTGTGGCCATAATTATATACATCAACATATTGGGAGCTATCACTTGGCAATGGTTTGCATGCTGTTTTACATATCAAAATTTTTTTCTGTCACATGCATTTAAATGTCAGCATGGTATTTCATCACAGGACATGCTGCAGGTTGGCGGACTTCTGTCCCACTAGGTTGTTTCTCAGTGGGTTTTGGCTATAAATAATGTCCTGAGCTCTCTGGGAGGATGAAATAGGAAGAGCCCAAGTTGGAGCCCAGCTGGGGCATCTTAAGGACTTAGCAAGACACTGTCTCAAAATAAAAACAACAACCAAAAAAAAAATTATAAAATGGGCTGGGGATATAGCATAGTGCAGAGGTCTTAGGTTCAATCCCATGTTGAGATGAGGCGCTGGTGATGCTGTTCGGGCAAATGTCCTTCATACTTGTCTGTGAAGTCTTTCCCCTACCCTGGAGCTTTATTGTCAGAGGACCTGCCAGGTGAAGGGCACACTTACAAATGCATCTAGCCTGATTTCACCTTCCCCCTGGCATGCTCGCTCTGGTTTGCACTTCCGCCAGTGGTGTCCCAGTTTCCAGTATCTAAAAGCTGACGCCCACCTGGCCGGCCCCATGCAGAACAAGGCAAGAGTGGCCGTGTCCCCAGCCTCGCTGTACCGTGTCTGTGCCCTGCTTTCTAGACCTGCAGCTCCAGGCACACAGGGGACTCCCAATAAATATCAGTGGCTTATTGAGTGCGAGCACCTTGTCCCCAGCCCTAGCCCACCTCCTGGCACTCCTGGAGCGTAGCTGTCCTCCTTCCTCAGCAGAGGCAGATAACAGATGGCCAGGAGTCCGCCTTGGCCTCTTCTCCCTGTGTGATGAGAGGCCCGATAAATGTGAAGCGAGCGGTAATATTTCCTGAACGCGGGCACCGGCAGAATCCATCATTCCTCTCCATGCAGACTAGGCAAGGAGCTACCCGTGTGCTGAGGGCAATGGCGGGGGAGAGGGGCGCAGAGCCCAGAGTGGGGAGCAGGTGGAAACAGGACAGGATGCTAGGCCAACTCAGTCCCCAGTCACCAATCAGGAACTGGACTTGCCGCTGCCTAGGGTAAAGCTAAAAAATGGAATTTTCTGCACCATCAATTCCTGGCTTAATATACTCACCAGGCAGGGGTGGGGTGGGGGTTGTGGAAAGTCAGAAGAGGGGGGGTAGGGGGAGCCCAGACAGCTGCTACTTGATGGACGTCTGGCAAAACTCACACTCAAACCTCTAGGGAAAGTTCTGGGGCTTTATGGAACTCTGCCCCCCCTTCCCTCCTCCTCTTCCTACCCTTCTGTCCTTGGGCTCATCCTGGGCTCCCAGGGGAGTTGGCAAGATGGCCTACAGCTGAAGGTTAAAATCACTGCTGGAGATGTTGCTTCTTTTACTTTGTCATGGTCACCATTCCTGTGCCCGAAAGACTGAACTGCTTTATTCCCCAAGCTGAGCCCACTGCAGAGGAGGCTGGAGGGGCTGGTGAGGGACTCCCCACAGCCAGGGTCCCAAGGCCAGGAAGAAGTTCCTCCCATTGCCTCTGATGGCCGAAGGCCCTGAGTCGGTCTGTGTGCTGGACTGATTGTGTCAGTGGCCATGGGAATGGCTTCTCTGTGTCCAGGTCCTTCGGCGATGACCCTCTCTACCCTGAGAGTCTCAACTTGGTTGTGTGACTTGCTGTAACCAAAGGGATAGTATCTGTCTTCACTCAAGCAGAGCTCGCCCAAGTTCTTGTTAATTTCCAGCATGTATGCAGTGCATGTATTCTCCCCCTCCCCCGTGCACAAGGCTTTCCCCATAAAAGCATGCCTGTGCCAGCTCGCTAGAAGGGTATGGGAGGTAGACACAGGAGAACTAAATGGTCACAGCTCAAGCCACTGTGCACCAGCCGACTGGCTGCTGATCACAGGTCCATCAATCAGCCCAGCTGATACCAGCTGGACCCAGCTGACTTGGAAATTTACAATTTCATTGTTATACTGGCTACTAAGACTTGGGGTGCTTGTTATACAGCAATAGCTAACCAATGCAGCTCCCTTACCTGTAGCTAAAAAGCCTTTCCAAACAACAGCCTGCAGGAAGGGAGGCTGGGTCCTGGGACATGTGCACCCTGAGGAATCACGCTACGCCTCAGAGGCCCTTCTGTGAAGTAGGCCTAAAGAGAGTCAACACGGATTCAGTGGGACAAATTTAGGGGTTGAGAGCTGCTGGGATCCTCTTAAATTCCACTTAGCCCCAGTATTTTAGATTTTACTGGTTTTCATCAAATTGTATAAACAACACACACTCATTATAAAGATAGAGAAACTAGGAAGCTAGAAAGCTAAAAATTACCCTCCATTCTACCCCCTCCTCCTGCTGTTACTCATTCGGTTTTGTTCCCTAGAGAGAACCATTGTTAACAATTAGGTGCATACACTGCCAGATATTTTTCACCATGCACATTCATGAATAAAGGTATGGTTTATTTTAAAAAAGGAAATGATGATAAAGTACCGTTCTGAGACCTGCTTCTTTTCCTTAATGGCCTTCTGACAAGTCTACCTCATTCATTTTAATAGTTGCATAAGATTTCAGGGCATGGATATTCCACAATCTAACCACCTCTGTGATACATGTTTGGAATGCCTTAAATCCTGTTAGTAAAACTGAAGTGAATTTCTTTGTGTATCCCATCTTTGTGCATGAAAGGTGATATTTCTGTGGGATACGCATCTAAAAGTTGAGCTCAGAGCTCACCGCTTTGTAAGCGCTAGGAGTCTTGCTAGCTTTTCATTTGTTACTTATGTTGGCAAAGCATTCTCCAAGAAGAAGGGGTGGTATGAAAATGGGCATCCCCTGCCCCTTCATCAGCTTTGGCTGATAACAATCCTGCACAAACTTTTGCCAATCTGTTGGGGGCAACAAATACTAACTTGTTCGAATTTTTTTTTTTTAATTAGGAGTGAGATTAAAGTAGCTTTACATATCTATTGAAAATTTGCATCTTTTTGGTAAATTGCTTGTTTACATAATTCAGCTATTATCTCTATCAGCTTGTGACTGCTTCGGTATTTTGGTATTTAGTAGAGCAGGTCTTTACAGAGTGTGACTATAAACTCCTTGTTATATGTGCCAGGCCCCAAATTTTCCCAAGTTCACCATGTCTCCCTTCTTTGCCTCATAGAGAAGCTGAGAATGGGGAATGGCTGCACCCTGTATTGGGCCATTTTCCACTACTGAAACAAGGCACCTTGATATCTGGTAAGGAAGAGTTGGCTTTGGTTCACAGTTCTGAAGGTCATTCAAGGGCATGGCGCCAGCACGGCTTAGCACTGGGGAAGAATCTGTGGTGAACACCATCACGTAGACAGCAGCGTGCACAGGCTCTAGGGAGAGATCACAGAGATTGGAAGCCAGCCACTTGTTCAGGACCAAACTCATTCTGTCCTCGCAGCCCTGTCAAGAGAATGAGAGCCCTGGATGACTTGGTTTGCTAAGCTCCACCTCTTAAGGCTCCCACCGCATCTTAGTGTTGTAGGCAGCTGAGTTGGACAGAAATAGTATAGGCAGTCAGGCCAGATTAGGCCCTCAAGGAGCCAGTATGGAAGACAAGGTGACTGCAACTGTAGGAGAGACAGACACCCCTGCTGTGAGCCAGAACTCGAGACAAAAGATCAAACAAATACATACCTCTCTAAGGATAAGTGTCAGGGATTTGGGATGCTAAATAGATCCCTATCAACTTGAAAACGCCAGCAAAAGTCACTAACCCAACCCAAACCCCTACAGGGAAAAAAGTCTTGTTCTGTATTCATATCCGCTTGCTACTTAACTCACTTCCACATTTGACTCTGATTTAATCAATTTTACCTGAGCAATTGTGCTTGTAATCTCATTGGTTGACTATAGTTTTGTCCCACCTCATGTCCCCCTGGCAAGTTCCCTTGTTTACCACGTTGGACCCACCTGTGTCCTGGTTTTACTCTACAAAAATCCCTAGAAAACACAGGCCCCTGGGCAAACCACGTGGCCCCCTTCTGTCCCTCTCTTGAGCAGAGGCTTTCTTTCTCCCAGTGAATATGTTCTGCTCTTTACTTCTGTTGTTTCTAAAATTCATTGTTCAGTTTTAGAGAACATGAACTTGTTCCAGGTACCTTTCAGGTTGGGAGATTCATTCCCCTCTATCATTAGCATTCACAATACGGGGGACCAAAGTACAGTACATAGACCTTGGGGGGGATGCGCTCAAACCATGTGCATACCACACTACACCCCTACTAGCAGCGCTGCCACTGCCGCAGGATACTGAAGTCCCCTCTGGGGTCAGCTTTGCGGATGTCACAGCTGGAGGTCAGGCCAAAGGCATTTGCTCTCCCTTCCCATTGCCTTCCTCTCAGCCCAGCCTGATGTTGACCTGCTGACAGCCCTCTACCTCAAGTACCTGTGGCTTTCAGCTTTCTGCTTCAAGTCTCTCCCCAGAAAGTCTTCTGAGCTTCCTGCAGGACCCCCTACAGTACCCCTAAGAAGTCTGATACCTCGGAGGCCCCCCTCCACCACTCTGGAACAAAAGCCAGAGGGTGCGGTCAGCAGCTCCCCATCTCTGGGGGATTACCCGCAGGCATGTTCTATGATTGCTGGACAGGTCCCTAGTGGGAATGGATTTTGGCCCCCCACTGTGGCTCTTCCCTCTGTGCCTTGTCTTCTCCACTCAGTGTCTTGCAATTCTTGCTGTCAACATCCATGAGAACCACCAGCGGCGATCACATCCACAGGTCACTCAGCAGGAAGGGAAGGCAGAAGGACACAGGCATTCCCTGTATGCTACTTTTCCTCATACCCCATTGACATTTAGTCACATGGCTACTAATAACTGCAAAGAGTGTAGGAACATGTAGGGTTGTTCTTTTTCTTCTGTATTTTTTTAGGGAAGGGTCTACAGGGTGTTCAGGGTCTCACTACTAGATTACTCCTAGTGATCCGCCTGTTTATAGCCTCCCAAGAGCTGGGATTACAGGCTCATGCCACCATGCTCAGTCTCAGTTTCCGGCTCAGCACACCCCGGGGGCAGGGCTAGCACAGCAGGCCTGGGGATCGAACCCCCAACCTCTGTGCCTGCTTGCAGGCACTTTAATCTGCTGAGCTATTTGGCTGGCCCTAGCATGCCCAAATCTTGAAGAATATGGACAGGAGGGGAGAGCAAAGCCCTCTGAGGATTTCACATAGCCACCAGTGCCTTTACATAGCACTGAAGTTTGAGCAACTTCCTTAGGTCTTGGAGTTGGGGCAGGAGCAAGCAGGCCTTTCCCCATGGTGAGTTGTTAGCTGGAGACCACTGGGCCAGAGAATATTTCCTTTTTGTCTTCTGAAAGTCTTACTAAAATGAATGGACAAAAGACAGATAAGCAAGAGAAAAAACATTTCAGTTTTTGAAGGGACCCGTGTACCCAGCAGTCATGTGACACAAAACTCAAGGCAGGGCCAGATGCTGGTGCGTTAAGTATCTTCTTCAGCGGGAAGATGGACACAAGGGCCTGCAGGCAATACTAGAGGGAAAGAAACTAACCCTTAGGGAAGTGAGTGGTCCAGAGAACACGGGCTGGTCTGGGACCACCATCCTGTAGGCTCTACGGATGCAGCTTGACTTTCACTCTCTTCCCAATTTGTTAACTGTTCCTGGTTAGTGAGATTTCACAACACCTGAGCTCCTTTGGGGAGGTACCTCTAATAGGGGAACTTCAGAGAAAACCTCTATCTGTGTCGCTCAGACAGAGGGGACCACAGATGACTGAGAAAGGCAGTGGCAGAGAAAGTTAGAGACTTTGGTCCTGAGATTGTTTCTCTAGTTCACGGAGGCAAAGTGCCACACTTTGTGACATCACTTCCTGAGTCCCAAGAAGACAAGAGTGCATTTCTTGTGCTTCTGCTACCATTTGGCAGGAGGGAGGCCCCTAGCCCAGCACTAACGCTGCAATTTCCCAAACCAGGCACAGGTTGGGGCAGGTGGACCCCAGAGCGGGGAAGGAGATCTGGGCAGCGAGGTGGGGGATGGGGGAGCAAAGCTTTGTGCTGGCAGGAAGAGACCCCAGAGAGCTGCAGCCTGTCTTGAGCTAGGATAAAATAAAGATATGTAGGAAGGAGACAAGGAAAATCATAGTGGTTTTTCTTTTTGTTTTTGTACAGGGCTACACTATGCAGTTTAAACCCATAGTGATCCTCCTATTTTCACCTACCCCAGTGCTGGGATTACAGTTCTGTGCCACCACACCTGGACTTGGTCACTGGCTCAGTGTGCCCAGGGGCGGGGCTGGCATGGCATGTGGTACTAGAGATCAAACCCCAGTCCCTGCGCTTGCCTAAGCAGGAGTTTAGTCTGCTGAGCTATCTCGCTGGCCCTTGGAAAAATCATAGTCTTAAAATTGTGGTTTTAAGAGAACTGCAGAGACCCAGTCCTAGCCCAGGTCCGGTGAGTGTGTGGAGAGCTTCCTGCTACCCTGCACCGGCGGGACCAGTCCCAGCCCAGGCGAAGCATGGGCCGGACCCTCTCCTGCCCCCTCGGGCCGCACCCCACCCCTCCTGCCGAGTAGGAATTTCTGCCGACTTCCGGGAACCCCCAGACCCAGGCCTAGCCCAGGTCCGGTGAGTGTGTGGAGAGCTTCCTGCTACCCTGCGCTGGCGGGACCAGTCCCAGCCCAGGCGCAACATAGGCAGGACCCTCTCCCACCCCCTCGGGCCGCCCCCCA
>NW_004524609.1:13574724-13644581 GCF_000260255.1 Octodon degus | reverse complement strand
AAAAAAGAGAACTGCAACTCCAAGACACAGCGCTGGCCAAGGCTGTCCATATCTCTGCTCCGCATCTTTTCTCTTTACATTTGTTTGCTTGTGCTTTTTTTTTTTTTTTCCTTCCAGCTACATCTATCACACCCAAATCCCAAAAGATACTGTAAGTCCATAAATTATGCTAGTTGACAAGGTAAAGGCAGAAGCCTTCATTCAATTAAGATAAAGAAACAGAGTCAAAGGGTTCAAAGAATGCTTCTGGTAAAACATTTTAGGTCACCCACCTTAAAGGGCAACACCCCCAAGAAAATACATGTATCCCCAAACCCAACCACAGCCGGTTCTGTCTCTCGAGGCCATGCTATTTTTTCTGACGGTGGACTCCTTTAACTGTGCCTAGTAAGATCTGTGTATGTCTCTCTTTTTTTTTTTTTTTTGTGGAACTAGGGATTGAACTCAGGCCCTTGTGCTTGCCAGGCAAGTCCTAATTCTACTGAGCCATCTCCCTGGCCCTGTGTATGTCTCTTACCACACACCTTGCTGAGAGTGCTGAGAGTCAAGAGCCTTCTTGGTGAGCCCATTTTTTTTCGTGGCTGGAGGAGCAACAGTTCTTGGGTCCACAGGTGTCCTGGAGTGACAGCTCCCTCCCATGAGGGCCACCTGGGTAGCTAGATAAATAAGGCCACTGCAGCACCACCTCCCAGGCCTGGGGCTTGTCAGGCGAAAGTCACCCCTCAGTCCATCTACCCTTCTGTTACACCTTACAGGGTAGGGAGATCATCAGGCCATGAACTCAGCCAGCTGGATTTGTACTACAGTTATCATCAAGAAGTGTTAGGCCACGGATTGCCACAGCCTACCAGTTTTTTCTTTTTTAATGTATTTGGTACAAGGTCTACAGGGTCTACAGGGTCTCACTACATAGATTGGACTCATAGTGATTCTCCTGTTTTCAGCCTCCCAAGCGCTGTGATTACAGGCATGTGCCACCACGCCCAGTCTCAATTGCTGTCTCAGCTCGCCCCGGGGGTAGGGCCAGCAAGCGTACCAGTTTGAAGCACTTTACTTTGGGTCTTGGGAACCAAACCAGAATGTCTTATTACTGAGTGGCATTTGCTTAGAAAGACCTGACCCTAGAAAGAAGTTTCTGGCAGGATCTTGGTCCCAAGATGTGAACTGCAGGTTGGAGTTAGAGTTAGGTTGGGTGTCCAGCCCCTGGTGGGCAGTTCCCATGAGGCTGCAGGGGCATGGGGAGCTTGGTGGTAGCTGTGTCCAGCCCTCTGAACTGGGATCAGCCCCCTTTTTTCTCCCTCCAGGTCTGTCCTTGCCACTTGCCTGGCCTGGGAGCCTCTACTTCCTTTCCTTTTGCAACACTGAGCAAGTCAATGTTTCTTCATCTCTATCTTAAATTCTACTAGTGCCCAGGGGCCTGCAGCCCATTACAGTATTTTCTTAAACAAAAGAGCAAGTAAATCTTCCATGGTCTGTGAGTCAGAGGCTCAAAATGCAACCAGCTTTTAGAATCACCTGTTCTGATCTCCTTGCTAGCTACCCCTGTGAAGCATTTAACAGCTGCCTGAGCACCAGGGAGAAGGGAGAGAAACCCTGAGGGAGCTGGTCTAAGGGACTATGGAGATGGTGGTGTGGGCTTGGGGTCTA
This sequence comes from Octodon degus, assembly GCF_000260255.1. Lineage (NCBI taxonomy): Eukaryota > Metazoa > Chordata > Mammalia > Rodentia > Octodontidae > Octodon > Octodon degus. The sequence continues at coordinate 13,642,934 of NW_004524609.1, read as the reverse complement.
GGCAGGGAGGCCCCAGCCACCAGCTGGGAGAAATCCAAAGGAACTTTGGGAAAGGAAGCTGCAGGATGGGTGTCCAACATCACAGCCTCGCCACCATATCACGGCCTTGGAGGAACCTGGCTTCCCAACGCTGAGGGAGACCACAGGAAGGAAGCCATCAGCGGGACCAAGGCCCAGGCCAAAGTCAGCAGGGGGAGGAGGCTCAGGTGACCTTGGGTAAATCCTCCCAGCTGACCTGAGCTCCCAGGCTAGGGAATAAAACTTCTGGCAAGGTGGAAAAGGAGGCAGAGCTAGGATGCACCTTGGAGAGAAGCTGATGGCTCCTCCCCTCCTCCTGCAGGACCCAGGCCACCAATACTTCTGGGGCCCGAGGTATCTGTCATCTAACTGCATACAGCAGGGCGAGGTATCTGTCATCTAATTGCATACAGCAGGGCGATGTATCCCATCAGGGAGAGACAGGACAGGAAGGCGGCTGAGGTCCCCGCAAGCAGGGGCCTAGGAATCTGCAGCCCTCTTTAATGAGCAAGTAATTCCGTTAGCTCGGATTTCCCTGTCAGCTGCTTTTATTAAATGCAGGCACAGCCACGCTATTAGGAACCTGAACAGAAGCGCAGGAACCAGGGGGGGCGGCAGGCAAGGCGGCCCGCGAGTGAGGCAAGTTGTTAAGCTGCTTAGGAGGGGGGAGAATGCGCGAAATAAAGAAAACAGAAAAGGCAAAATGAGGCTGCGGAGAAGGAAATCAAGCACAAAGCCTCCAGATGAGGGAAGGCAGGGGGCTGCGTGCGGGGCCGCACGCTATTGTGTCCCGCACAGCCTAATCAGCTGTTCGCACAGCCCGCCTGCTTTGAAAATCTTTGCACTACCGATCAGCCTGCTGCTGCACAATGCAGACGCAATAACAGGCAAGCAGAAACAAACAAGAGCCAGTGTCTGCGCTTCCCAGACTCCCGCACGACGTCCAGGAGATAGGTTTGGCCACTGGGACCACTGAGGCAGCCCTGGGGCCTCCCAGGAGCCCATGGATTCTTAAGTGAACACCAAGAGAGGAGGTTGCTATAAATAACAACCTAATATTTATGGAATAGTTTTAAGTACTTTTGTCTGTATTAACTGGTAAGGGATTACTCACCCCAATTTATAGATGGGAAAACTGAGTCTTAGGTTAAATCAAAGGTCTGCAAATATGACCCACATATTGTTTGTATAAAGTTTTATTTGCACACAGCCACACGCATTTGTTTGGGTATCCTGTATGGGTTTCTTGCTACAAGAGCAGGATTGAATAGCTGTGACAGGAGTGGTGCCCTGAACACCTGAAATCTTTCCTGTCTAGGGATCGGTAGAAAACACTGGCAGGTCCCTGCATTAAATGGCCCGTTCATAGTCACAGAACTAAAAGTGCTGTCCAATCTAGCTGGATTTGGCTTGATCCCGGAAGCCCTGGGGACCCAAGGACAGTCCGGGAAGGCCCACTCTTGGGGATGGCAGCCTGGTCCAAACCACCCCAGGGTGGGGTACAGGAGGGCAGTGTGGCTCACGTCTACCTGTGCGTCATAGCACCTGGACCTCAGCCTCACTTGCTCCAGCTCCCGGAGGCTGAAGAGGTCCAGGGGCTTCCTGAGGGCCGAGCACGTGACCGGGGATGGGGAGCCAGCACCTCACTCCAGGCCTTGATTGACGAGCGGGCCTTGTTCGTGTCGCTTGCTGCTGTTCCTGCTGATCCTAATCACATCAGAGGTGTAGCAAATGAGGACATGCCATGAGCCCATCTGGAAAGCGGTGGGTGGAGGCAGCTCCCGGTGGAGAACACCTGCCCTCCAGAAGCACAGCGTCTATGGGACAGCTTGAGGGGGGCTGGGAGGCAGCTCACAAGGGTCCTCTAAGGTGCCCAAGGTTGCTAGGCAGATAACTGTGTATTGCTAATGGTAATAGTATGCATCATGAATGGCTAGCACAAGCTATAATATTAGTTACCATTTCATCCGTCTGGAAGTGTTGATTAGGCACTGCCATGTACCAAATGCTGTTCCAGTCTCGGCGGAGGAAGTAGTGAGCAAATAAATCCCTGACTCTGAAACTGACGTCCCAGAGAGAAACCAAACTTCTTGTTGGATCCAATGAATGTGTGCTCTAACTTCAGGATGCAGGAGTAGTGTGGAGAATCGAGCTGGGAAGGAACACAGTCAACACCCAGCGAAGCAAGGAAGAGAATTGTCTTAGTTATTTCTTTCTTATTGCTAGGACAAAATACCTGATGCACAGAATTAAGGAAGGAAGGGTTTATTTAGCTCACAGTTTGTGGAGGTTTCAGTCCATACCCAGCCAGATCCCAGGCAGAGTGGCACATAGCAGAGAGCAGCCGTTCATGGTGGCAGAAAACAGCAAAACAGCAAGAGCCAAAGGGAGGAGTAGCAGAAAGCAGGCCTCTGTCCCTCCCTTAGCATATGCAGGCCGCTGCCCCAGGGTGGGTGTTGAACTCTTACCAATAATTCCAGCATTGGACCATGAATCAATCACAAACTCTAGTAATCTGATTCATGACTGCGTGAGGCTTTGAGGGGATATCTAGACACAAGCTGTAACAGAACTATGCAAAAAGAGGGCAAGTCGCTGTAACAGCCGGGAGCTGGGAAAGAGCTTGGTGTGGCTCAGGAGCCTTTGTGTGTGGGGGCAGAAGTGGCTCTCTGGAGGGCAGTGACATGGGAGGAGGTACAGAGTTGGCCTGCCACTTGTGGAGCCCAGGGCAGGTCCTTGGCGTACAGAGGGGTGGGAGTAGCTAGGGGCCAGCCCTGGGAAGTTGCTGGATTTGCTTCTTAAACGCAGAACTCTTGCTGTGTGCTTAGGGGTGTGGATAGAAACATCCTGGAAGAGAGGAAGCTGCTGCTGCTGCTGCTGCTGAAGATAGGGGTGGCCTTAGTAGTGAGCTCTGCATAGACAGAAGTGCTTGCTCCAGAAGTGGCCCATGTTCCTGGTTGCACCCTTATAGTTCTGGATGTTCCGGGTGACCACACCCCCAGGTTTTTCCAAAATGACCCTGATTATTCCTGCTTCCTGGTATAATGATGAATCACGCTCATAACTGGCCCGTCTGGGGCCTAAGTCATGTTGGCCATTCCACAAATGAGGCAGGGACTGTGTTCATTCCCATTTTGCAGATAAGGACCCTGCAGCCCAGGGAGAAGAAGTCCAAGGTCCAAGGCTGCACAGGTCGCACCTAAATAGGCCATTAACTCCAAGCCCTTGGTGCTGACCCCTGGAGGAAGAAGTCTGAAGAACCCAAACCTTTCTTGGCACCTACAGGGACACAGCTGACCCCTGTGTACATGGCTGTGGTATCGGGATCTGCTCTGGAGTTACACATGGCACACAAGCCACCTACCTGCAGGGGGCAAGAGCTATAGAACCAGGGACTTGGTCGGGAAGAAACTGTTCTGGGGTTGTATCTCACCTAGCGCTGCCAAACTGCTAGCTTTGGCCTGTCTCGTCTGTTGCCCGCAACTTTCACATTTTACCCAGATGCTCACAGACTATGTGTTCGGACCACTCTTCACACCTCCAGGTGAAGTAGGAGCAGTTCAAGCTCGAGGCAAGCTGACCATAGACCTGTAGTGTACTGCTGCAGGACCCCAGAGTGGAGAACATGATGACATTCTTTACAGCTCAGCCAGAAGTGTACTGCAGAATCCTCCTTCCTACATGACTCCTCTTACTCACCCCCATCAGTCTTAAAAAGGAACCTCTTGCCCTTGCTTGCTTTGCTGCCTTCTGCCCACCATGAATGGGTTCTCCTCTGCAATGTTTGTCTGCAATTTCAGTTATGAACTAAGACTTCTACACACTGTCAGCTAAATAGACCTTTCCTCCTAAAAACAGATAGATAGATAGATAGATAGATAGATAGATAGATAGATAGATAGACAGACAGACAGGCAGATAGAAAAGGAACCTCTTGCAGGAAATGGTACACATCCATAATCCCAGCTAATCAGGAGGCTGAAACAGGAGGATTGCAAGTTTGAGGCCAATCAGGATAGTTTATCAAGACTCTGCCTCAAAATAAAATAAAATGAAATAGAGCTGGGGATATAGCATTCTCTGGGTCTGTTCTCCAGCGCTGTACAGAAGAGGGGTGCTCTTGGCCCCACTAGGCAGCATTTTGCCCTAGGTAGGGAGGTGGGGTATGATATGACAGTACAGTACTGGTACTTTTGCAGGGGAGGCCCCTCTCCACATGCCCTCCTGCTTTCCATTCCAGATCCAGCTTCCCAGTATTCTTCAGTGACAGCAGATTGGAGAACTGCTCAGGGCCATCAGGCTGGGACAAAACAGGCCTCTCACCCCTAGTACACACAGCACATTTGGCTATAGGAACCCACTGTCATGGCGGCCTTCATTTTGACCTCAGACTAACAATGTTCTCCTTCCTGGAATCCGCTAGGTAGACTGCTACCCACTCCCTCCGCCCGCCCTCCCTCCCACCGACTATTTCTGGAGAGATGCATCGTGGATGGAGGCCTCAGTCTGTGACCAGATGCTTCTCGCAAACTGGTGATGCAGACTCTGGAGGAAATCAGCCAATGCCCGTGGTTCAATTTACTTAGGAAAATCAATGGAAAGGTGAGAGGAAAATATCCCACAAATTCATTTTAAGTGCAGATTGTTTTTTCCCCTTTCAACACTGAGTGTTGAATCTAGGGCCCTTTGCACAGAGCTATCATCCCCTGTAACCCTTTCACCTCCATTTTATTTTGTTTTACTGAGACGGGGTCTCAATAAGTCTTTTTTTTTTCTGCAAAGCTTTATTCCAGAGGGGCTCAGTCCTTCTTGGCAGCTGCCTTCCTCATGGTGGCCAGCACGTTGCTCAGCTCCTCACGCTTCCTCTTGGTGTGGATGTGCGTCCCCACCCTTTTCTTGATGAACTTGAGGGCGCACTTGTCCTTGGAGACCTTGAGCAGCTCCATGGCGTGCTGCTCATAGGGGATGAAGTCACACACCTTCCGGATCATGTCCCACACGAACTTGGTGTGTTTGGTTAGACGTCCGCGGCGGCGGCTGTGCCTCAGTTTGCTCACATTCTTAGTCACCTTGTGGCCCTTGTTGAGGCCCATGGCCATGGGATAGCGGAGGGCCATGGCTACTCTTTTTTAATGGTTGCTGTGGCAAAAGGTCGATAAGTCATTAAGTTGTCCAAGAAGAACTCAAATTTGTGAACCTCCTGCCCCAGTCTCCCAGAGCTCTGCACCTCCATGACTGATTTTCCTAGATCACCTTCGTTTTTTTTCATTCATGTCTTTGATACTATGCAGCTTGGACTCATAGTGATCCTCCTGTTTTCAAGCCGCCCCAGTGCTGGGGTTATAAGCATGTGCCACCACACCTGGACTTGGTCATCAGCTCAGTGTGCCTCAGGGGTGAAGCTGGGGCAGCATGCAGGACCAGGGATTGAATCCTGGTCCTTGCGCTTGCCAAATCAATTGCTTCATCCCCTGAGCTATCTCACTGGCCCTTCCTGGATATCTTAAAATTCTTATTGCTGTTTGTTGACTGCCTAGCACCATGAAGTATACAATACATTGGCAACCCCCTTTCTTTTAATACTCCACACCCACAGCTTCGTGCAGTGCCAACAAAATATTTGTCAGGTGAACGTGATAACTACTACACTGCAGAAACTACCTCCTACAAATGTTTGTGCAAAGCTGTGACTGTCACCTAAATTGAAGAGATAAAGACAGGTCCAATGTCCCACTCTGGTGAGAGGTGAACCACACATTCCCCTTCTTTCTGCTCTCCACAGAGGTAGAGTTTCCCACAGTCAGCAGGAAATCTCTTGGAATGAATTAGCACTCAGCCTCCTGATCTGCCACCAGTGGTGTGATGGTTTGAGCATTTCCCAAAGGCCTGTAAGTCAAACGTTTGGTTGTGGCATTGTAGTGTGTTTCCAACTGGTGGCCAACTAGTTGCACCCAGCTGAACTGAACTAGTGTGGTGCTCGGTGTGGGAGGTCCACCTGTGGACTGTTGCCAGCAGCATAAAAGGCAGAACAGGAGGAGTTGTCAAAATGTTGTTAGGGAAGCTGTTTGGAGTAGCTGTTGGAGCTGTTGGAAGCTGCTGGTTCTCTTGGGCTGTTCTGCTGGAGGACTTTGTCATGCTGGCTTTCCTGATGAACTTGGCTGTTCTTGTCAGAGGAGAAGCTTGAGATCTTCAATGTTGCTGAGAATGGCTACTGTTCATTTTGGAGGAGCTCCGGTTCTCATCTTGAGCATCACTTCTGGCTCCAGAGGGGAAGGTGGTGCACTGCTCAGCCTCATGGAGAAGCTTGTCGCATTGGCCTTCCTGATGGGAACTCAGCTTTCCTGGTCGCTGGAGGAGCTTGGGACCTCATTGTTACTGAGGATGGCTGTAGTACTTCTGTAGGAGCTCTGGTGTTTACCTTGAGCATTGCTTCCTGGCTGTAGTTCAGATCCCTCAGCCTGCTGGCACAGATCCTCCATCCTGCTGGCATAGACTTCTTAGCTTCCACCACTGACCTTTGAGCCTTCCCAGCACAGATCTGTGAAGCAGGCCTTAATGAGACTTTGTTGTGGGCTCTGGGCCTCCAGGTGGACCTGTGGGGGGCACTGTTATGCGCTCCAGGCTTTCAGCTGGACTCATACAGGATATTAGGATCCAGGGTCTCAGAGGATGCTTTAGTGTTTATTGCATGGACAGATTTCCCGTACTTCTTGTATATGATTCTTGGGTGATTCTATATAAAGCAATATTATAAAATATGTCCTGTATTATATTGTACCCCTTGCAAAATCCCTACACCACAACAGGCACTACTGGGAGGTGGTGGAACCTTTAGGAGGCAGGGCCTGGTAGAAGGAAGCTAGGTCACTGAGGATGTGCTCTGAATTGTGTATTGGGATGCCAGTGCCTTTCTTCCATCTTCTCTTTGTTTTCCAGCCACTAGGAGGCGCACTGGCCTGTCCTACCAAGCACGTTATCCTTCTCTGAGGTACTCTGCTACCACAGGTCCACAGCAGTAGGACTGAATGACCATGGACTGAGCCCTCTGAAATCGTGAGGCAAAAATAAACCTTTCCTCCTTGTAAGCTTTTGCTGTGCTATAGATTTAAGATGGCTCCAAAAGTCTCATGTTTTCCAGTTGATTGGATCCGGGGTGCTATCAGGAATGTAGAGGAGTGTGCTGTGAGGTTGTGGGGCAGGACCTGGGGGGATCGCTGCCTTCTCAGCTTCCCCATTTTCTCTGCTTTCTGGCTGCAGTGGTGTGAGCACCTTTCTTTTTTCTGAGTCAGGTTCTTCCACTGTGCTGCTTCTGTGCCAGAGTCAGTCATCTCTGGACTGAAACCTCTAACCCAAATACACCTATCTTCCTTTAGGTTGTGGGTGTCAGGTACTTTATCCCAGCAATGAATAAAGTGACTAAACTTTTGTTTATCTCAGCATTTTGTTGTAGGGGCAGAAAGCTGGTCTACTCACTAGGGAGGGCAATATTTCTCTTCCAGAGATGAGAATCCATTGCAGAGACACCTCAGGGCTAGGAAGGAAAAGGAGCTTCAGACACTGAAGGTGTCAGATCTAAGGGCTGAGGTCTAAGAGCTGACCTGGCCTGTTAGGGGAGAAGACAGGCTCTCACGTGTGCACGGCGAGGCAGGGACCTTCGCAGGGTCTGGAGGAGTGATCTGGAGGCCAGCCCCAAGCTCATTTACTGGGGGCTTCAAACATAGCTATTCAGGAAGCATCATTTTCATTGAGCTGGTTTCTAGACCCTTCACTAATCCCTGATTAGCAGCAGGGGAAAGCCTCTGAATTCCCACTTTGCTGCAGAAGACAAGTGAGGCTATGAAAGGTGACTTAGTCAAGGTCACACTGCTCCATGATGCCTGCATAGGATGGTGGGGCTGGGATGGGGGTGGGGACTCCAAGCCCAGCACCTGTTCAGCACCGGCGCACAGAATCCCCTCTGGATAACCGGAGCTCAGCTTTCCCCTCCCATCACCAGCCAGCACTCCAGTCTTGTTCGGTCTCCACGGCGCTCCACCTCGCCCCCGAAGACAGGGAGCCGTGGGGCCTGATGGATTGTTATTTTTATTATGAAATAATTCATACATGCAAAAGGAATGGGCAATGCGTGCGCAAGATACACAAATTAATAAAATGAATTCCCTCGAGACCGGCTTATGAAGCAGAATATTATGGTAACTGGAGGCCCTTGGTATCTGGGCCTCTTGGGCTTCTCCCCCCAGGGATAAGCCCTGCACCAGCTTGTTCACACACCACTCACTCCTCTATATTGTTTTCAACTCACGTTTGCATTCCTAACAATGTGCCATTTCCCTTTGCATGTGTCGGAGCTTAATATGAATGGAGCCCCAGCCAGCCGCACCGGAAGACGATGTGCCCACTTAACCCTCCCTTGAGCCTGAGCAGGGGGGCCTTGGGATCATCCCCACTTTGTAAGTGGCTAAGAGCACAGAAAGTGGGATGGGTTTCCCCAAAACTGCACAGCTGGTAGGCAGCAGAACCAGAACTGGAACTCAAAAAATCTGGGTCTAGATTGTTACGTGAGGCAGCACAGTAGTGTCCCTCTGGAGGGATCTGTGACTTGCTTGTGCTTCTTGCTGCCTGGTGCTGCCCCCTTTGTGGGTCTCCACATGGTACAGTGACAAGCCTGTGAGGCTAGGGCTGAGCTTGTGGATTTGGGAGGCAGTCACTGGCGGACACCTGCTAGCCTGCTGTCAATCCCCCTTTACCTCCCACCCGCACACCGTCCTGCTCTTTCTCACCCTGAGTCCTGTTTGATCAAGCGTGTGAGGAATCAGTGTCCTCTTCCCAAGAGCTCCAGGGTGTGACTTACGCAGGTTGCAGCCCCTTTGGTTCCTTTTGCTGGAGTGTGGTTAAGGGTTATATGTAGAAACACAAGGATGGGAGCTGGTGACTTCCAGGAAGATTTTCCTCACTGGCCAAGAGCAGCAGGGTGGTAGGGAGAGAGGGAAGGAATGCAGAGTCACAGTGGAGAGACCTGGCAAACACTAGCCTGACTAAGTGGCCACGCTCAACCCCATCATCGATGTATAACATAGATAGCATGTGACACCTAACCCTCCCCATACAGGGTGACAGGATGGGCGCTTCCCCAAAAGCTGTGACTCCAGTCTAGCCATGAGAAGGACCTCAGACAAGTGCAGCTGGCTATGCCTTCTGCAAAATACCTGAGGGCACCTCTCCAAACTAGCAAGGACATGCCTGATGTGTCAGCGCATGCTCGCAGGCCCAGGATTTGTGGGGCTGAGGCAGGAGGAGCTCAAGTTATAGGCCAACTTGGGCTATGTAACTTTGAGGCTGGCCCTGAACTACACAGCAGGACCTGTCTCAAAAAAACAACAAAACAATAAAAAAAAAAAAACAAAAAACAAAAAAAAAACCAGGAAGCGAACCCAACAAACAAAAAGCTAGCAAGTTCATCAAAAAACAAGGGAAGACCAAGAAACTGCCACAGATCAGAGTAACAAGGACATAAGACAACCACATACAATAGGGTATCTTGGATGAGACTCTAGTTTCATGGGGAAAAAAAAAAGATGTTATTGAGAATATTCACGAGCTTTGAACAAAACCTGCTGTTCAGTTAATGACAGAAGACACGAGATGAGAAGGATGTGGTTTTTGCAACTTTTCAGGAAATCTCAATTAATTCCAAACTAGCAGAGTCAGGTGGAGGGAGGCAGAAGCGTGTCCCCTCCCCTTCTATAATCCTGCATGCCGGGACAGAACTGCAATGGCTGCCCAAGCACCAAGAAGGGTGATGTCGCATTCCTGGTGAGGACAACAGTGAGGTAGAAGTCAGCGTGTGCGCATCGAACACGGCATCGGGTATTTGAATTACGCACTGTTGTGGCCCCGCCCACCCCACACTGCCTTCATGTGTTCCCATAATGCCTTGCTGCTGAAGTACTTTTAGATGGAATTCGGTAGTCTTTTGGGGTTTTTTTTTTTTTGTTGTTGTTTTTCTTTTACTTGTAGCTCAGAGCATCATAACTGGTCTCTTTCCTGACCCAGATTTCTTCCCCTGGGCCCATGTGGACATGGTCCTCCTTAATAGCAGCTCCTGCGATCTGGCTAGGGCCAAGGCGCCCTCTGGCTCTCACTCCAGAGAACCCCAGTTTGGGGCTCCAGCTTAATTAATCTTGTGCCAAGCGTAGGTGCTGAAATGATCCCCATGGAGCCTGGGAGATGACTGTACTGAGGGAAACAAAGGGAAGCCACTAGTCTGTGACAGCTGATATTAAAATGACTACAACTCACTTCCTATCCAGAGCCAATGCATTATATTCCTAATAAATAATGGGTTACTGCAGGTTAAGTGTCTGTTGCTGCATTCCAATTGTTGATATTTAATTAGCTCTAAAATTAAAGTGTTCCTTTATCGCCACGCTGCTAGGACTACTTGATTCCTAATTGATTGAGATTAAAGCGTCTCCCAAAGATCCCAGTGTCCCTCTGTCAGCCCAAGTGTGAGACGACTTAATGAAAACGTTTGACATTTCAAAGTGTGACATACACATCTTTAAATTAAGCAGAGACTGGGGTTTTGTTACATTCCGCAGTCAGGGTAGGGTATGGATGGGCGAGAAGACGCTTTTCCACAGGGCTGAGGTTTTATGAGGGGGATGGCAGCTGCGAGGTGATTCTCACGGACCTCTACAAAGTGGTAGAGGCTCGGTCTTTTTTTTTTTTTTGGTCCTTGGGGAGGCGGTTGGTTTTCACATCTAAGGTGGATGGTGGTCGTGGTGGTGGTAGAGGACAATCTGTGGTAGAAAGAGGGCTGGCTGTGAGACTCAGTATGGATTTGGACCCAGCTCTGCTACTTCGGAGGGTTTCTTGGTCTGTCTGAATTTTAATTTCCAGACTGTCACACAGGATAACGGCACATGTGTATCAGAGTCACCATGAAGTATACGGAGATCACGTTGGCCAAAAAGTGGGCCAGCTGCCCAGTAAGCGGGGCCATTATTAATACCTTTTCTATAATTGTGCTGTGGATTGTAGATGATTCAGGGGGCACCTGTGAGGAGGGCAGGTGACACTCCCAGTTGGCTTGAGCTCTGGGAGTGCATCCAACTCCAGATCTCTCTGTCTTGGTGACAACTTGAGTACTGACAAGGGACCCCCCAGCCAGACTCAACAACTGTCAGGCCAACCCTTCTTCTAAGGTCTGGCCTTTCTCCAGCTGCCATAACAAAGGGCCCTAGACTGGGCAATTTATAAGCTGAGATCTACTGCGCATTGTGCTGGAGGCTGGGAATTCCAAGCTCAGCTCGTATCTTAGGCACTTTGATATTGCTGGGACTCAAAACTCAATGCCAGTAATTTAAAGGAGAACAGGTTGATTTAGGCTCAAGTTTCCGGTCTGTAACTGGTTGGTACAAGACAGAAAGGGTGTGGTGGAAGGGACTGTAGTGAAAGAAAGCTGTTCATGTCATGGTGGCCAGGAAGGGAGGTCCTGGGGAAGAGGTACACCCTTCCAGCTCATATCCCCAGTGACCCACCTCTTCCAATCAGGCCCCACCTCCAATAGCACAGCTAGCTCCAAACTCACCCTTGGATAAATCCACTAATCAGGATAGTTCCCTATGATCCTACTACCTTTAAAGCTATTTAAAAAAATCTTTATATTTATTTACTTGGTACAGTATTTACCTGTCTTAGTTACTTTTTACTGGTTGCTGGAACAAATACCCGACACTCAAAATGAAGGAAGGAAAGGTTTATTTAGCTCACAGTTACTGGAGGGTTCAGTCCATATTTTGCTGGCTCCAAGGCAAACAACAGCAGTTCATGCAGCAGAAAACAATGAAGAGCAGAGGAGGAGCAGCAGCTGCAGCGGCGTCCATCAAGCCTCTGTCTTCCTTCTGCGCTGACTGTGTAGACCAGCGCTCCACAGTGAAGATCGGAGCTCCTCCAAAGTGGCTCCGCTGCGAAGGTCAAGCTCCTCCGAAGACTGGCACTTCTCCATGGAATTGGGGTGGGGCGGCAGGACACCAGGCAGGGCGGCTTCCTGCCTTTCTCAATTCCTGGGCCCTGCCCACCTGAAGGGCGAGGCCCCCATGCTGAGAGCTGCTGGAGCTGATTCAGCCAAGTTGACACAATGTATCAACTAACACATTACCATGCAGCTCAGACTCATAGTGATCTTTTGTCTCAGCCCCCCAAGTACTGGGGTTATAGGCGTGGACCACCATGTCTGGGCTTGGTGGCCGATTCAACATGCCTGGGGTTCTGGCACCAGCATGACATGCAGTACCAGGGATTGAACCCAGGTCACTGTACTTGCCAGGCACGCGCTTAGACCACAGAGCTATCTCTCCAGCCCCCTCAGTATCTTTTAAAAGCGCCATCTCTGAGCACATGAGGCCCTCCGGAACATTCTAGATCTAAACCATAATAAAGCTCCAGCCTGTTCAGTATCTGGTGAGGGCCATGGCTGTGCTTCTAGGATGGTACCATATTGTTGTGTCTTCCCAAGGGGACAAGTACTGTGCCCTTGCAGTGGACAGCGTGGAAAGGATCTTCTTATGCTCACCAATCAGGTACACTGAGACATAATGCTCACACCCTAATCATCTCTGAGAGGCTCCACCTCTTAGTCCTGCGGCACTGGGGTTTAAGCTCCAACTTGGCCTTTAGAGGGTCCACCAACATCCAAATCACAGCACAAGGGTTATTGAAAACCAGGTCAGTTATGGAGGCTGACTCCATTCATCTGGAAGCAATCTGAAAGATTTCATTCCTACTCCCAACTATTTCTGTGAGCTACCGCCACGAAGGCTTGGGTCATCTCCCCTGGAAGTCCTTTCCACTCAAAGAAGTTTCTGGAAGTTTGAATACTTTTCCTTAGCACAATCAAATGTGTATCTTCGTAGCCTTTAAGCCTCAATGCTATTTGTCCAATATCTGTTTTTCCCACATTCTGTGCTTATGCTAGGATTACACTGTCTGGCTTCTTGTGGTTGGGTGGAACTGTGTGAGCACTGTGACAATTCGTTGTGTCACTCCGGCACTGGCTGGGTACTTGCTGATATGAGACCCACCATGGACTCATTCTTTTCCTCTGTATGGAAATCAGCAAAGTTCCTGATGGTGGACTCTCCATCAGTCTGGATTCCAGAGCAAGGGTAAGGACCGTGTGGGAACAGAGGTCATGAACACATGCCAGGAATTAGACAGACAGTTCAGGTTTATGTAGCAGAGATCTCAGAGTCATTTGCTGTTGGAGCCTAACCTTACTACCTGTTATTGTTTAGATCTCAACTGTCCCCCCAAATATCTCACATCAGAGAGGGGGACTAGTTAGGAGGGTGAGTCACTGGGGACTTGACTTGGAAGGGTGTTCTCACCCCTGACTCCTTCCTGTTACCTCAGCTCCCTGGCTGCCATGTAGTGAATAGCTGCTCTCTTCCATGCTGTTTTCCCAGGAATTTCCTGCCTTGGAGCCAGCTAGCCAAGGACTGAACCCACCAAAACCGTGAGCCAAAATTAGGTCCTCCTCCTTGAAACTGTGGGTATTGGGCATTTTGTCCCAGTAGCAGGAAGGTAGCTAACACTGTATCCTCACTCATGTACCAGCCTCACCTTCCAATTTAGTAGTGCTGGCCATTGTGAAGGTAAGTCAGGGTGAACACTGAGGAGCTGGGTGTTCCCTTGTGAGGCTATGGATGTTTGCTCCATTAATAGCTACTTGGCTGCAGACGCTCAGTGGGAAGCCTGTAGGAAACCAGAGGTAAGAAGCTGATGACCTGTATAATCCTGTCTCCTCCCGACACAGCGTGAAACCTTCTGAGCTCCGCAGCACCAAGAATGTGGCTTCCGGGAGCTTGTGCACACACAGCAGCTCTGACCTGGACCCCATACAGCTATGAGGCTTCCGCCCGCTGTTGCATGCTGGCCCTCCTGGAGCATGGCCTAGATTTTAGAGGGAGATATTCTGTCCTGTGTGCATCATGCCAGGCGCAGCTCACACTGGGTTCCACATATTCAGTGAGTAGAAAACAACCCCTGGAAGGGTTGCAGGGGAGCTAGCTGGTGAGGATGTGTATCCTGCTCCTGGTTAGCCGTCCTCTCCGGGACATCGCGATTGGGTCGAAAGGGACCAGACATGATGCAAAATGAATTAGTTCCTAAGTTTCTGACTTTCTACTCAAGTAAAAAAATATCACTTGGCTCATGAAGTTCAAACACATTTATGAAAAATAGCAGATGCCTATTAAATTGGACAATTAGCTGAGGGAATAGAAAGCTAATCAGAAGCGTAGCTTTGACGGCAGTTATTTGATCCTGCCTTTCCGAGGATGTCTGCAGCTGCTCATCAGCCTTGACGCGCACATCCGTCCACGCAGGAGCTTTCACGTGCACCAGCCGCATGCAGGCGCCGGGCACCTGCCTGGCAACTTCATTCCTTTCCTGCATCCCTGCGTCATCACCTTGAAGGAGTGCGAGAGCAAGGACACACAGGCGCCTTTCCCTGGAGAGGCCCAGGAGGGAACACTGGCGACACCAATCCTCAGAAGTGTCTGCATGCCCACAAGCAATTTAAGAAAGGAAATGGGGGTCAAACTCTATCAAGGGAAGCCAGTGACAGACTTCTCTGTGGCCCAACACATATGTTGGGCTCAAATTCTTGCTGCTAGAATGTTCCTTTCCCTCCCATCCTGCTGTGCTGGAACTCCATTTCCTGTCCAGTCCAGGTGCTTGGCTTGAAGATGGCCTTACCTGTTATACTGATTTTGCTGCAACAAACCTCCCAATACAGACTGGAAAGTCTGCAAGGTACAAAAGCCAAGGCAGAGATCCTCAGGCCCTTGTAGAGCAGGGATGTGACCCTGGCTGATCTCCACATCTCTGCTCCCTTCTACCTATAAATTCATTACCACCATGGAGGCCTACATGCTATAAGAACCATGTTGTGTGTGTGTGTGTGTGTGTGTGTGTGTGTGTGTTACTGGGACTTGAATCAAGGGCCTTTATACTGAACTATATCCCTGACCCTTTTGATATATTTGTTTAAATTTTGAGCCAGTGTCCTACTGAGTAGCCCAGGCTGGACTCAAACTTGTGATCTTCCTGCCTCAGGTTCTCTGAGTGCTGGAACTACACGGGTGCACTGTCATGCCTAGCAAAAGACTATAGTTCTTAGCTGAGTGTGATGGTGCACGCTTGTAATCTAAGTCCTCAGGGAGGCTGAGGCAGGAGGACGGCAAGCTCAAGCGCAGCCTGGGCCACTCAGTGAGGCCCTGTCTGGAAAGAAAAAAAAAAAGCTGGATCTAGCTCAGGGAAAAGGCCCAGGGTTCAACCCCTATCCCTGCCCCACCCCCAAAATCCAAAGATATGCCAAAATACACAAGCACACGTTTTTGCGGCGGTGAACCTGGTACTACCGTGATAGCTTTAGGAGGCTTCATTTTAACTCTGGAGCAAACGCTTGCCACTGGACCCCTCTAGACCAGCACAGCACTCTCCCTGGACAGATCTCTTCCTGGGCCTGGGCCGAGGTGGTGGGGGAAGCAGATATAGAGCTACTTGGCTGAAGGTTTGGCACTAAGCTGAGCAGCGGCTTTGGGGTGTGTGCATGGATTCCCATGGAGGCCTGCTTTATGCCCTCACTGTCCATAATGAGATTTAATTGTAATGATTCGGTATTGAATTCCTCTTAACAATCAGGGGAAATGGATCCTGACTGTTGGTAAATGTGTTTGCAAATAGTGGAACGATGATCCCTGTGTGGGTCACTCCTTGGAGTGCTCCAAAAGTGGGGGTGGCTCGGCTGCTGTGCAGAGAGGAGGCCACGGCTTTTAGAAAGGGAACCAGGCCTTGACCTTCTAAGCCACAGCTGGTGGAGCTAGCAGGGGCCCTCGTTCCCAGAGCTCTCCTACTGATAGGTGGTGGGGCGGGGTCAGGCGCGAGGTGCTGATGTAGGAGGCAGAAAGTCAGGGACATCGCGGGCAGCTGAGCTGGAACAGCAGTGATGTCCTTCACGGGGTGACAAAGGAAGATGTCTCCCACGAGATAACTCTGAGTGGAGACCTGTAGAGTGAGAATGAGCCATGAGGTACAGTGGAGGTGGGAAGGAGGTCAGCCCAGGTGAGGGACAGAGCCAGGACTGAGTCCAGGGGAGAGGGGGCGCAGCGTGCTTGGGCACAGGAGGGAATCAGGGAGCTGCAAATGGGGAGCCCAGAGAGGAATATGTGACAGTGCTGCACAGGTGTGTGCTGGGCAGCTTTGTAGGTCTTGGAGGGAGCCAAAATTACTGTATGTGCCAAAGGCTACAGCAAGGCAGCCAGCAGAACCCAATGGACACCTACAGAAAGAGCATAAAGCACACAAGGCATCCAAACAGCTTTCATAAAACCAGGAGCTGTGCAGGGAGGGACGGGGGAAAGGGGACTTTAAGAGGGGGATCAGTCAATCTCTGGAGACGAGCGAAGGGATAGATGGGGGGGGGGTCAACAGATTGGCACAGGCCAGAGGAAGAACCCTTGGCCATCCTCCCTGGCTGGTGTTGAGGAATGCTCTGGGTGTCCTGAGGATTTAAAGAACAGGCACCGGGCAGGACCTGCAATGCCAGGCGAAGGAGTGGAATATGTGTGAAGTGCCAGGGTCCCTTCTTGAACTCACACAAGATAGCTGACTTGGTTCTACACGACTGCAAGCTTGGGATAGAAGTCAGAGGTGTGTGAGTGGGTGGGTGTGCCCACATCCATGGTGTGTGTAGCGCTGTGAGCCAGTCTCTGAGGTTAAGCGAAACTGTGGTCTTATTGAATTAGACTGAGTTTGGGGCAGCAAGCGCTGCTCACAGTTAAAGACTGCGTGGCTTCCTGAGACACACACATCCTTGTCCTGTGCTCATGTGGAGAGGAGAGGTAGGAGCCATGGCTACTCAGCAGGTGCAATGAAGGAGCCAGAGAGCCCCCCAGAACACAGAAGGGGAGACGGGCATCCTTTTCAGACAGCTGCTGTACCAAGAACAGAGAGCAGAGGTCCAGGCCCTGGCTGTTTTTTTCAGTGGCTTCCTCTCCTCTCCTGGGAATTACCAGAGGCTGCCCAGATGTGGCAGGGACCCTCACCCTTCAGAAAATCCTCCACCGGCACAGGGTGCTTTGGGCTTCTGCAGCCACCATGCTGCCCTGCAGAGCCAGGCACCTACATCTGTCCTGTCTCCCCCTCACATCTGGGCCTTGGAAGAATGTCACTGTGGTTCCAAACTTGGGTCTATGGCTGGCTACAAAGATGGGAGAAAAGCAAAGCAGGGTGAGGGGTACAGTGTATTGGTGGGAGGTGGAAGGGACATCTCAGGCTTTGGGCCAAGGATTCCCCTAATCAGAGGGTCCTTGCTGACCACGCTACACAGAATAGCAGTGGGCTGAGCTGCCATCTGACCCTCACGCACATGCCCCAGCTTCCCACCCTATGGAAGGTCATGGAGGCTGACTGAGCCACTGCATGCCCAGAACACTGGCCCTCTGCCCCCAGGGGTCTTGGCCAGTGCAAGTCACCAGCAGGAGGTAGACACAAGTTGGCCATGGTCTCATCCTTCTTGCTGCAGCTCACATGAGGTTTTTATAGCTGCTCACATCTTTGTCTCATCCTAGAATGGTAGCAGCTCCTGTGTGTCCCATTCCTGCTGGGCCCAGTGTGGCTGATCACCCATGATGGGTCTCTTTAATAAATGTCCCCATTACACCACCCGAGGAGGTTTTCCTCCTCCCTTGTCCCCAACCTGTGAGTGTTTCTCCCTGTGTCTTTATCCCCTGGCTTGCTTCGTTGTGCTCTGAGGACATTGGACTTGTTGGGCTATGTCTATAGCCTGCTCCCCACCAAATGAAGGCAGAGACAGTAGAGGCTCTGCTGGCTTAGAGTCAAGTCCCTAGTGCTTGGGGTGAATCTGCATGTGACCAGCATTGGTTGAAGGAATCCCAGATGGGCCTGAAGGCCCTGTGTGTTCTCAGCACCCATCCTGCTGTCCTGCAGGAACATCTTCTGCACAGACCTGGGATGCTGCCCCAGGAACACAGCCTCTGGGGCTCTCAGAAGATGCTGGAAGCTCATGAGAGGAGGGGTGAGTCATTTTGTCATCTGAGCCACACTCACTCCAGGAAATAAAACGTTTTCACCTTTATTAGCACTGATAAGAATAAGAGTCTGTTCTCCAGGCTTTTAAATCTTCCTCGATCATCATTTCTAAGAGAAGCCGCTGAGCAGAGCAGGCATGACAGGCTTGATGTGGTTAAATCATTCTTAGAGGCTGGAGCTTCTGCACACACTGGGCCCCCAGGAGGGCCGGAAGCTTCTGGCTTCACCTTGAACACCACCAGGAGGAAAGGGAGGGTTTTTAAGGATAGGCTCAGAGCTCTGGGGCATTTCTTCTTTCCCAGCCCGCCCTAGCCCAAAACTAACCATGATAGTGGGGTGAAAGCCCTGGGCATGAGAACCCAGACCATCATCATGCAGATCCCAGGCAGGTCCTTACGAGCTGGGCAACCTTGGTCGCATCACCGACCACCCTGTGCCTCTTTTTCCACTTTTCTAAAGTGGAAGCAATCGCAGCGGTAAGTTATCACCACGGGGCCTGTCCCAGGATTAAATGAGTTCACAGAGACAAAGTGCTTAGCCTGGCATCTGAGGGCTGAACGTGTTTGTGTATCTGGGGGCTGTTATTCTTATTAATTAGGTGCTTACCTTGTGTGAAGCAGCAACGCAAAGCAGGTCTCGTCATCCCTGAAGAGCGGATGAACATACTGAAGCCTGGTGGGTGCTCACCCATGTCCAAGGTCGCCAACCCCCTGAGGACAGAGGTGCGACGGAACACAGGCAGTGTGCAAGGTAATGGCCATTGTTGGATTCCTATCGTAGTGTTCAGTGAAATTCTGTATGGTTTCTTTCTTTCTTTTTTTCTAATTTTTGTTCTCTTTTTAAAATAAACTGGATTGGAAGAAAGACAGGCAGTTGGACTTCGGGAAAGACAAAATGGGGCAAGTGAGAACGGGAAGCAAATGGAAATGGGGTAGGAAGCGGGGGCGCACCAGTGTGGATGTAAGTGCCCCTGAACACAGAGCGCTGTGCATATCGATCTACCTAATTGTCAGAAGCAAATTGATCCTGGCTTTTAACAACTGATGTAGGGCAGAGAAGTCTCTTAGAAGCCTTTGCACATCGTAGACGGCCTGGAGTACTCCTGCTGGGGAGAGCAAAGCCACAACCGTCACGTCTCGGGGCTGCTGAGGCAGGCCGGCAGGGCAGTGGCGCCAGCTCTGGTTCCTCACTGGGTTTTCCCAGGGCGCGCGGGACCTTGTGGCTGGAGGGTGGAGGGTATAGGTGGCCTGGAGTGGGCGATCAGCCCTGGCTGGGGAGAAGACAGAAGTCACCCAGGGGTGGCCAGATCTGGAGACTTGGAGAAGGCTAGGAAAACAGCCTGGTGCGCCTGCCAGAGATGGGAGGCAAGGCTTTCCTCAGACAGACTGTTCTGAGTGATAGCCCCGCCTCCTCTCTCCAGAGGCTGGCCCTGGCCCTGGGGAGTGTCTGTCCCTTCGAGAACAGCCTATTGCCAAAAATGTCAAGACCATCTAGTCACAGAGCAGGTGACAAAGTACCTATTTCCAGTAATTAAGTAGGAGGAAGGGTAATAGGAAGTGAGTAACCCGACGTCCCCGGCAAAATGACTATGTCACCTGCTTTCCCATGCACCCTGCTGACTGCAGGCATCTTGGAGTTTCCCTGACCCCACTGTCAGTTGCCATGGCAAAAAAGGGCAGACAGTGGCTCGAAGCCTAAGGAGATGAGTGCTGCTGCCTGTGAGCTCCGAGACCTCAGGGTGTGACATATGCATTGCAGTACCCTCCATGCAGAGAGAGACAGGGGCATGTCTCTTCATAAAGGGAAGAGGCGAGAGTTATTACCCGTCACACGAGCCTACGGTGGAATCTGGCAGCCCGAGGTGGGCATTTACCACTGATAAAAATCTGTCTCCCTGCCAGCTTAAAGTGCAGCTTAAAAAGCTAATGTATAATTTAAACCATGCAAGCTGGGGCCGGACTTCTACATGGGAAGAGCGGAGGTGCTCCACCGTGGGTAAAGAGGCCCTGGAGGAGTGGTGGAAGCGGAGTCCTCCTAGAATGGATTGGACTGGCTAGGAGTCAGTGGGGTGGGCAGTGGGCAGGGAGGGAGAGTGCTGGTCCTTTAGAACAGGTAGTGTAAATGCATTGGGCTGAGGAGGGGTTGGAATGCTTTCAGGACAGGGCTTAGCCTCTCTGGACTCCCTAGGACAGCAGTGAACAGTGAGATGAGGCAACGTTCCTGCCTCTGAGCAGTTCTTCTCTTCTCAGAGTGAGACAAGTGTCCATTGGGTGAGTGCCCCTTTCAGGGGATCTAACGGTTCCCCAGGGTGGGTCCTGTTGGGATCACCATAGGCAGCTTTATCCCCACCGCTCCTATAGTGGGTGAGTGTTTCCCCCAGAAGTCAGGACTGTCTGCAAACTCAGAATAAGCTCTTAATTTGGGAATAAGGTCTACTGGTGTGTGTAGTTAGGCTAAAGTCATGTTGGGTTAGGGTGGCTGGTGTCTATGTGAGAAAAGGGGAGGGCAGAAGGAGCTACACAAGGGAGATGTCATGTGACAACAGAGATGGGGTGACACACCTGCAAGCCGGGGAGCACCGAACCTCCCAGCAGCCACCCGAAGCTGGGAGAAGGCCTGGAACAGTCTCTCCAGAGCCTCCAGAAGTAGGCAGCGCAGCTGACACACTGGCTTCAGGCTCTTGGCCCCCAGAGCCACAGGAGAATAAATTTGCATGGTGTCAAACCACCTGGCTTGTGGTCATCTGTTGTCTTGCTCTAGGGAAGGAACACACCTGGAGGGCTGAGCTTCCTGAAGTTCAGATCACCCTGGGGCCTCTTGCGCACTTGGGCTCAGCCAAGGACACCTGCCTGAGTTCCTCCCATTCTCCAAGTCCACCCTCATGCTCTGACAGCGTTATGGAACAGTGAGGGTCTAGTCACGCATCCCATTTTGAAGACAGAGAAACAAAGGCCCGTGGGCTGGAACCTGGCTCTGTCTTCCTGCATGTCAAATGTGGCAGGATACATGGGAATCTCAGAGCCACTCGCCTTCCCAGGTTCACCTTAACCAGTGGTGGCGTACCTATGGCAGGGGTGTTCCCATATTTCTCTTTTAAGACAAAAGATGATAATGAATGGATTGTATTTTTCTAAACTAAAAACTTCAGCATTCTAGTTCAATTGCAGTGTTGGCCCTTTGTCATAAATAAGTGTGTTTGGGGCTACAGTTTGGGACTGTGTCTAAAAGGTTAGCCATTTCTGATCTTAGCCAGGACAGGCAGGAAGCACCACTGTCCTTACTGGCCCAGCCTCTCCCTGCATCTTTAAGGCCATCACCCCCAACTTCACAAGATGGGGAGCTTTAGACCCCTGTGTCTCTCATAGACAGAACCTAACTGACTGCTGCCCAGGACCGGGCTCTATGCCTTTGGTGGCCGGCATCTAGAGGAGATCTCTTCAATGTGTGGTCAGGGACACTTGGTGGCTGGTAGTACAGGCAGCATGGGCACCCCACAAGCACATCGATAATCATAAAAGGAGGTAAACTTTATTGTCTGGGCCATTTCGGGTACCGGAGGAGAAAAACAATGTGTGAATTGCAACGGTGAAAGATTTACTGGTTCTGTCAGCTCAGATAGAGGGGTTGGCTGGAATTATTGCAGCCAGGAAGAATTGTGTTTTAGGATCTGCCCCAGGTATTAATTTGTGGCGGGCTTATCCTGTCAGGAACATACAATGCTCACGGTGTCGAGAAGTAATCCTTTAAAGGGCCTTACTGCCAATTGGCTGGAGCCGGGCGTCAGAGCCTGGGAGGCAGCTGATCTCCAGGCACCGCTTTCCAATAAGTTCCCGATGAAACACGTGAGGCCGCCACGCATTATCATCTTCAGAGCCTCTCAAACCAGGTCCGTCCCATCTATTGCGCCGGCTTGTGGATCATCCCACCCCTAGAAGTCCAAAGCGATACCACCTCTCCCGCTCACTCAGGCCTGGCACTCTGAAGAGTGCCAGGGTCACAACTAATGAGTCCGGGGTCCAGAGTCCCCTGTGAAGGCCGGGCAGTGTGGGCGCTGCTGCGTGACCAGCTGTCCTGCTTCTAGGTCAGGTTCTTTTGGGCAAGGCCTTTGTGACCTCCCCCACCCCGTCGTCTTCCAAAAGTCCTGCTTCAGAGCCCAGGACCTCACCTCACAGCCTGGAGACAAAGAGGGTCCAGCACCGTGGCTTTTGCCAAGAGGCTGTCACTCTCAGGCCCCCTTGCCTTCTGCCCTTCATCTTGGGGCGGTCTAGTTCTGGTTTGACTTTTGCCAAATGCCACATCCTATTCAGAGAACATGTTGCTTGCACCCCTCTTTTGAACCCTAGATGAATCACCTTTCCTGTCACTAGGACAAAAATACCTGATACCCCTAATTTAAGGAGAGATTTATTGTGGCTTAGAGTTTCAGGGTATTGGCCCATGGTAGGCAGGTGTCAAGGGAGAAAAAAGGTGGTAGAAGGGCCTGCTGGGTGACAGCTCCTCAACCCTTGGCATTGAGGAAGCAGTGAGAGCCAGCAAAGCTGGGGGTGAGGGGAGGGGAAGGGCTAAAGAGGGAGGGAGGGAGGGAGGGAGGAAGGGAGGGAGAGAGGCAGGCAGGCAGGCAGGCAGGCAGACAGACAGACACAGAGACAGAGATGCAGAGAGAGATGGAGACACAGACAGAAACATAGAGACAGAGGCATAGACAGAGACAGAGACACAGAGAGACAGAGAGAGACAGAAACAGAGAAGGAGGCACACACAGAGAGAGACAGAGACAGAGATGCAGAGAGAGAGACATAGACACAGAGAGACAGAGACAAAGAGAGACACAGGCAGACATGGAGACACAGAGACAGAGAGACAGAAACAGAGGAAACAGACAGAGACAGGAGAGAGAGAGAGAGAGAGAGAGAGAGAGAGAGAGAGAGAGAGAGAGAGAGAGAGAGAGAGAGAGTTTTCACACATTAGCGGGCACCTGGCCCAGCTTGCATCTTCTTGGTCTCTTCTTTGGTCCAGGCCCTCTGAGAGCTGAAGTACGCAGCAGAGATTGAAGCTGGGTGGGGAAATGAGACAGATTAGAAGACCTGAGTCCCTCGAGTTCTGTGGGGGCCACCTGACCCCTAAGAAGATCACACCCCCCTCCATAGCAGCCAGAGGATGTCAACTGGAGCAGGAAGCACAGCCTCAGAGAGGACCATGCTGGAAAAGAGACAAAGTCAATAACCACACCGTCCCTTCAGCCATGCTGAGGGAGGATGCGGAGGGGGCTGGGGGGCTGTGTGGGGAGGTGATTTACAAAACATGGGCAAAGCCAGGCCACAGCAGTCCTAGTCACACATCCCTGCTGTGATGGCTTGTATCTAGATGTCCCTCCAAAGCTTTCTGCCCTGATAGGTGGGGCTTAGGGGAGGTGACTGCACGCTTTATTCCTAGTGGATTCCTCTCCTACATGGCTCAGCTGCTGAGCGTGCTGTCAGGAGGTGGCCTCTGACAAGAGGTGGATCCCCAGAAGTGTGATCTGAATGAATGTGTTTCTTTTCCCACCTTCTCCCTTTGCTCCCTACTTCCTGGCCTCCATGAGGCGAGCAGCTTTCCCTGCCAGAGCCTTCCACCATGCTCTTTCTGACTTGAACCAGTCAACCACAGACTAAAATCCATGAGTCAAAATAGACCGGGTCTCCTTTGAGCTGTTGGTGTTGGATCTTTTTTCTTTTCCCAGCAACAGGAAAGTGACTAAGGCAGAACTGGAAAAGCACCCTGGGCAGCCAGAACCAGGGATTTGAACCTGAAATGAACAACCCCAAGAGTGGCTCCATTCTTTTCTGGTATCTCCTAAGGCTGCAGGAGGCCAGGCCACAGCAAGGCACCCAGAGGAGACAGGGTTAGCTGGAGAAAAGCGTCAGGCCCTGATGGGCATATGAGACAGACCCTGGCACCACTAGAAGCCGAGTTGGAGCAAGACTAGGTTGGCTTCTGGAGCAGGAGGTATGAGTCAGGGCTCCCTTATGCATGGGAGGCGAGGCTACTGGGCCTCTTGATAAAGTGAGGCCTCTTCCAAGCAGCCTGGTGCCAGGCAGGGTTCCCAGGGCCCACCTTGCTGTGAGAGTCCAGTTTTTCACACTCTGTGCAGCACTGTAGACTCCACTCAGACCTGAGCCGGGTGGCCACCACCTCTTCAGGGGGTTTTCTGAACATCACTGTCCCTAGGGCTGTCAGGAGGAAGCACAAAGGGCTTCAAAGTGGCTCCTTGTGTGACCTTGACCAAGGTCAGAGGGGCAGCTCTACCATCGGAGAGCTGGTGATAAAGCTGCCTTCTTTTGGCTCAGAGCCAGGATCAGAACAGCTGTAAAAGGCCATGGGGTGCAGGTGTCCGAGTGCCCAAGAGCAATTTAAAAATGAAAGAACAATTTTCTGACATTGATCAGGTGCAGCAAAGGCGTGTTTTTAGCCCCTCCCCACCACGCTGGAGTGGAAAGAAAGGTATCTCTCTCTAGTTCCGTGAATGCCTCTGGATGCCCCTGGCCTCCTCAGTGTACCAGGGAAGCAGGCGGGTGGACAGAGACAGTTGCAGCGAGGATGCATGAAACCCTAAACAGCATCCAGAACCTTGCATTGGAGCTGGGTAGGGAGTGCCACCCCCTGGAACCCACTGGGTGAGTTTCCTTGGGTGCGTTTGCTGGCTGCAGCCCCAGGACCACCTCCCCCGTCAGCACAACCTGTTGGCTCCAGCAGTGACACTGAGTCACACTTGGGTCTATTTTCTGAGGTTGAAACCAGTTGAGAGAGACAGCCAGGCACTAGAGTAAGGGAATTTAAAAAATCTCAGCTTTTTTACCCATGAAAACTGGCTTGGCTTGGCTGTGGAGCCATGTGGGCTGCTGCATATTCCATGGGGAATTAAAAAGAATTCCCCAAGCCAGGCATGAAGGTGATGCAGGCTGTAACCCCAGCACTCTGTGAGGCTGAGGCAGGAGGATCACAGGTTTGAGGTCAGCCTCATCAGCTTAGTGACTGAGTGACAACCTGTCTCACAATTTAAAACAGCTGTTAAAAGGCTGATGATAGAGCTCAGTGTAAAGGGCTTGGGTTCAACCCTCAGTACCATGAGAAAAATAAAAGGAAGAGAAGAAGGGACGGAGGCAAGCAAACATCCCCTTTCTGTAAGGGTGACACAGTGCCCCTTATACTGTCTATAAGGAGTGAATCAAGCTCTTTTCACAGGTCATAGAGCCAAAATAAGGCCAGAAGAGCTGTGCAGGCCCGTGTGGGCCTGTGTGGCAGGGTCCCCACCCCATGGGTGGGGACCTGTGCAGGGACCACATGCAGGGACCTGTACAGCGTCAGGTACACCTAGTCCCTGTGTTCCAAACACTATCAGTACCTGGATCATTGTGACGTTTCCCAACCCACCCCTAACCTCTAAGCCCCTGCCTGTGAGCCAAGAGTTGTAGAGACACAGAAAGAGAATGGTAGGAATAATCCACCTGCCCACTGAGCTTTGGAAGATACAGGTTAGGACCCCAACCATCGCCGCTTCTGATCTTGCAATGACACAGCGGAGAGGCAGGTCTGGCCAGGGGCTGGGTCAGGATAGTTGAGCACGGAGGCCAGAAGAGCCTAATAAGGTGGGGAGCAGAAACTCGGAAACGGAGCGTGAGGCATGCAAGGCATTAGGGAGCCCCAGAAGGCCTTAGGCAGCCGTACGGCCTCGTCCACATAGGACCTACCTCTCCTCCCGGACTCAAAATAAAATTCTCTCCCTGTTATATTTAAGGCTCTCTGCACCACTTTTCAGCTCTGCTCGTAACTCCAGATGCCTGCAACCTTCCCTCCTCACTTCACCAGGGGGCAGTCAGGCTGTGGATCCCATTCCCCCCAAATGCCTTGGTGAGGGGTCATAATCCAGCACCTCGCAAGCCGCAGAAGTACAATAAGTGATTGTCAAATGAGTCAATGAATGAGAGGGTGATTGCTGTAGCCTTTGCCGCCGTGTTACCTTGCCTTCCTGCCATCCTGCAGCCCTGAGTCTTACGCACGCCTCCAAAAGGTTACCGGTTCCTCTCTGTTTTGACCCTGCCACCATCCAGGTGAGCATCGCTAGAAGCTGCTTCCCTGTAGCCATCCTCCAACCCAGGGTGCAGAGTGGCCTTGTCCACCCATAGGAATGTTAATGGCCTGATATTTACTTGCTCTTGCCCTTCCTGCTAGCCTTTCCCCTCATCAAATCTGCACTGCAACAAATTATTTGGCTTCGCGATGACCTCCACTTCCTGCCTGAAGTCTCCAAGTCCTAAGCAGCTTCTTCAGGGACTCCCTCCTTCCTTTCCTCTGCCTGAGAAGGCACTAGACAGACTCAGCTCTCTCTTCCTCGCCCCCTGCCCTCTTCAGGGTTTGAAGCCCACATTCCTTTTTTTTTTTTTTTCCACATTCCTTTCATTAAAGCAATCCTCATCTCTCTCCAGGAAGTCACCGCCATTATCCACCAGCACAATTAACTTTCCAAAAGGCTCCCTGTTTGTAAATAAGCACACATGTCGCCTTGCCTGCAAAGATCCCTTCAATCCACAATTATTTTGGAGGGCCGAGGGAGGTGCTGTGTCACAGTAGGACCCAGAGATGAGTTCAGTGTTGTCAGAGAGGACATTGTAGCACTTCTGAAGGGGTCCAGCTGTCTATAAATGACAAGGGTGGGAGCGGGCTGCTCGTGGCTGGAGACATCAGGCAGCCTCTGAGAACCTTTCAAGTGTCAACAGGGGCATGCTGGAAGTGAAAATGGCAGTGGCCCTTGGGGAACCTTCGGGAGCAAGAGGAAAAGCCAACCCAGGAAGTGCTTCGACATTCAGGAGGGGCTAGGCAGGCCTGTGCACAGAGGCCTGGCACCACTGGGACATGTAGAAGAATGATGATGTCAGCACTGTGCTCAGGGGACGAGCTGGGCAGGGAGCCCATGACCGAGTCCTGTGGGAGGCTGTGGACCAAAATTTCTCTCCTTGTGGACTGGGGCTGCTTGCACCAGACAGCCAGAGCTCAGGTTTGGCTGGAACCTGCCCAAGGCAGTGCTAGAAGGCCCTCACCCACGCTGCTGGGGCCGGGTGGAGATGCACAGGCCTACCTGCATGGGGAGGTGGCTGCTTCACAGAGAAAAGCCTGTGGCAGGGGACCCACAGTCACGTGGCATCTTGTTTCTGTCTGCTTCTCCTCAAAGTGACTCCTTCGTGGTAGCCATGCAGGGACACAGGAGAGCCCCTGGACAGTGCATGGTGCAGAACAGGTAACTCACTAATCCCCGCTTTACAGTAAACAAATAGAGTGCTTAGGTCCAGATCAGTTTCCAAAGATGACCCCAATACTATCTCCCAGTACGTGGGCTCTGGGCCATACTCCCACCCCTGTCTCCATCAAGGGAGGATCTCTGTGACTGCCTCAACCAACAAAACACATGAAGGTGACATCACCTGACTTCCAAGGGGAGCTTATGAAAACACCATGCGCATCCACATCACTGTCCCCAGAGTGCTTGCTCTTGGAACCCAGCAGCCCTGCTGTTTGGAAGCCCAGCCCGTGCCTGCGATGAGCGCCCACACAGGTGTCCTGGCAGATGCCCGCTGGGGTCCCAGCTGACAAGACGCATCAGCTGTCAGACTCATGAGTGAAGATGCCTCCTGGTGATCCTAGCCTCCAGCTGTTGATCTGCCCCAGCCTTCTGGTCTTCCCAGCAGAGGGCCAAACATCAGAGAACAGAGATGAATTTCCACTGCAGTTCTTTCAAATACCTGACCTACAGAAACCATGGGAGAGAATATAAGGAATTGCTCTAATTCACTAAGTTTGGGGATGACTTGTTACCCAGCAAGATAAGGTCTGCATTCATACAGAGCCCTTCTCTGGCCTCCCTTGTGTCTGGTTTACCTGTAACTGCCTTTGGCTAACATGCAGTCTCCCATCAGCAGTTGCCAGGGTAACAGGGTCCCTGGCACAAAGAGTAGGGTGCAGACTTTTCAAGTAAGGGCCCCAGTTGCTTTCCTCAGAAGAGAGCACTTGCATTTCAAGTCTTGACTGGTACCGAAGGATCTGAAAGCTCTCCCTAATAGTTCTTGCCCCAGCATTAGTTCTCTTAGGATGCTGGACCCAGCTCTCCTGGCTGTGGCTCTGGGCTGCTCCCTCTGCATGTGAAGCAGACGGAACAAGGTGGGGTCTGGGGGTGCTGTTGGCTCCAGGCTTCATGAGTCACTGCATTCCCTGACTCTGAGTAAGGACTCTGCATTTGACCCCGAGGGTTCCAGCATACCGTAGTGCAAGGGCAAGGGCCAAGGCTCGGGTTCCACGGAAGAAGAGGTCTCTCCCGCTTTCTGTCATCTACCGAGTGTCAACCCTGTGCTGGGTCCCAGATGTAAATAATTAATAACACTCTGAACACATTGGCCTTCTTTATTACTTTCTTGTCCCTTCTCAGGGTCATTTGCAGATGATTAATCTAAATCATTATTTAGATTCTGTCTAATCATTTTTAGAGCAGCATTGATAACCACAGCTGTCTCTAATCTGTCTGAGAGGTGATCACTTGTCGGGGGAATGGGCTGGCTTGTTGATTTTTATTCTCCCAGGAACAGGGAGGATCATCAGTCAGAGTATGTGGGTTGCTCACTGCCTCAGTCTCCCCAGTAAATTTCCCACAAGGGGACCCCCAAAGGCAAGTTAGTTAACAAAAGGGGTCTTACGCTCCCTTTTTAAACAACTGAGGGTCTGCTTTTCCCTCAGCTTTGGTTTCAGGGAACCTTGGGCCTAAAAACACTCTGCCTAAGTACTTCTCACTGTCCTCTTGCCAGCTGGGCTAGCTCCCTCTGTTCAGCCCTCAGGTCTGGGCTTCCAGAGCACTTCTCCCTGGAAGCCTGCTCCGCGACCTCCCTTGCGGACCGCAGCAGCGGGGACAGGCTTCTGAGTAGTGGGGGCCAGGGCTATGGCGAATGGCGAGGATCGCAGCCGCGATTCATCCCCACCAGAAGGAACACGCTCCCTATCTGTTCCGCTCCTCGGTCCTCTCCCACACTCGCCCCTGGCCCTGCTCTTAGGAGGCGCTCGTAAATAGTTGCCGAACAAATTAGCGGAGATCATAGCTCTGCCTCTGTCTGCGCCCGGTGCGCGCGTGATGCATGAGCAGGCCTTCCTGCAGGACAGGATGCCAGGTGGAGTTATTAGCACCATTAATGAGGATGAGCGGCCTCGCGCGCCTTCGTGAAGGATGTGCCCGTGCGCGCCCGCAGTCCCGAGCCTCCCCGCGCCTGTGACTTCGAGCGAGCTAGATTAAGGCGCCGTTCTTCCATGGGGCAGCCAGGGCCCCAGAGACGGGAAGGGTGACAGCCAGGCTCCCACATGCCGAGGGAGTCTTCCCCGGGCACCGCCGAGTGCTCGGCCGATCCCTTGGCCCCTCCTCCACTCTTCCTCCACACTCAGCACTCCTGTCCTCTTCTCAAGAGAAGGATACAGAGCTTGGAGAGGGACACAGGGTTCTGTGGCCGGGCATGCGGAGGTGTCTTGCCCCTCATGTGAGGTGGCCGGACAAAAGATGGTGACAGCTAGCTTTTCAGGAGGCGAGGAAGGAAAAGAAGGACCCACCAGGGTACCTGGAAAGGTACATTCTAAGACATGTCTGCCATGTAGGCTGGCTTCTGTTGGCTTCCAAGCCCCCAGGAAGCCTGGGACAGCCCTTGGTCTTTTCTTGGGGAGACCCTGCAGCCGTTTTCTCCAAGAATGAAACTGCCCCTCCCTCTGCCCCATATTAGGCTCCAACTCCACAGACGATGTAAGGAAAACCCCAGGGCATAATCGGGTGAGGAAGGGAGAATCAAGTGTGGGTATTACACTGTGCAAACCCCTAACTGCCTGGACTGGCAAATGAATTAACTTGTTAAACAAAATGCATATATCTGCATATATTTGAATACATGAATAGAATCAACTCAGACCCTGCCCAGGACCAACTTCTCTAGGGAGGAGGAAGAGAGGAGAAAGACTCTGGGAGAAAGAGGTTCGGACTGCTCTCTCTCTCTCCACACCTTAAAGAGCCTTTGTAGGCTATATTTATAGATTAAACACAAAAAGCGTCTCCCTGCTGCATTAAAAACTACCCATCAAGGCTGAGGACTCCAAGGAGCAGTAAAATCAATCTCATTGCATAAAGACAACAGCAAGCAATTGGCATGACATTTTAAGTAAATGCTACAGCCATTTGTAAATGTTCATTTTCCAGAAGACCCCATCTATTATATGACAGCTATTTTCTTAGCATCCCAGTGTGAATTCAGTTGGTTTACAGATAAGCCCGTTGAGGAGAATGGATATCAAGATGTAAAGTGCTATAATACGGACAATTTGTTACCGCTGTACCACGTCGCTCTGTCATTATGTATCTGCCTCTTGCAAGGGTTAGGAACCACTTGGCTATTTCTGGAAGCTGGTGTTAATGAGTGAAGAGGTCTAAGTGGGTAGAGAGGAAGTGGGTGGGGCTGAAGGAGGCCACAAGGCCCTGAGAAGGGGCACAGCACATGGGGGTGAGAAAGGTCAGCCTTGATACAAACCTCCCAGGAAGAGATCCATCCTTTGCTGGTGACCCTTCCCTAGAGAGGCCCAGGTGGAGGAGACAGGGCCCCACCAAGAGCTTTGAAGGATGAACAGGTGACCCAGGGCCTGAGAGGAGTGAGTCCAGTGGAGGCCTCACCTTCCTCACCCAGCTGACTGTTGTGTCTCCTGGACTCCCAGGCCGACTGGCCCAGGGCCTGGGCTCAGGTGAGAACCTCTTTCTCTGGCGTTTCCTGTCCAGCACTCTGCACCTCCTGGTGGAGCAGGGGGAGCTGGCTGGGACTGAGCAACAGCGTAGCCCCCGTGCGGAAAGCTGCTCAGGTGCTGCCCATGGTGAAATATGTATCTCAAGAAACTGAGGGTCCACCAGCCTCATAACTCACCGTTAACTCCGACAAGCCAGACGTTTCCAAGGAGGAAATAAATGACCCCCTCAGTGAACCCGGAGCTGTGCTGAAGAGGTGCCGAGCGAAGTGGGTGACAGATGGTGCCAGGCTCCTCGTGGGTGGGGTGGGCTGATAGGAGGAGACGTAGCCCTCAGGTGGTGAGCAAACCAGGTGCCTGAAACTTACAGCGCAGACCCAAAATGGGTGGGAGCCCAGGGAGAGCTGGCTGCGCTGCTGTTCCCTGGGGACGCAGACCTCAGTGTACCTCAGGCACTCAGGGCACCTAGGTACTGGCAGCAGGCCTCTCCCAGGCTGCACCAGTCCCTAACTTCCAGCTGCTTCTCTTCTGCCATTCATATACTCAGCAAACACATCGGGCCTCCCAGGTCTTTCCCGGGGCACTTGAGATCTTCCTCAGACCTTGGGGGACAGGATGTGTCATCTAGGCTACTAATCCTTCCAGGGCGCACACTCTCTCTCCCATGCCTAGGGTGTCTAGTGCAGAGCAGGAAGCAGATCTTTGTGGAAAGAATGAGTGAAGGACGGTGTGAATCCGTGCTTGGATCTACTCCTCAGTTGCTGAATGGCCAGGTAAGTGGTGCTTCCGCTGAGGGGACTTCAGAGCAAGGGAGCCCTGCCTCTCTCAGTGGGGCTGCTCTGGAGAGCTTCCTCAGTGGGAAAGTCCCCCTGGCTGAGTTTTAATCTGATGGGAGTGGGCTGTGTAGGTGAGAGTCAGCCTTCCATTTAGAGAGGCATGTGACCCAGGCGAGCCTTCCAGCAAAGGTCCTGTGGCTCTAAAGGACAAAAGTGCAGCAAGGAGTGTGTGTGTGTGTGTGTGTGTGTGTGTGTGTGTGTGTGTGTAGTGGGGGGCAGTGTTTCATACCTCTAGGATTTGGTGAGCCAGGGTATTCAGGCATTGGGCAGCAACTTCCAAGAAGGTGTCCAGTCAGGGCCACTGCCATTTTCATTCCTGAGGATGGAGGGCAAGAGAGTGGTAGCTACTCACTAGGGAATTGTGGGTCCGTCCTAGCGACACCTGTCCAGCCTTGATCAGGCTTGCAGGGGGCTACCCTTTCTGGTACTATGTTACTCCACCTCACCTTCAGGAAAAGGGTCAGGCAGCTGCATCCCAGGGTCCCTCAAGCTGCTCTGTGATGACCAGTGTGGGCATAGTCCTCTTGGTTTCCAGGCTGACCTCCTTGGGGGAGGATGTATTTCTGTGGAAATTCACACGTGGACACATCACACATGGTACCCAAAGAACTATCCCTGTTCTCTAGCAAAGGGAGTGGGCTAGGTAGAAGTCAAAGGGAATGAAGGTCCATGTCCACAGGGAAGATGTCCAGCCTGGTCTGAGCTAGGAACCATTTGGAGTTGATAAAGAAGTGTGTGGTACAAAACTCAGTTCTTTTAAGATAAATAAATGAGCAATCGCTGGCTGAGGTGCCACCGAGAGTACTTAGCTTAATCAAGCAGTGTCATCCCTGAGGTAATTTAGAGGCTCCATTCATCAGCTCCTTCAGCCTCGGTGTGTCACCGCTGCTAACAGTTCTCCAGCCAAGGCAGGAAGCTGCAAGGCTGACTTCCCATCTCCTCCCTGTCTGTGCCTCAGCAGCCCTTGGGGCTTTGGGTAGAGGCAAGGTAACAGTCAAATGGTTGACAAAGCTGGGTGTGATGGTACACAGTTGCAAACCCAAAACTTGGGAGGCTGAGGCAGGAGGATCACCAGGAGCTCGAGGCCAGCCTGGGCTACATAGTGAGACCCTGTCACAAAAAAGCAAAACAATAGCTGGGCTTGGTGGCACACGCCTGTAATCCCAGCACTCAAGAGGCTGAGGCAGGAAGATCATTGCAAGTTTGAGACCAGCCTGGGTTACAAAGTGAGCTCAAGCCCAGCCTGAACCGCATAGTGAGACCCTGTCTCAAAAAGACAAAAATCCAAAACCAGCTGACCAACAGGGTGGCTTGTAAAGTAAGCGTGACACGCCCCTGGTGCCCTAGTCAGATTTAGCTATCAGACTGGGCAGAAAAGGGGGATGGAAGCAAGCCTCTCTCTGGCTTCTCGTGGCAAGAAGACCTTGAGGAACATGAATTCTCACATTTACAACAAACCTGGGTCGGCAAACTAAAATGGACTTTTTTTAAAATTTCCCACTTCAAACCTGGTCAAACCGTGGCAGGACAGAACAATGCCCGTTGTGTCCGCTGTTGCAGCCCTCAGCATGTCTGAGCACACTCAGCCCACGCACTGAAGCAAAGCACAGAGCAGGGCAGTGGTTGCCAGGAGCTGGGGGAGGAATCCACAGATAGATTCTGGTCAAGGACACAGAGCCAGTTAGACAGGATGAATAAGTTCTGGAGGCCGGTGTGACTTTAGTGACAGTGGTGACAGTGGTTGACAGTACTCTACTGTACACTTGAAAATCACCAAGAAAAAAATCCTAAAGGTTCTTATCACAAAAAAATAGGACAGTGAGATGACGGACAGATTAGATGGTGTGGTTCAATCACCTCATAATGCCCACATATATCAAAATAATCATAGGGCTGGAGAGATGGCTCAGTGGTCTAAGGCACCTACTTGGAACAAGCTTGGCAAAGCATCAGGGACCGCGGTTCAATCCCCCAGCACCACATGCCAGCCAGCCCTGCCCCCTGGTGGGCTGAGCTGGCCACACACACACACCCCTCTCTCTCTCTCTCTCTCTCTCTCTCTCTCTCTCTCTCTCAAATAAATAAAAAAATAAAAAAATTTAAAAAAAATAATCATAAATATATATAATTTTATTTGCCATTTGTATCTTAATAAAGCTGCAGGAGGAAACAAGACCTGCATTTGGACCCTTGTTTGAACCTTTAGAAGCTGAGTGGTCAGATATAAATTCCCCCATCTCTCTGGCCTTCTCTTTTTACTTCTATAAAGTGAGATCATGACCCATACCTCCCCAAAGATGAAATGGCATCCCAGTGTCTGGGACAAGAGCCTTAAAAAAAATAGAGGCTGGTGACAGAAAAGTGAGTTGGGTTGGCTCACATCACAGGGTGGGTCAGTGTGTTTGGGGAAAGGCGAAATCCAAATTCCCCATCTCTCAACCCTCATTCAACGGTTTCCATAGCGACAGATCCCATCCTGTCAATGAGTGTGCTAGATTTTGTGACATCCCTTAGTATATGAAATTATCTGAGGGCCATCACAAAATAATCAAATCATATGCTCTACTGTGCTCTCTCTTGGTGGAGATGTCATAAAGATTTGACAAAAATGACAAGATGTCAGTTTGGCTCCTAAGGAGTCAGACATCCCAAGTTCAGCCCATTGAGATGATGCTTGCCTTTGACTCTGACACGGGAAGAGTTACAGTCACATTCAATTGTTTGTGTCTTTCTAATTAACCCTGGATACCCAAGTCCAATTGCCCCAGATCCTCCCTCAATGTCCCTGGCTCTAATTCACAGCTCCCCCCCTTGAACATTCTCTTCTTCCCTGCCCACCAGACCCGCAGAGTGGCAAAAATAGAGAAGCAATGCCCTTAGCTGTGTGGGGGATGGAACTACCTGTGAAAGTCATGAAAATGCTGATCCCCATCTGGCGGCTCTCCGGGATCCTGCCTTTCTGACACGTTTCTGAGCCAGCCTGCTTGCTCGCACTTTGAGTAGCGACGAACTTGAGCCGTGCTTCTCCAACTCTGGCATCAGAGTTGCAACAGCTTTGCCTCCGTGCTGTCTAAAACGGAGTGCTGGGCCTTGCCACCTTGAGTTTCTGATTCAGTGGTGGTTCTGGGACAGGGACGGGACTCTGTTTCTAACAAGTCCTGAGGTGACGCTGCTGGTCCAATGAGCCATAGCCTGAGAGAACTGTCACACTGTAGGATAGGGTGTGGCTGGTGACATGGAAAGCCTACAGGTGTCTCTGCATCCCGAGTTTCATTGTTCCCCTCGTCTCTCAGGAGCCTCCCTGTACGTGACTCCTTCCCAGGGCAGGGTAGAGCCTTCCCTGGCTCTGTATCCCCTATATATACACAGAACTAGACGGAGAAAGACTAATTTTGCAAAATCTGCACAAAACTCAGCCGAATTTATGTTTCCCCTGCAAGAGAAATGCTGCCGAGTAGAAATAAAATGCAGGATTCCTGGGCACTTCTATTACTTCTTCCTGTCATCCGCAGTGAGTGATGACAAAAAGTAAGATTGCAAACGGAATCGCTTTCGCTTTGCCCAGAACAAACCCCGCCTGCTTGGTGACAGAGCCTCCTGCAAATCTGCACTTTTCCCAAGTGTCACCAACAACGGGAGCCGGGAGAGCAGCCAACGTGAGCAGAGCCGTCACCCGGCAAGGGCCCCAGGGGCCCGTCCTTCACCCCGAGCCGCGGCACCTCTGGGCAGAAGGAAATCCAGTTTGATTTAAGACAGCTCGTTTTTCTTCCTTGTTTTAATCATGGAGTAAAAATAATAATAAACTGGCCTTTATATAGTGTCTCTCATTGCCAGTGTATCACTGAACATTTTACAGATTTAATAATAGAGTTTCAGAAATAAATAATGGGGAATAATAATAGGAAGGATAAATAACATATTTATGGAATTGTATTGTGCTTTATGGCGGTAAACAATTGCCCAGGCAGCCAGAACCAGCAGGAAACGTAGAAATTTGCAACGAAGCAAGGAAAGGGGAGGAAAGAGCTACTTGCAGGTAAGATTTGAGGTGAACTGGGGTGGGGTTCGGGAGCTAGCAGCTGCAGGACACTCCTAGGCAAGGACTTTCTTGCTAGGGACAAAGCAGGGAGACACAGTGAGTTGTCTATGCAAGGAAGGGAGGGGCAGCATTGGTTGGGCTCTCCAAGCACAAGCCCCAGGCAGGGCAGGACCGGATGTTCATCAGGAATCAACCTGCACAGGATGGGGGAGGATATGGGATTAGGCAGATGTGTGTGGGGGGCCCAGTTATCCAGGCCTTTAGAACCTGCTTGGCTCAGACTTTGATATAAAGCCCTGGTTGCTCTTAAATACAAAGCACACCCCGCTGCCCGTACCTCCTCCTGCCTCCTACAAGGCAAGGGAGTTGTCCCGGAGGATACGGTGCTATGTCTCCATGTCCACCACAGTGACAGGCAAGGGGAACTTTCTGGACACAGTCCGGAAAAGGAAGGCAAGTTGCATAGAAATTTCCTCTTAGAGCATGTAGCTGGTGAAAGCTGAAAAGATCAGAGGGTCAGAGTTAAAAAGAAGTGGTCCGGGAGATGGGACAGGGCCTTAACCCTACCCACTACCGGCTGATCAGAAAGGATCGGGGTTTCCCAGCCTCTTGCCATGTGGCACCATCAGCCCTCCCTGTGGATGGAACCCATGCTGGCATACTGATCCGGGTACCATCAGCAGGCTGGGTTCTTGCCTGGTTGTTATTTGGCTGACAACCTCCTGAGGACGTTATACACACTGTCTCTTCTGTACAGCAGAAAACAAACACTGGGCCCAATGGAAAAGGTGAGGCTGTCCTAGGTGCTTCCCCCTGCTAAAACAAAATACCTGAGGCCAGCAAATGAAAGAAGAGGTTTACTTGGGCTCACAGCCTCAGTGGGTGCAGTTGGCAGGTTCCAAGGCAGGAACTGCCTGGTACAGGGCACATGGAAGGAAACTGCTTACATTATGGAGGTCAGGAAGTAGGGAGAGAGAAAGGAAGAGCTGCAGGAAATATATGCCTCTTCAGGTCATGCCTGTTTCAGCCAGGCCTTACCTCAGAGTAGCACAGTCACCCATGAGTTCTTTGGGGACTCCTCTACTGATAAGTATAGTGCCCCCATGAGCCA
Source organism: Octodon degus (assembly GCF_000260255.1). Lineage (NCBI taxonomy): Eukaryota > Metazoa > Chordata > Mammalia > Rodentia > Octodontidae > Octodon > Octodon degus. The sequence continues at coordinate 13,606,030 of NW_004524609.1, read as the reverse complement.
AGCACAGGAGGCTTTGGGGGAACATTTTAGATCTAAACCACAACAGCAGTCACATCAGGGCTTGCATTCAGCCCCAGTCAAACTCCATTTCCTTCCACAGGCTTTCAAGGTGGAGCCAGAGTCAAGTGTAGGGCATCTGTGAATGTGGCTCATTCTCCCAGGCTCTGCTTCTAGAGGCCACAGACCTCCGTGAGTTGCTAGCACCTCCAGGGAGCACTGGCACCAGGAGCTGATCCCACTGTGCATGGGACCTGGAGGAAGATGCTGCTGGGCAAACTTGTTGCCAAGGCCTGGGCCTGGTGCTGGCCACCCTGTGACACTGTGCCCTGGCCCAACTGCTCAATACAAGGAGACTTGGTGCAGTCTATGCCCTGCTTTCAGAGCCACCAGGAAGCTCCCGTGGCATGGATCTTTCCCACCTAGGAAAACTCTAGACCCATGTAGCCTTGTGAACAAGCGTTCCTCACCTCACCTGCACTGTATGTGGGCCTTAAATGTATTAGTCCCGTTCACTGCTCTGTAGAAGGCAGATCATGAACTCCCAAAGAACAGGTCCATCTCCTGGGAGTGCCTCTCAGGTCTGGCTGCTGAGTGGGTGTATCTTGACACTGGACTGGGGTAAAGGAGGGAGAAGAGCAGGCTGGGCCGGGACTTTCATATTTGGGCCCCTGTCCCTTCCCGTTCCCTGTTCTCCTCCCACGTCACTCATGTTTCACAGGCACTGACTGTGCCCGACAGTGGGCAACCTGCTCTTGATAAGCCAGACAGAACCTCCAAGCGCTCAAGGAATCCTAGAACTAACTATAGATGTAAACCCCGCTAAGCAGGTCCTGGGTCTGCATAGACCGCCTGCATGACTGGTATTCACGAGCCTCAGCTTCCTCCTAGAGAACAGCAGAGATGCCTGGTGGCTGATGATTCAGAAGCTGGTGGGAAAGGAGGCAGACCCTGGCCCTGGCCCTGCCCCCACCCTGGGAACACTGCACTGTGATTACCACCAAGATGGCATTTGTTATAGCTTCCTCCCTGCCAGGGCTGGCAGGCTGCAGCACAGGGGCCTCCTGCTGGGCACGACGCTTAGTATTAGCATCAGACAACTGATCTGCATTTCATTCTGTTTTTAAAATGAAAATCCTCCCACACTACTGCTATCTCCAGGAGGCAGGTGCCCTCTGCTAGGGAAAATGGCAGGGGCCAAGGCCACCTGGGCCCTCAAGTCGGCTCCCAGGCTCCGGTGTTCTGCTTCTGGAGCTGGTCAGCCAGGTCCTCTGGGACCTGAGTCCTGTCGGGCCCTGTGTCACATGCCATGGGTACAAAGCTGGGAGTCCTTACCCTCTGGGAGGAGAGAAGGGAGCCAGGGACACCACAGAAAAGGGGAGTAAACACTTTTCGGAGCAGCAGAGCAGCAAGCCACGGGGATGGCAGGCGGTGCCATCTTTGCAGAGCCCGGCATCAACATACGAGCTGGAAGGGAACCAGCTCCCGCGCCAGCCCCAGGCAGCTCTCACCCTTTGTTACAGGAGAGGACTCCCCCTGGGCAGCACCCTCTGACCTTCCTCCTGCTGGACCTCCTTCCCCAATTAACAGCATGGACGTGGGCTCTGTGCTCCCTGCATGGGCTCTGTTCAGTGTGTCACCAGCAGTGGAAATTTAGGGCAAGGTTCTGAGTCTAAGACTTCTCTGTAAAATGAAGACAATGACAGCAAAATCCTCAGGGAGCTTTGGGGGGATTTAGGAGGTTGATGAGTAACCCAAAGGTGACAGTAGAAAACGAGGTGCATCCACTTTCTATCAACCTGCCCGCTGGGCTCTCAGAGCTGGGTGGGGATCAGAGCCGCTGGTGCATCAGCAGAGGTCCTGACTTCAAAGCACATTGCAAGCTCTGGCCCACAGTTCTAATCCAGCCCACCATGGTCTGTTTTTGTAGATAAAGTTTTATTGGAACACAGTGACACTCGCTCACTTACACTCGGCTGGTGGCTGCCCCTGTACTACAGCAGCGTGTGGGTAGTTCCAACAGGGACTGTTTCAGGCACCGAGTCAAAAGCATTTCCTGGCTGAGTTTTTACATAAAACATTTGCAGACTCCCCCCCGCCAAACACACACTCTTTTGTCAGGAAAATCTAAAAGAGCTTCCTTGAATCCAGGGCCAAGGTTAAGGCCTCCTTCCTGTTCCTGTCTGCAGTCCAGAGCTTGGACTCAGCCTGGGCAAGACCTGGGCCTGCTAAGCAGGGTCTAGACTCACTCTTTTAACCAGTCAGCTGCCCAGAGGGTCATTGTCTACTTTGCTGGCCCGGCTGGGACAGGAAGCCACCAGGAGATGGAATATGTGCGCCCGCTGAACAAGGCCAAGCTGTCATCATCACACGTAGGAGAGACTTTCCCCCACAGGTTTCTGGCCAGGCAGCCCCAGAAAGTTGTCATCTGCAGACCAAGACAGGAACGGAGTGGTAGGAGGAAAAGGGCCCGGGTACTTGAGACACTATAAGTCGTCAAAGAAAGCTAGCTATTACTGTTAATAACTATGATAAACCCAAATGTCTCTGCTGATTCTACCTGCTGGCCCTAATACAGCCTTCTAAGAATGCAAAATAACTTTGCTCTCTTTTCAAAAGGACGACTTTTAGAAACATTTGAAGACCCTTGGAGTGAGTCACCAACTCAGCCCTGCTGGGTTCCAGTATTTTTTTTTTTTTTAAATCACAGTGGAGTTGCCTCCTGAGAAATGATACATTTCCTTGTCTCCGAGTTGAGCCCAAACACAGTCTAAAAGTAAGACTTATAAATCAATCTACACTCTGTGGTAAATCTGTGACGCACAATATTTCATTAGAAGAACTTTCGAGATACATTGATATTTACTCACTTCGCTACAAGGGTTCAGTTCCAGGCTTGTCTTAGCTGTGCTGGGCATGGGCTGAGAGAGGGATGAGGGGGGTCAAAGTTGGCATCAAGAGCATCATTCACTCCTGGCCTTTTAAAACTCTAATTACACATATGCTTATAGGACCTCAGGAAGTCCCTCGCCTCTTCCAGCCTCAGCTACAATATGAAAGTAAAGCCACCTCCCCGTGGGGCACCAGGGAGCCAACTGTAGATTCACTGGGGGCCTCTGGAACATGCAGGGTAGAGGCATGCGTGGCAGAGCAGGCTGCATCTGGGTTTGCAGACGCAAGACTCTCTGCAGTGCAGCCCTGTATGGCTTTATGTGTACCTTTGATAAATGGCTGTACTTTTATATTCTAATTGGTAGCAGAAACAACACCTCAGAGAAGCCCCAATTCCCAGCTCAAACAGGATGAAAGTGTTTCCAATAAGAGGAAAAGACTGTCATAGAGCAACAACAAAAAAAATGCAGGAGGTGGCTGGGAGAGTTCTCAGCAGGTGGGGCTGGGGTGGGGCGGCTGCCTCACAGACTAGACTGTGTTTGTGTGCGGCTTAGGTTGGACACAATCAGCTCTGTCTGTGGAGCCGGGGAAGCATCAGAGGTCCAAGGGATTGGAGTAGGGAGGATTTCAAGTGAGGCACGGGCATCTTCTTTTTTCTTTTTTAGTTGATTTTATTTTTAATTTTTTTGGTACTGGGAATGAATCCCAGGGCCATCACATGGAGCCACACCACATCCACCAGCCCTGTTTTTAATTTTTCAATTTTAAGACAGGGTTTCACCAAGTTGCTAAGTTACCCAGGCTAGGCTCCAACTCACAAATCCCCTGCCTCAGCCCTCAGAGTGTCAGAGCGCTGAGATTACAGGCTTGTGCCATCACAGGTTGTCTGGGACTCGAGCATTCTTGAATATCCAAAGGGGGAGGGCCAGACAAGGGAGATGCCCAGCCTTAGCCTCAGCAAGCACCAAGGGGCCCAGGCGAGCCCTGTAACAGCCCCAGCTTCCCTGGCTGTGCGCAGCCCTTTGAGACATGTTCTTCCCCCTCCTTTCTCTCCGGTATGTTCTCCCTCTAGTATCGGCCCTGCAGAAACATCACTTTCATGCGTCCCTGGGGCCCCAGGTCTCTAATACAGAAGTGTGAAGGCTGCTTCCACATTTAGGGCAGGGCTGGGTTTCTACAGACCTAGCAAACTCCTCAGAAGATCAGTCAGGGAGCAATGGGTAGGCAGCCTGCTCTAGGAGCTTTGTCTTCACTTAAGGGTTTCAGTCTTGGGTGTCCTGTTCAGTTACTGGCTGTGTGACCCGGAGCAAGAGCCTGAACTCAGAAATTTTGCTTCCATTTGTCCAGCAGGACAAGACATTGCCATGGGACGGTAGAGAGAAAATGGTAGAGCCACACACTATCAGCTCAGCATCACGGCGTTACTGGACAGGCAGTAAACAAGGAGGGTTAAGTCGTTACTAGCAGTAGATCATTTTGGGGATTATGGCAGCCAGGGGAAGGATGTTCTCCAGACCACTGTCTAAGGAGTTCGCCCAAGCTCAGGCAGGTGACCCCTATATGCAAGGATTACCCCCTGGGTAGCTGCACTACTAGAGGGCTTCTCTTCACTGTGCCAGCAGGGACGGAGCCAGGCAGCAAGTCCTGGGGAGACTACAGCACCGTGGCCTCAACATCGTCAGGCCTCAGTCCCCTCAAGCCTGTCCCGGAAGCAAGCCTGGTCTGGGGAGAAGCCAACAGACAGAAGAGACATTGTGGATGAGTGGGGAGGGAGGACTCTGACAGACACCCAAGACCCCCCACCACCTGCACCGCGCTCCTACTTCTGGGTGGATTTCCCAGGGGGAGTAAGAGACCCAGACTGCCTGTGAGGTGGGCAAAGAGGGGAATCTCCTGCACGGACTCAGTTACCATCCGCCCTTGTCTACATCACACTACCACTGTCACAGCCCTGTCTCCTGCAGCCTGAAAGGTGAGTGGACTTGTCCCTGCTGGCACATGGGACACCCAGAGGTCAACGTTTTGTGACTCTGTTTTAACCTGTTGAGTGTCTCCTCATTGAGGTGTGTGTGTGTGTGTGTGTGTGTGCATGCATGCACACATGCATGCATGTGTATGTACACACTTGCATGTTGTGGGCTCCCGGGTAGGCTGTGGGAGCACTAGTCTAAGGGGTGAACACAGATGGGGAGCAAAGCCAGATGAACCCCCCAGAACAGCTCAGCCTGCTCTGAGCAAAGTCCTTACCAACATCTGGCTCTAAGTTTTCCTCAGGCTGGGCTCTATCGACATTTGGGGTGGGATAATTCCTGCTGTGGGGGCCATCCTGAACTTTGGAGGGTGTCAAGAAGCACCCCGGGCCTCCACCGCTAGACGCAGGAGCAGCCTCCCACCCTAGTCGTGATGATCAAAGATGCCTCCAGACATTGCCAAATGTTCTCTGGGGACAAAGCCACCCTCTCCCCCGTGGGAACCATTTCCTGCATTCTCTCCTGGGACCTAGATACCTCCAGAGAACACGGGGGCAGAGGGTCTGTGAAGTTGGCCATGGCCAAGGGCTAAGCAGGTAGAGGAGCCCCATCACCTGTCTGCCAGCTACCAGGAGTCTACACTAACAGCTTCCAGAAGCCTTTTGTGTTGAGCATTTAGTGCGCAGCCTGTCTGTTCACTGACTTCCTGGCCTCCTCCAGCTCTGGTTAGAGAGGAGAGCCAAGCTTCAGATGCAGCAACCCACCCCCACCCCCACCCCAACCACCACCACCACTTGCATCTCCAGGGGCCTGAGGTTCCTGGGAAAAACATCTTTGGAAAGGGCAGGACTGGCGTTGGCGCTGGGAGTCCCTGTCGGAGAAGCCAGGGGATGCGGAGGCTGAGTGGGGGAAGAGAATGTTATCACAGAAACCTGATTTTTCTACACACTCTATCAGCTTCCCATCTGCTCCTTGATTAAATGTATTGCTGCGCTCCCTCCCTGCCTGCCCACTGCCAGGACGTCTCTGGAGCCCTGATTACATCTGTGGAGAGAGCCTCAACCCTCACAGATGAGCGGGCCTATCGATCAGCCTGGCAGCTGACGAGTGTTTTAAAATCTGGAGGAGGAGGAGGAGGAAGGGCAGCAGAGCAGCCAAGTTGGGGTGGTGGGGGCTCTTACCCCAGAAAGAAGATTCTCTCTTCTCATCTCAATAAGCCAGTGCTGGCGCTCAAATTAGCATCAACTATTGATTCCCAGCAAGCACGCTTGGCTGCCTCAGTTTCCCTCTCTTTAGTGGAGGGTGCAGGAGCAGGTGGTTTTAGAGTGGCCTCCGGAGCCAACAGCTTACAGCCTTACAATGCCAAGCCTGGGCCCTGGGCCAGCAGCCTGGGCAGCCTCCTTTGGAGCGGATTGCAAATGCAGGCTCTCCGGCCCAGGTCGGGCCCAGGCTGGGCTGGCAGACTCGGAACTGCCTCTAACAAGCTCCCCAGGTGCTTCTGGGGCACGTTACCACGTGCCAAGTGAGCCGACAGCTCCGTTCATTTGACTACTTCAGAGATGAACATGTAAAGGAATTCTCTCAAAGGGAATGAATCACCACCTTTGTTGGCCTCAAAAAACTTTTCCTGAGATTTTCTTCTTGCTGGGGAACTTTAACCCTGTGAAGGATCCAGTTCTGAAATCCCGGCCACCATCAGAGAAGGTTTGAGCCAGATTTGCAAATCTTCATTCAACTTACCCCTTGACAAGCTTAGGGGTCAAATGTCAAGCAGGATCCCCTTCTTCCCCTTGGGGAGCTGTCTCCAAAGTGGGAGCAGGCAGACCCTCCCTGCACCTGAAGATAAACCCCCTCAAAGGGTAAGTTCTGTAGTTTTGTTTTCAAACATTTTTCTCTCTCCTCATAGAGTTAAGCCAGAGTCCCAAGAGCAGCACCATTTCAATCAGAACTCTCCATATCAGCTTCCAGGGGCTGTTTAACAAACTACAAGAAACGTAGTGGCTGAAGACCACAGAAAACAATTCTCATGGTCCTAGAGGCCTGAAGTGGGAGGCTTCAGGGAAGGAGCCTCTTGCAGGTTATGGGGGATGCACCCCCACAACGACCCCTGTCCCCTGACTGTGTAGACCCCTCTTCTGTGGGAGTCAAAGCTCCTTTATCTTTTTTTTTTTCTAAATTAGGATCTTTCTGGTGATCTTTAGGGTCTGTTTAGATAATCCAGGAGAATTACATTTCAAAATCCTCAGTGATATCTAAAAAGACCATGCTTCTGAACAAAGTCACATAAGTCCAAGGGATTTAAGGCGCCACATCTTTGGGAGACTGTTTTTCAGCCTACCACGCTTGTCAGCCAAGATGTGGCCTCCTTGTGGGACCCCAGTTGAGTTACAGGGCTGAGCCTCAGTGTCCTCTCCTGGACTCTGGGTCAACATTTCCATTAGGATGGCTTTGTGTTTGAGCACTTGCCAACTCCTCCGTGGCTTGATTAACACACAAGGCTGCTCCCTCCTCCCCCTTGGGGCTCTAATTCTCAATAGGTCTGAGGACATCTTTAAGAATATATATCTGTGACAGATTGCTGGGTGACAATGTCCAGTACCACTGGAACGAGTACGGTGCAGTAGCTAACACATCTAACAAACATTAGACATTTGGGTATCCCAAATAAGCACTCAGATAACCGTTGGTGACTGTTATGGTTTCGATCTAGAATGACCCCCAAACTCTACTGTTTTCAGAGGTGCAGCTTTTGGAAGGTGTTGAATCATTCATTGTGTCTTAATTACTTTTCTCATTGCTGAGATGAAATACCAGATGCACACAAGTTAGAGGAGAAAGGGCTCATTCGGCTCACAGTATGTAGGCAGAGGGCACCACAGAGGAGAAACAGTTCACGGTGGGCAGAAAGTAGCAAAGCAAGCAAGGGACAAGACAGGCTTCTTTCTGCCCCTTGGTTGTATCCAGGCCCCTGCCTTAGGGTGGTGCCAAGCTAAGCGGTGGAAGGCTTTAGTGATCACCCACCCTTAATCCTAGCATTGCACCATGAGCCAGTCAGGCACTATAGTCATCCACCTCTGAAAAAGCCCCACCTGTAACAGCATGAGGCTTTGGGGGACAAGCGATAACACAGTGCTATTCTCATCAGTGGATTAATCCATTGAGGAGCTGATGGCTGAAACTGCTGTTAGGAGGCGGCTGGGGGCAGGTCCCTATGACTTGAAAGAAATAACCGGGGAGCTTGTCAGAGGCAGTTCCAAGGGATTCTCATCCCCTTGTCCGTGGCTGGCTGTTCCTTTCCACCTCTGCTTTCGGGCCACCATGAGATAAGCCGCATCCTTCCTCCAGGCCTACCCGGGAGCCAGCCAATCATGGACTGAGCCTCTCTTCCTTTAAACTGTGGATATTGAGTACCGTGTTTCAACAATAAGAAGTCAATGCAGTGACCAACCAATAAAAGTGACCCTCACCTGGGCTGCTCAGAAGAAAGTCCAAGGAAAGGGCCAGTTGGCCACTAGCAGTGGCTTCCTGGACTAGCAGAAGAGTAGGACCCACCTTACTGCATAGGGCCCCATACTCCACACACCAGCCTTGGCCATAGCTGGGACCTGTGGTGGGCTGGACCTTGCCTCTATCTGCCTCAGTTGTCAAGGGACTCATTGGATATAAATAACAGCCACCAATCCTGCATGCACCAGCTGCCCATGAGGACAGAATGACCATGCTTTCTGAAGGAGGCCCACAGAAATGATGGTGATCGATTGGCGAGATCCTAGGGAGAAGTGAATGGCCCATCAGTTCTGGAATGACTGGAGCTTTGTGTGGCTCCGTGAACCTCAGGGTGTCAAATCACCGTGTCCCAGAGCTGGGGTTCAGGAAATGGTCTAGAGGCCTCAGTAGCCCCAGGAAAGAAAAGCTTTTCTTACCTTGTCATTTTAGAGTGATAACCCATAACTACTAGGTAATGTGGGTGACATTATGGAGCTTGCTTTGGAGAACAACTTTTTTGAATCATTTCTTTATTTATTTGGTACAGGGTCTTGCTACATAGCTCGGACTCATAGTAATCCTCCTGTCTCAGTCTCCCCAGCCCTGGGATTACAGGTGTGCACCACCATGCTGGGTTCCAGGGCCAGCACAGCATCCAGTACTGGAGATCAAACTCAGGTCCCTGTGCTTGCCAGACAAGTGCTTATGCCACTGAGCTATCTCCCCAGCCCCTTGGAGAACAATTTGTTTGGCTTTGGGTTGGGGGAAAAGATAGCCCCAGTGGCTGTGCGGTTTGGATGAGAAAGATGTCGGATATAGGAAGATCACTCAGGCAGCTGCTAAAACAATCCAGGCAGCAGATGACCGGGGCTGGCACCAAAGCCCATGCTGGGTACTCGTCTGGCATGATGAATGGAGGCCCAAGCCAGTGAACAAGCAAAAGTCAGTGAGCCAGTTTCACCGCATCTTGGGAGAGGTGACCTTGAAGGCCAGCTGGAATAGGGCCCTGGCGTCCTTGGACATCTCACGCTTGTGCTTTTCTTTAGGGGTAGTGTATCCACGTCCTCAGGCCCTCTGCTTCCCTTCTGTCCTCACGGAGCAGCAGCACCTTCTCTGTGGTTAACCAGCGTGGGTTTGGCTGAACATACCCCCAGATGTTAAACTGGCTAATTTCTGTGGGGATTTTTCTTTAAGCCAGTGTGACATAAGCTTTAAATCAATTTGAAATCCATTGTCTACATAGCCACATAGAGAGGGTCCTTGGAGGATAGGGACCAATTATGCTTACCAGTCAGCAAAGGACGGATAAATGTGATGGGCTTGGAGTGTGGGGAAGGCGTTAGGAGGTCAAGGCTACCCAGGGAAGTGCATGTAGGTACGTGGATGCTGCCTGGCTGCAGGGCAGGGCCTGGGCCTCCGTGGTGGACCCCAGAGATAGAAAGTGGGAGAGCTAGCTGAAGGGCCGGGGAAGGGCCTCCGTGGTGGACCCCAGAGATGGAAAGTGGGAGAGCTAGCTGAAGGGCCGGGGAAGGGCCTCTGTGGTGGACCCCAGAGATAGAAAGTGGGAGAGCTAGCTGAAGGGCTGGGGAAGGGCTAGATGTGAAGGCCCGGGATTTGGGCCTTGGCTCTTAGGTTCTTTCTATTCATTAAATATGTGAAGTTGATGAAGCAAGGAAGAAAGGGGCAGGGGCCAGCAGGGGTGATGATGGCCCTGCTTCTAGGCACAAAGGAGGTCAGAGGGACTCATTAGCAGCCATTTGCAGCCTGCTTTGGAGCTCAAGATCACTGAGAATATTTATGAATAAAATCAATCTTGCCCCCAGTGCAGGGAGACAAGCCAAATTCTCCAGCTCTGTCTTCCTGTCCAAATGGCTCTCTTCTCCTTCAGAATATTGCTTTGTAATAGAGCCCATCCTTGCTGTTCTTCCTCCCCCCAGGGAGGCTTCCCATTCGTCTGCCCTAAGGAGAGGACGTGGGTGAGATGTTAATGTGGCACTGTCCCAGCCAGACCAGCAGAGGAAGTTGGCAGGAGGTCAAAGGAAAGCTGCAAGGGTGAGCAGCGGGCTTCCACATACCTGCCTTCCTTGTGAGCAGAGTAGCCAGGCACAGCTCTCTTGACCCACTCCTCCACCCGGGGCAGGGACCACTTCTCATCCTGAAGACCAGGCCAGTCAGGTGGCCAGTGGGACGGTTCCCAACAGCCAGGTTCCAGTCAGGCGACCCAACCTAGTCAATCAATCATAAGAGCCCAGATTGCATCAGATGATGCAGTACGGCCCATTCTGGAAGCCAAAGTCTAGTCAAGTGGCCAGGTCTGGCCAATCAAAAATTCTAGCTCTTACTTTGGTATGAATAGTCAAGAAACATAGGGACAATTTAAAATTCTTTGCAGTGGCCTTGAGGGACAGTAACGATGTCTAGTAGCCATGGAAGAAGAAATGCCACAGCCACACACAGATTCTGCTATTCAACTTCCAGAACTTCCTTTGCTCCTAACCTTCTAAGCTTTCTTTTTCTCTTTTTATCAATGCCGTGTGCCACAGTATTCTTCCAGAACATTCTCTTAGCCAACATTCTGTTGCTTGCCTCCAGAGTCCTGAGGGACTCTGAAGGAAGTTCTTTAAAGTCTAGAAAAATCATGTGGAGGGCAGCATGAAGTGTCCTTCGCAGGTCCGGAGGCTGCGGTGAGAGGTGGAGCGCCTCTCCAGAAGTCTCCAGTGTGGTGAGTCCTTCCTGGAGGGTAAATATTGGAAAGCTGACTTCAATACCCGCTTTGTTCTCCTAAAGAGCTCAGAGCTCTTTTCTGCACTGATCACGCTTGTGGTCTCAGTGCTACTAGGATACAGGCTGGGGAAGCCCAACTGAGGCTACAGCCTGTGCCCACAGCAAGTCAGGGGTGGCACAAAGATTAACAGCCATGTGCTTGCTCCCCTTCCCGAGAGCAACAGCCTGGCCCTGTCTGCCAGCAGTGAGTTCAGAGGGGTCCGTCGGGATGAGCTCTAGCCCCTAAAGCTTTTGAGCCCTGACTCTGCGCCTGGTATCCTTCCACACACTTTTAATGAATGAATTCATTCATTTTTCTCCATGAATATAGGCAGCAGTGGTGTTACTGTTTTTGTTTGTTTTGTTTTGCTTTTGGCAGTGCTGGGAATTGAGCCAGGGCCTTTGCATTGAGCTACATCTACAGCCCTTTTATTGTATTTAAGCTAGGGTCCCACTATGTCACTAAGCAGCTCAGGCTGGGCTCAAACTCATGCTCATCCTGCCTCAGCCTCCCAGAGTGCTAGGATTATAAGTGTGCACCACAACACGGTTTATTGTCCGTGTTTTACAGCTGAGAAAACTGAGGCCTAAGAGGGCCTATCCATACCTGTTGGAGTAATCCAGGGAGTACATGGTAGAAATTATAGGGGCCAGGGAGATGGCGCAGTAGAGTAAGTGCTTCCCTGGCAAGTGCAAGGACCTGAGTTCAAGCCCCGGTTCCAAAAAAAAAAAAAAAAAAGAAAGAAAGAAAGAAAGAAAGAAAGAAAGAGAAATTGTGGGAAGCCCTTAGGAGAAGAAAAGGAGTATGTCTCGGATGGCACATGCTGGAATGAGTGGAGCAGCGGTGGAGAGAAGCCTCCCTCACCTATGGGATGCTCTGCAGGCTGGAGGGGTTTACAGCAGATGCTCAGGTTGTCCTCCCTGCTGACCAAGCCCAGCTGTGAGTCATTCAACGAGTTTAGCTAATGATGTATCAGTGCTTTCTTACAGTGGTTGTGTGATTGGCACTGTCACCCGTGTTGACACAGGCCTGGGACTTTCTTGCTTGCAAAGTAGAAGGGGGAGGAAATGAACATCTGGGCCAGGGGGTGGGGGGAGTCATAGGTGCTCTGATGTCACATGGATGCCCCCTGTCCCTTGGAACCTAGAGAAACTGACCTAGGTCCCTTTCACACCTGAGGAAGGCCACAGCCTTGTCTTCGGGGGCTCACTGGATCTGGAATCCTGCTTGCATGGGTTTGCTTTCACCTCTCTACCAAAGAGCGCCCATCACTCCATGCATGTTGTCTGTGTCCTGGGCCATGCAGCCACCAAATCCCTCCTTGACTCCTACAAATGAAAAGGAGGATCCCTGCGGTGCTGCCTCTAGCGCCTGATGCCCTTGCGGTTTTGCAGGGAAATAGAGGATGTCCACAGCTCGCTGGTCCTTGAGTCCTTTGGCCAACACAACAGCAGTACTGCTCCTTGGTCACTCCATGTCCAGGAGGGCCCTCACCTTCCTGTTTGTCTTGCTGCCTCCGTTTTTATTCTTGCTCCCAACATCTGCTCCCCCTCCCTCCCCCAACCTGCAGCTGTCCCTTATGGTGCAGACAAGTATGGCTCTCCCAGGCAGTCACCCTAGTGCCAGGCCCACTTCTAAGCCTTCTGACCCACAGACGCATTCAGAATCCGCAGGCCTCCCTGGGACAGGGGAGAGAGCAGCCGTGTGCGCTAGGGCAATGCCTCTCCTGCAGACAGAGCTTCATTATGATCCTGAAAGATGGGGCTACTTCCTGCAGCATGCGGAGTGGAGGCTGAGTTTGTGATCTGCCCAGGGTTCACCCAGGTGAAGTAGCAGAGGCCTAATGCGTGCTCGGGCTGGATTCCAAGAGCTCCTGCTGCATTGCTTAGCTGCCAGGGGGGAGCTCAGCAGTGGCAGAGTGTGTTTAGGCAGTGCTGGGGACAGCTGAATGCTGAGAACTGGCCCTTGCTGCCCACGGGAGTGCAGTACCTCTGGGTGGCCCCTCAGTGCCTCAGGGAGGCAGGTAACAATAAGCAGCAAACTGATGCCCCAGGAGGAGGCCAGAGGTCCAAAATGAGGGGCGGGGTGGTGTGATGATGAGGGAAGAGCCCCGAGTGTGGAGAGGAGAAACACTGGCAGGAAGGACAAGACAGATGGGAGGTGAGCCAGGAGCCAACCCAAAGCCACAAACCTGTGCCACACTCTGGATGCCCTAACCTCACCCTGAAGCTTCACCCCAGCTGTGGGGCTGGACACACGCTATCACCTTCCTGATTCTCAGTCTCCCTGCAGTCACGGTGATCTGTACAACTCACACACAGACCTGGTGTCCATCTGCCCTTCCCTGGCCCTGAGAGCCCCCGAGCAGAGCTCTGCGGCTACCCTCTAGGCTTCTGAAGCCTGGTAGGCCTCCCTGGTTGTGTGTGTGAGTGTGAGTGTGAGAGTGTGTGTGTGTGTGTGTGTGTGTGTGTGAGTGTGAGAGTGTGTGTGTGTGTGTGTGTGTGTGTGTGTGTGTGTGTGTGTGTATGTGCTGGTTGTGGGGCTTCCAGATTCATCTCGCTCCAGGCCACTCCCTGCAAATGAAAAACCTACAGATCAATGCCAGAAAAATGACCATCTTCCCTCACCCTTGCCAGCAAAGCAGCTTTCAGGGCATATTCCTAGGGTGCAAGGAGGCGGCTCCAGGGAGCTGTTTGCTTAAATTCCTTAAGTTCTGTCTCTTCATGGGGTGCACTTCTTATAGCTTGGGGCCAGCTCATTCATTTATCTGTCACCAGCACTGAAGCAGCCACGAAATACTGATGTGACGTGACCATTAGGGTGTGGGGGTTGATTGTAAAGTGTGTGGCACGTGCTCCCAGCTCTAGGTTTGGGGTCACACTCCCAGCTCTCCGGCGCTAATGTGCCTCCGCATTAGGCAGACCATCACACGCTGCACAGAACACCCGAGCCAGAATTAATGGCTGGGCATTGTGCAGCTTTTCATCTCCAGCTTGTGAATATATATATTAGAGCTGCATTCATGCTGCCATGGGAGTTAAAGAGCTGCCGACACCTCATTGAAGACTGGGAGAAAAGTATCCAGCTCAGAACCAATTTGCCTCCTAGGCCCATCCCTGCATAGTGGGTTTTTCCCTCCATCTCCTCGCTTATGGGTATAATTAATGTGGCGGAGAAAGAACCCAGAAGAATCCAGGCAGAATAAGAGATCGTGGTGGCTGAGAATACGTTGTCTTTGAAGTCGCTTGGGTTAGAATCCTAGCTCCAGCAAAAGCTCTGTGATCTGGGAGAAATTATTCGACTTCTCTGAGCCTGTTTTGCAGCAACAATAAAATCTTCCTCAACGCCTATGTGGAGCTGAAGGAGGTAATCTGGGTTCGGTTCTTAGCCTGCAGTTGGGTTCTAGACCCAGGTCATAGAAACTGGTTCTGGCTGATTTGAGCAGAACAGCCATTTGGGCTGCTGTAGAATTCTGGGAGGATTTGGCTTTGTGACAAGAACTATAGACAGAGTCACACTGGGGCTGACCCAGCAAGGACCCTCACAGAGGACATGGGACTTTGGAAACCGGGTGCCACCACCATGAATTCAGGTTCCCTGACCTGGCCTCTAGGTGACCAAATACAGATAAAAGGTCCAAGAAGAGCACAACTGCTTGCCGAGCCTGGTCACAGCAAAGAAAGCCAGGAAAGCAAGTTATTGGCCTGGAAGGTAGGGCTCTGCCATTAGCATTCATTGGGATGGTGACAAAGCCCAATTGAGACCTTTGGTATTTAAGAAGCCAAGGCTTCCACCTGCCTTCTTCAGACAGGCAGAACCCAAAGGAGACTGTGTGTGTGTGTGTGTGTGTATGTGTGTGTGTGTGTGCATGTGTAGAAATACATTTATTACAAGGGGCTGGTGCACGTCGCTCTGGAGCTGAGAAGTCCTAAGATCTACAGTTGGCAAGCCAAAAACTAGAGCCAAGGCAAGTCCAAGGTATAGTTCTAATAAGAGTTTGAAGCATGAGAACCAGGAAAGCCCATCATGCATGATTTCCCCTAAGAGCCTGCAGCTCAGGACCCCAAAAGAGCTCATGTCTCTATCTAGGTCTGAAGCTGAACAAGACTAACCTCTCACCTCCAGGTGCTGGGTGAAAGCAGCTCTTTCCTACTTGGCGTTTTCTTCCATTCATCCGTCAGCTGGTTGGACAAGGCCCACCCACATCAGGGAGCATAACCTGCTTTATTTGGTCTACTCATTCCGATGCTAATCTCAGCTGGAAATACGCACACAGGCACACTCAGAATAATGTGTGACCATATGTCTAAGCACACCATGGCTCCATCAAGTTGACAGGTAAAATTAGCCATCATACCTTCCCAGGGAAAAAGAGCCAAGACCTGAGCAGAGATTGGCAGGGGCAGGGAGTGGGGCCATGTCGCTCTCCCAGCTTTTGTTCCAGAGCTGTGTTTAGCTCTCAACTGCAAGGGCTGCTTTGAGGACTGAAGAAGTTAATATATATAAAACACTCTGTGTTGGGAAAACAGTGTGTCCTTAATACATGTTAGTTTCTCTTATTCTCCTGCCAAGGACAGGCTGTACTGTTGAAGTGCTAGGTTTCAGCTGTGCTAAGGAGGGTCATAATTGGGAGGGGGCAGTGGTGGTGAGAGGCCTGAGAATTGGTGGGGGGAGACACCAGGGCTGGAAAGCAGGGTGCCCTGCTCACTCCGCTCAGCCCCACTGGGGTCTTCTTGGAGTTTCTGAGATGAGTGTGTCCAAGGAGATTCTGTTTAGCCACCCAGCTCTGGCTGCCACAGGAAACATCTATTCCATCTGGATCCTCACTCTACCCTCGTGGACAGTCTATAAACAG
Organism: Octodon degus; assembly: GCF_000260255.1. Classification (NCBI taxonomy): domain Eukaryota; kingdom Metazoa; phylum Chordata; class Mammalia; order Rodentia; family Octodontidae; genus Octodon; species Octodon degus. Next base: position 13,590,066 of record NW_004524609.1, on the reverse strand, counting down.
TGGAGTCTGGCATAAGTCAAGTGTAGCGGCTGGCACTTTGGAGTTGCCAACAATGCTGGCTTGAGCCTGTGGGCCCAAGCATGCCGCCTTGTCTCCTTCACCTGGCCATGGACTGTGAACTCTGTGGTCATTGTGTGGCCTTTTTGGTAGCAGCAGGGATCTGAGTCCTTGCTGGTGCAGGTCAGGAATGCTCTGCCTCTACCATTCTGAGCACTGTCCAGAGAGCATTTAAAGAATAGTCCCAGAGTTCGAGTCCTGATCCTTCTTGACTCTGAACCAGGATGGGTGCTTCTAGCCCTAGGACCCTGAACCCCATAGACACTTACAGAGCTTAGGGTAATGCATGCTGACTCAGCCTTTTCCCACAAAGGAAGGTGCAGAAAGCAGGAGAAGCCATGATGGGGACAGAGACACCCAAGGAGAAGAGGCACTGACATTGTGGAGAAGAGGCACTGCCTCTCTGGAGCCCCTGGGAGCATTCAAGCAATCTACCTTCCCTCACAATGCACCACATCCAAACCAATCAGCGTCTACACAGACCCAGGCCAGGCCGAAGGGGAGGGTCTTCAAATATGGGCTTGACCCTGCCATAAGGAACTAGTTGTGGGTAGAATTGGGTACAGGTATTTAGGGACCCATCATATGGTGGGGGAGGGAAGGTGAGTTAGGGGTTGAAGAAAAGCTACCAGTGGGCATGCTAGTGAGCAGGAGAGCATGGTGGGCATCAGAGGCTCCTCCTGGGGGCTCCTCTGAGGGCTCTGGCTCATCCCTCTGGAGTGGATCTTACCCAGGACCCTGTGTTCACTTAGGCAAGGGCTTCTCCTGGGGACTGGGACAGTCCTCAGCTTTGCATATGATCCTTGCATGAGAATAGGGCCACCCTGCAAGCACTCACTGTGTAACCGCAAGAGGCACTGTGTCAACACTGAGGCATCTCTATCCCGTCAGGGAAGCTGCAGAATCTCCGCACACTCAAACAGGTGGCCAGGACATCACTTGGGCCCATGAGGCTGTCCTGGGCAGCCTGGACACGGGGAGTGCTAGGTAGGCCCCTTCCTTGTGGTCTCCACTGGCTTCTCTACACTGGGTTGCTTTTCCCGTGGCCACCCTTGTCTCCTAGGAGGGCAGGAAAGCTGGAGAATGCTGGACACCCAACCTCTGCAGACCTGAGGGAAAGGAAAAACAGAGGAGGAAGAGCCCTTAAAATATCCCCCCAACTGTTTCAGGATTGGAGATCTGCACTAAATCTTGAGAAAAAGGAGTAATTACGCTGTCAGCAAAGGTGATATAATTTTTAAGACTCAGTTCCACAGCCGTAATTTTTCCTCATCCTCCCGTGTCTCACGGGGATTTAGGGGCCAATTACCTGTCAGTTTGCTGAGAGGTGCTGTTCCTAGGTAGGCAGTCATCACCTGTCACAGCTTCGCTAGGACTCACTTGACAGCCGGGTGGCTGGGCCAGGAACTGGCAGCCGTGAGGGTGTGCTGACTGCAGCCATGCGTGGGGGAGCAGAGGAGCATCCCCAGAGCGTGAGCAAGGCAGCAGGCCAGCACTCTGTCCTTGTCCCAGCCAGGCCAACTCAGCCAGAGGCTTGGAAGAGGAGTGAGGAGAGCAACAAGTGCCAGGTCTCTGGGCCACGAAGGTCTTCTGGTGGAATAGAGATGTCTTAGACTGTTTTCTATTGCTACAGTTGAATACTGCAAACTGAGTAATTTGCAAGAAAAAAAGTTTGATTCAGCTAAAGTTCTAAAGGCTAAAAATTCAAGATCAGTGGCTGCATCTGGCAAGGTCCTTCTTGCTCATGGGGGCTTAGCAGAGTCTCAGGATGGTGCCAGGTCCCATGCAGTGAGAGGGACTGAACATTCTAGGTCCATTCTCTTCTCATTAAAGCATAGTCCTACTGGATCAGGGCCCCACATTTATGGCTTTAGTTAGCCTCATTTCCCAAAAGCCCCACCTCCAAATGCCATAGTCAAATTAAGCTTCTATTCCCCTGTTACCTCACAATTGCAGGAGGGGGTGGGACTTGTCAGTATGAGTTCTTGAATGGACGTCCAAATCATGAGCCAGGGTCCCTGGGCGGGAGGGATCTTCTGATAGATCCTGAGCTTTTGCAGTCTAAGAGGGGTCCACTGCACACCATGAGTGGCAAGGACAGGCATACACACAAGGGCTCACAGCTGGGTCAGCCTGAAGTGAGCCCTGGCCCTAGGTGGCCTTGGGAATTTCTTAACTTTTCTGTGCCTCCAGTTCCTCAGTGCAAAATGGGCTAAAGATAGGACTGTGTCCTCACTTTGCTTGTTATTTTGTTATAGCCCTACCCTCATTTGGTGCTTGATGACTACTGTCAGAGGGTCACTCAGCCTTTCTTAAATACTTTGGCCAACAGGGAGCTCAGCAGGTAGAATGGCAGCCTATGTTTGCTTTGGACCACTTGGCTGACTCTGATGGAGTCAGAATCTCTTCAGTGGTGTCCACTAACTGGTACCATTTAGCCGTCAAGGATCACCCACAGGTTCTTTGTCAAGCTCTAGGGCTCAGCAACCCTTTCCCTACCCAACTCAAGAGACTCACTGTTGGCTTCATTCATAATCTATAGGCTCTGAGAAACACTAAGTTTCTACTTTGCCAAAAAAGTCTAACTACCCCTAGGGAGGGGGCCTGGCCCTGGCATCCTCTGCCTGCCTGCCCCTCCTGGATTTGAGGTATTGCTGAACATCAGTGGAAGCAGCACATCTTTGACTCTCTTCTTACCTTCTTCTCTTTCTCCAAGGCCCAGGAATTCCTTGGAGCTTCTCTAAAAGAACATTACTCCAGAAGCCCAGTGAGCTAGGTTCCTTCTGGCCCTGACAGTTCCCTGGTGCACTCTCATTCCTGCCAGCAGAGGACGGTGTGTCCCATGTCATCAGGAGCACCCAGGACATGTAGGTTGCTGACGGGAGTTATGGACTCTGAGATGGAGGGCATGTAGTCTCTACTCCCCAGGGACCTTTTGTCATCCCCAGGAGTGTCTCATCCAGGGGTGGGCCTCAATGAAGTTGTGTGGATACCCTGGCAAGCTAATGTTTGCCACAGTACATTCTGCCACCAGAGCCCCTTGCTTTGCCCTTCCCCCAGGCTGGACTCAGTGTGTCTTCGTTAAAAGACAGAGTATCTAATGGTTAAGGGCAAAGACCTTGCAGCCTAGATCATGTAGTTTGGGTCCTGACTTTAACATTTTACAGCTGTGCCTCGACCTCCCCACCTGAACCGTGCAAATAATATTTAAGAGATTATGATTATCCACACGTGTAGACCATTTCAGAAGTACACAGTGTCGAGACCCAAGCAGTCAGCCCCTAGACTGGTTTTGGCAATGTCTCTGATGTCATATTTCTTTCCGTTTGTGGACCGAAATGTCCTTCAGATAGCTAACCACACCACCTTTCTTGAGAGCAGTGTTGTGACTCTTGGCACTGACTCATGACCACACGGACTGCATGCTGGTTGAAGGATCCCTTCCCTCCTTGCCGGGATTCCTCCCTCAGTCCTTTTTCCCGCAGAAGGCACAAAATACCCAACACCTACAGCTGCAAGAAATAGCTATTTAATTTGGCTTACGTTTCAGAGGTGCAGTCCATGGTTGGCTGGCTCCAAAGCAGAAGCATCAGGGCAGAAGGGTGTAGACGAGCAAAGTTGCTTAGTTCATGGCGATTGGGAAGCAGAGTACCCAAGAGAAAAGGATCAGAAGCCAGATATAAATCCCATGGCCGCACCTCTATGACCCACTTAGAAAACCCAGAATTGTGTCTTACTGAGCAACTCTTGCTTTCCCCTAAGCAATTCTCAAGCCAATCAAGTTGACAATTAAGTTTAACTGTCACAGTGGTAGTATAGTGATTTGTACTGAGCCTTGTGAGTTGGCATGCTGATATTGCTCTGTAGCTGAGCTACTGGTCCTCTGGCCTGACCTGGAGGGGTCATATACTTTGAGATGTCTATAGGATGAAAGGAACAGGCTTCTGCCCTAGAACTTCCTCCAGGCTCATGCTATGGTCGAAATGTCTCCCCACCCCCAAAGGCTCATATATTGGAAGCTTGGTCTCTAGGTTGACATTATTGAGAAATGGTAAGTACTGGTAGTAGGCTCTCATTTCCTAATGTGGTGAATATTCCCAGCAGGTAGTTCTAGTATGACCCTTGAATTCTCAAGAGAGGGTTGATCCAAATGCAGGGATCCAGGCTCCACTCAGACTCAGTCTGAGCTGCTGTCTAGGGTGACCAGAAGGTCCTTTGCTGAAGACGCTTGGCTTCATATCAAGGCTAGAAGAACCACATAATATACCTGGTATGTATAGGCTGGAAACATAGCCACTGTGAAGATCAGACTGGGACCCACAGAGTTAAGAGAGAGGTCAAGAAACTACCTTTCTTATTCTCTTCCTGCCTTGTTGGGCTACTGCAATCCTAGTGGGCATCTCCTCCATCTTCTAGGTGTAAGGCTTCATGGTTTGTGATTTGTCCTTCCTTTGCCTGTCCACCAAAGTTCTCTCATCTCCAGGAGCTCTTTCTGGGTACAGCCCCAAAGAGAGAAGAAGAAAAAGAACACAAATGAGGCCCACCTGGAAGGAAACTTTCTCCTGCAATCTCTTCTTAGGTCCATCCTTCAGCTACTGCCAAGGCAGGAGAGAAGTAAGAAAGCATAGAAGTCTGGGAAAGGAAAGGGGACTAGAAAAAACACTCATGAGCTGGGCATGGGGCCATGGAAACTGGGTGCACTAGAGGGTTCTCACCTGGGCACCACATACTTCTGGGGTTCACCAGAATATGATGGGCTCCCTTTTCTTGCTGTAGGCAAGTTTTAGGGAGAATTTGCAGTGGGTGGACCTGACCTTCACCCGACCTTCACCTGCCTAAGGCTCTTTCCCTCCTTGGAGCCGTGAAGAGCTGAGCCCTTTGTATGTTCCCATCCCCAGCTGGCTGCCCACGACCTCCACAAGTGTCATGATCTTAGCCTGCCCCTGAGTAACATGCACAGTAGCCACATCAGCTCTGCGTGGTGATGGAGTGGTTTCAATCAGATAAAGCTTCCGAGTTCTTGGCATGCAGACGTCCTCCATACATGTGTTTCTATTTTTACTGGAGGGGCAGAGGGCAAGGACAGTACATCCTCAGCCTCCACTCCTCACATCTCTGAGTGTTTGCCCTCAGCCACTGTGGGGCCTCCCAGGTTTCTGGGATGGGAAGCAAGGCAGAGACCCCTTGCCAGCACCCGACAGCCAGCCCTGCCCCTAAGAATCATGGGAGCTGGGTGTGTTAATGCTGTGCATGATCCAGGCAGTTGGGAAAATAATTAAGTGCTAACTTGTCATTTTTTTAATGAAGTTCTAGAGTTAGAGATTTATAATTGCTAATGAGCCAGACTAATAATTAGTTGCTTTATAATAAGGGTGATGATCACTCAGACAGAGGTAGAGAGAGAGAGAGAGAGAGCCAGGCTCTGGCCTAATTTTTCTCCTGTAATTATGTGACATGCCCAACTGCCTGGAACAACTCTCACCCTTCCGTCCTTTGCTCTAGTGCAGTGCCAGAATTCCCTGTGCTGTCCCCATCCCCCTGCCCCACCCCAGCCTCTGAATTCCAAGGACCCAGTGTGTCCTGCCTGGTGGCCTTTGCCCACTGCCTGCCTCCCCAGCTTTCCTGGTGGCCCAAGTCCACCTCCCCTTCCTCAGGGCACAGCGGCAGAAGCCAAGCACAGAGGATGGGCTGGAGGGGACCTTGCATCTGCGCTGCTCTTAACCCACACTCCTCCTCAAAGGTGAATGAATATTCGTGTTCTCTGGTGGTGGCTTCAGCCAGAGGGAAGCTGGCAACAGACAGCCTTATAGCCAAGGGGCCCAAGAGTTCTGTGAGTTAAAGACCTCAGAAGATATCACAGAGCAGCGGGCAAGGCAGGAGCCAGCTCAGAGGAGAGGCTGTTGTCCTCTGTGACCTTCCTGGTTTCTCAGGCATGGATCAGAAAGTGCTCCAGATAGACTGCCATGGGACATGACTGACAGTCCTGCCTGTAAGCACCAGGCCGCCTAACCTGGGCAAGCTTCCCTAGCATTTGGGTGCCTGGGTGTGCCTGGGTGGAAAGTGACAGACTTGGACCCACATGACTCTCTAGCACACAGCCTCTAAGGATTGCTTTGACACGGGGGTGGGTGTGGAGGACGGGGGTGGGTGTTAAGATGAAGGTAAGAGTACAAAGCTGTTGCTTCCACCCCTCCATGAAATGTTGGAATCTACTATAGCCCCCTACCCGACCCCACCAGCCCCCAGGACACAGGACTCATGGAAATCACTGTCCAGGAAGACAGCGAGGGAGCTGATCAAGACAGGTACAGAGGAAAGCCCCTGGCACTTTCTGTAGCTCTGCACTTAGAACATGTACTGTACTATTTGGGGTAGACCAGATGTCCAGGAAACCTTTGGGTTTATCTTTAGATACTTAGTATTTATTTTCAACTGAAGAGTTAAGTTGAAGCTAGAATTCATTCATTATTCCATGATGAAAACAATCATCACCCTGCCCCCTCCCCATAAATTTTCTGTCGCCTTCTATGGCTAAAGGGGACTTTCTACAGCATGGCTTGGGAATGAGTGAGAAAGTAGAGAAAGCATAGAAGTTTCATTACCTCAATGTGGGGTCGATGATAGAACTCAGAGAGTCTGTGAACTTGGGGCGGGGAGAGTGCATTCTTGCTTTCATTATCTTAACTAAAATTTATCACTTTCTTTATGAATATAGGCAAACCCTAGAGAAATACAAATAGCATTTAAGACCTTTGCACAAATGGAAAACATCGATATTTTCACATCTTGTTGCAGTTGTGGTAGACATCTCAAAATATTGTTCATGCTCATCACTACTTTGAAATTATGGTAGTCATTAGAACTGCTGCTAGATCTTGTTATTTAATGTGTTAATAAAAGAACACATGAGTTACTATACATTCAGTTTTTAAAATACAAATTACTTCAGATTTAAAAAAAAATAGCTTGATAGCTAGGTTACAATATAATTGCTTTCTCCGGTAATTCTGTAGATATTGTTCTCCCTGCTCCTCCCCAAGGTCGAGATCCACACTTGGTTCCTGCCATTCTGTCCTAACAGGGGCAGGGGAGACACTGCTGCTGCCCAAGGCTGACTACTGAGGGCAGAAACTTGACCCAAAGACCAGAACTTGGAAAAGAATGAAGAGTTAAACAACTCGGAGTTTGGGAAAGAGACAGCTGGATGAAGAAGGACGGATCGGAGGCTCCAGCGCTCTTGGATCCTGATGGTCAATGGATCTCATGGCTTCTGAGGTGCCTGTGGGTGTGAGCGGGACTGGGTGGGCAGGGCACCTTCCAGAGCCTGCCCTCCTCATCCTACCAGTTTAGAGTCTGCGCCCTTGATTGCTCGCAGGGCTAGAAGAAGGATCCAGAGAGCATGTTTAGAGGACTCTACCTGATGCCATCAACAACTACGCTGGACACTTCAGTTCCACTTCCTTTCTTTTTACGGTGAGAGACACTTTGCCAACAATCTTCCTCAAAACCCTCCCTCTCACTTTGAGTTCATCCACCCATTGTTTTGGCCACTTTCTGAGACAGTTCTGGAAATTGCTTTGGTGAGTGTCTTTATGAGGCGTGATCCAAAATACAGTGAACGTGCTCAATACGGAAAGAGAGGAGGGTGCAAACATGACGGTGTGTCCTTGTCCACCTTATTCACCAGACCCGGCAACTGGGGTTTCTGGCTCTTCCTGCAGGTTGAAATGTCTGTGACAGCTAAACATTTTGAATCTATTCAGGACCTTGAGGCAGCCAGGACAGCACAGCAGAAGACAGTCACAAAAGAGGGCCTCAGAAAGGGGCAAGAATGATGGGTGTGTTGTATAGAGGGAGCATTTGGGGGGGGGTGTTGTGGCAGTGTGTCTTTTACTGTAATAAATATTTTTAAAATTTTAACATTCACCCTATTCTGTGATCACACCGCAGATGATCAGCTGGGGCTCTGTGGGTTGGATTACTTCATCGTGGCTGCTAGGAATGTAGGCAGTCACTCCTGGGCCCAACCTGACAGTGAGATTTCTTGGCGACCCTCTTACCAGCAACACTTGAACTTAAAGGGCTTGCTGCAAAACACACATGCGCCCAAGCACTCAGTGAGCGCACTGAGCCCCTCCCAAGGACTGGCTCCCCACAGGGCAGCTGGCAGGCCCTTCCTTCCCTCAAGAGGTAAGGATACACCTGGGAGATGCCCCTTAGGCAAACAACAAGCCCAAAGACAGTTAACTAATGAGAGGTAATTGATGTTCAGGGCGATGAGAAATTCTAAGAGAGTTTCATATCTTTGGTAAACCCTGAAGTCAGTAGGGATCACAGACTGCCACTGCTGGGTGTGATTGTGTAACTCACTTCTGATTTTCTGTTTTGTAACTAAATGAATTTCTCTCTGTCTCTCTGTCTGTCTCTCTGTCTCTGTCTCTGTCTCTCTGTCTCTCTCTGTCTCTCTCTCTCTCTCTCTCTCTCTCTCCCTTCCTTCCCTTTCCTTTTGGCAATACCAGTGACTGAACTGATCTACATCTGCAGCCCTTTCTTATTTCCAGATAAGGTCTCAGTAATTTCCCCATTGGGCTTCAATTTATAATCCTCCAGCCTCAGCCTCCCAGAATGCTGAGATTACAGGCCAGCACTACCATACCTGGTTTGCAACAAACTCAAAATTCAATATTTGATTTCTTGGGCCTACACTGGATTTTTTTTTTTTTTTTTTTTAAGAACAGCACCGATTTCAAGAATTTCATTCCTTTGTGTCCACAAACCACTGAAACGCCAATACTTCAGTAATCAATGTCTCCCAGATGGCTCTATGCAGATGTGTGCACACAGCAATCCTCTCAGGCTCTGGGTCCTGATTTGGGGCTTTGCAGAGTGTGTTGTTAGGATGTTCTGCGGCTCCCCTGTGACTGGATCTTCCTCCCCTTCTTACTCTGACCTCCCTGCTGCTCAGCTCTCCCACCCATCAGTGCTTCACAGGACATGAAAAACCGTTTTGAAATTAGAGTAAGCAAAACAGAAGGGGGAGGTAAGCCTGTAGCACAAAGAGGTCATAGAATCCGTTCACCAGACAAATGAGAAAAGAGTGTTTCTTCCCCGCCGTTTGTATCGATAATTGAGCATTTTCTCTTCCATCGCCCAGTATAGTCTGTCTTCAAAGACGCTGTGTGCTTTGGAGGGACCTGAGGAAGCCGTGAACAGAAGTAATTGAGCAAATTAAGTCTGGATGTGAAGCTCTCTCCACTTGGGAGGTGCGGGGCTGGGCGAGTGGAGCAGACAGTGCCTTCACTGAGGTGGGCTTGGCAGTGGTGTTTTTGCTTCTGTCTTTCAATGAAGGACAATGATTGTTTGTTTGTTTTCTTTTGATTTTAATCAATGGAATTTGCAGTTTGGACTTTCAGTCCCCTTGGATACTGGCTCTTAGGAAAGGGTTTTACGTGGGTCACCTCCTGTGGTCCTAACAACCCTATGAAGAATGCACTCCATGTCTCTGCTGCACAGAGAACTGAAGGAGATGCTGGTGAATCTTGGAGAAAATATTTGAATCCTAAAATCTGACCATGTTAATTCAGATAACACCTTGTTGTGGGGCCAGCCTTCAGGAACTGAAGGATCTTGTCTTGGGGAGACAAAATCCTGGACAGGATCTCTAGCTAGAGAGGACCTTGTCTTAGGGAGACAAAATCCTGGACAGGATTTCAGAACAGAATAAACGTGGCCTAGGAAAGCCAAGAGGGAAAAGGAAGGAAACAGACCCCAATGTGCGGCTGACAGGTGTCTCGCAAGGCAGCAGAACCTCAGTCTGCACCTCGGCTTCAAAGGGGACCACATGGTCAAGCAGAATGATCTCTACTTTATAAAGAGAATCAGATGCCATATGTGCAAGAAACAGTCTCCTGTAGCAGCCCCCACACCCCAACCCTTCATGTATCAAACCAGCAAGGCAGGGGAAGTTTTCAAGAGGTTAGTAGGGAATGACAGGCAGGAGCACCAAAAAAATTTGGTTAGGCATTGGCTCCAAAGTACCTCCTCCAGGAAGCCCATAAGGATAGGCATCTGCTTTGGATGAACACTGCCTGAGTCTTGAACATAGAGAATTTGTTTGTCTTTTTGAGACAGCGTCTCACTACACTGCCCAGGCTGGTTGTAAGTTCCTGGGCTTGAGTAATCCTCCTGACTCAGCCTTCCAAATAGCTGGGACTGCAGGCGTGCAACACCACACCAGGCATGTAACAAACACTTGTTGAATAAGACCTAGGAAAAGTAGTTGAATAAACGCACATGTATTTTAATAGAACCTTTTAAAAAAGGCATCTAGGGCCTGGGGAGATGGCTCAGTGGAATAAGCGCTTCCCTGACAAGCACAAGGGCCTGAGTTCAATCCCCAGTTCCACAAAAAAAAAAAAAAAAAAAAAAAAAAAGACATCTGTCTAGATCAGGGTCTTCCCACCCATCGATGTGGCCCAGGATGTCCTTGTCTCCACCACCTGTCTCCTTCTGATCACTGCTCTTTCCTCCTGTCTCCTCTCATTAAGCGCCGGAAGGGAAATCTGCTGCCCCGTCCTCCAGCTGTCTCTTCGCTGCTGCTGAGCTCCAGAGCACAGTATTTAAATCCTGTTAAATAACCTGTTTTCATGGACAATCACAGCCAGGTTAGTAAATTCCCCACACGCTCACTCTTTAGACAAAACCTACAACCCAGGTCCCCAGAAAATTGGCCATTGTCTTTTAATGGTGGAATTGAATACAGCAAATGGTTGTACTTTAAAAGAAAGTTGTTTCCATTCAGACAGAAAGTTCAGCCTACTGCTCTTGAAATTTCCAGTTCACAGCCCATTTCTCTCCAGGAATAAAGGAGAAAATAAATACCCTCACATGGCGAGTGATTAATTTCAGCCAACATGTTCAACGTTCCTGCTGAGCCCCAGCTCTCGGGCTCTTAATCAGTGGCCCCCAGCCACATAGGGGGCTTCTTCTCTGGGATTTGAACCTGGAATCTTTTGGGCTCTCACGTGACCCAGAAAAGGAGTCTTTGGGGACCCGAGCTCTGGGCATGCTCCTGAAGATGGGAGGCAGTGAGCAGAAGGGGCTGGTGGGCAGTTGCTCTGTTCTTTTCCTGCTTCTTGGCTGTGATTCTAGCTGCAGTCACCACCACCCCCGCACCTTTCTTAGGCACTGCTGTGTGCACAGCTCCACACTAAGGTACACCGGGAGATGGACGGGTGTGTGCACTTACAGCTGAACCCAGACCTCCGTGCTTCTTGAGGGTGGCCAGATGTAATTTAAAGGAGGACCTTGGCAGCTATAATGTAAAGAAGGATGGCCAGAAAGATGATCATCCTACGTGGTGCATGACGCACCCTAATCAGATGACCAGTGGTTTGCTTAAGTTTGTTTGATTCTTTCTTTCCTTTCCTTTCCTTTCCTTTCCTTTTCTTTTCTTTTCTTTTCTTTCTTTCTCTCTTTCCTTCATGGTACTAGGGTTTGAACCCAGGGTCTTTATACTAAGTTCCCCTTTACACTAAGTCCTTGTTTATTTTTTATTTTAATGCAAGATCTCACTTGGTCACTAAGTTGTCCAGTCTGGGCTCGAACTTGGAGCTTCCTGCCTCAGCTTCCCAGAGTTCTGGGACTACTGGCATGCACTACCACGTCTGGCCTGACCAGCATTTCCATAAGCAAAAGGGAAGACACAGCGAATGGTAACAATGTGTAGTGAGGTCCTTGTGTAGAGTTAGGCAGAGACCGGAGTGATGTGTCTAGAGGCCAAGAATACCGAGGTCAGACCACCATGGTCAGAAGCAAGGAGAGAGGCAGGGGTGGATTCCTCCCTAGAGCTTCACGGCTGTGTAGACACCTTGACTTTGGACATACCATAGCACTAAGCTGCCTCATTTATGTGTTACAGGTGCCCTCAGAGACTGGTGCAGGTGGAACCTAGACTCCATCGCTTGGGAGAAGATGCAAAGTCACACTGCAGAGGGAAAGATTTGGGAAAGCAGCATGAAGGGAAGTCGCTTTTGCAACCTCACACCTTCCTTTACCATTTCCCACCCTGCTCCTGGCAGGTACAGGAAGCCCAAAGAGGAGCCACAGGATGCCAGACACCAGACACGCCGTAGCCCTGGGCTTCTATTTCTGCCCAGGCTGCAGGGCCCACATCCCGGTGTGCTGGCACTCCACAGCTGCCTCCTCTGCAACAGCCTCTCTTCCCAGTGACAGATTCTTAACTGCATCCAGCTCCAAAGCGCTTCATCTCCACAGAGATGAAGAAGGCATATGGCCAGGAGGCTGAGCTGAGGCTGCCAGCGTGGGCACAACACCAAGCCCCTGCCACATCTTCAATGTCTCTGGTCCAAGTGGCCTAGAGTGACCAGGCCCCCAACCCCTTCTACAGACCCAAGTCTGACCCTGTGTGCAGGAGGCAGCGTCCTTTGCAACTCAAACGTTGTGCTGGGAAGGAGTTTTGGCTGAGGAAGATCACTTGGGCCCCACAGGCTTGCTGTCTTGGGAATCCTCGTCTGGCAGTGACACTCGGGGTTGCAGAGATGGTTGGATGTCTAGGGTGGGCTCCAGCCCCAGGACCTGTCAAGCTCACAGTTGGGTGATGTGTCCACTCACAAGTCCCTATCACTTTCAAGGCACCGGCAGGACGCATGGATCCCAGCATGCCCAGAGCTCAGCCTTCGTCTTTCAGGATATCAGGCTCTTCCCTTTCTTCTTCCAGGCTCCCGGGTGGTTACTCTGAGCTTGGAGCACACTTCCACATCCAAAGGAAATGCAGGCAGACCGGAGGCCACCCTCAGAGACTTTCACACCAGTATGAACAAGGCTGAGTCATAAACATCGACACCACTGAAGTCCTACGCTCAGCTGATCCTCCTGCTACAGCCTCCGAAGTCGTGGGGATGGCAGGCGTGTGCCACTGCGTCCCTGGGTAAATCACCAGCCACCAGCCCTGAGCACAGCTTGCCAAGGTGCCAATGAGCAGTGGCACAGAGCGGAAGAAGGGAATTGGGGCGATGTGGAGGTAGGAGCGGGAGGAGCGAAATCTGAGGTGGCACAAGAAGAACAACTTCACTGAAGGGCATCCCTCGAAGGTCACGGTTCCCCCGGGGCCTCAGAGTATGGTCTTATTTGGAAATAGAGGCCTTACCTAGAAAAGTCACTATGGTGAAGTCACACCCAAAGGATGAGTGTCCTCGTAAGGAGAGACACAGCTGTGCTCCAGGGTAGATGGTGTGGAGAGAGACAGAGAGAAAAAAACATCAGAGCGACAAGCCACAAAGTCCTCCATCGCTGGCAGGCTTAGAAGAGGAAGCGAGAAGACACGACAGTCACCTTGAACAGCAGCCTGGTGATTAGACAGAGAGGCCCAGAGGTTCTACTCCTGGGTACGGACCCAGGAGAAATGAAAACAACCGTTCCTACAAACACACGCACACAGCAGTGTGCGCAGCCGCGTGATTAGCAACGGCGCTCGTGTCCACCGGCTGCTGACTGGGTGAACAAGGCGTGGATGGGACACCATTATGTGGCCAGGAAAAGGATGAAATACCGACACCTGTCACCAAGTGAATATGCCCCCAGAAACGTGCTACTGGCTGCAGGCAGCCAGCCACAGAGGAGCATGCCTGTGAGGATTCCAGCTAAATGACACGGGCGGGGCTGGCTAGTCTACAGAAGCAAAAAGTAGCTTAGCAGCGGCTTAGGGCTGGCAGGGGACCGGGGCTTGGGGTGGCGGATGGCTGGAGGGCTTGCAGTTTCTTGCAGAGGTGATGAAAGTGTTGTAAACTTGTGATGGTGGCTGCACACGCCCAGAATATACTAGCAACCACGAATTATGTATCTCAATAAAGGTAAATAAATTATATCTCAATAAAGCTGGGGAGGGGGCTGAAGGAGAGAGAAGGCCAGCGAGAAAAGGCTCTTGAAACGGGAATTGGAGAAAATGGTAGCTTAGTCGAGAGTCCTAAAGAAGAGACAGCCTGCAGGGATATAAGTTGTGTTTTCTAGAGGGAGAACACAGGGATGAATAGGTCATTAAAATATGGTCTGTCCATACAAGGAGACGCTGCTCCAGCCCTACAAAGGAATTTAGACCTGACACACGCCACAGTGCGGAGGAGCTTTAAAGCCTTATGCAAAGTGAAATAAACCAGACACAAAAGGCCATAGATTGTGATTCCATTTATTCTAACTTTCTAGAATAAGCAAATTCACAGAGGCAGAGAGAACAGAGGTAACCAGGGAATGGAATGGGAAGGAAGAAAGGGGGAGTTACTAGCTGATAGTTACAGGATTTGGGAAGATGAAAACATTCCGGAAATAGAAAGCCGTGACGGGCGCAGATTTTGAATGGGCTCTAATGCTATTGAATTGCACGGCCTGAAATGGGTGAGATGGTAGATCTCACGTGGCGAGCACTTCATCACAGTGAAAATGGAAGTACAGGGGGAGGGAGCGGGAGCTGGGACCACCCACTGGAGAGGTGAGGTGATGCCAGGGCAGAGAAGAGGGTGGTGATGGGGAGGAGATGGCTGGGAGGGGTTTCGAAGAGCAGCTTTGCAAGGCAAGTGGGGACAAAGGGAGACAAGGCCAGGGGGCAGCAAGGTCTTGGGAAGGGGCAGGGTTCCTTTGGATGTTTAAACATAGAAGACTCAGAGCCTCTCTCTCTCTCTCTCTTTTTTTTTTTTTTTTTTTGAACTGGGGATTGAACTCAGGCCCTTGCACTTGCCAGGGAAGTGCTTATTCCACTGAGCCATCTTCCCGGCCCCGAGCCTCTCATTCTTGAAGGATCAGCAGAGAGGCGAAGAGGCAGGTGGTGGCCCCAGGGAGGAGACCCGAGCACGTGTCTCAGAAGTGCTTTCTCCCAGCACAGGGCTGTGAGCTGAGACGCAGGCGCCAAGCACAGTGTAGCAACCTTTAGGTGCACAGCCCTGCTCTCCTCTGGACAGCCTTGGGCAGAGTAGACAGGCACCGCCCCAATGCCATAGGTGACTGCACAGGAATGGCCCTTGTGATGGCGATTTTCTTTTCCTGTAGTGGGGATGGAACCCAAGGATCACTGAGAGATATCCCAGTCTATTGTTACTCTATTCTTTGTTATGCTATGCTATGGTATGCTATGCTATGCAATCCTATGCTATCCTATGCTATCCTATGCTATGCTATGCTATCTTATGCTCTGCTCCCTTATGCTCTGCTCTGCTCTGCTATCCTATCCTATCCTGTCCTATCCTACCCTACCCTACCCTACCCTACCCTACCCTA
>NW_004524609.1:13560858-13574513 GCF_000260255.1 Octodon degus | reverse complement strand
CCTACCCTACCCTACCCTACCCTGTCCTGTCCTGTCCTGTCCTGTCCTGTCCTGTCCTACCCTACCCTACCCTACCCTACCCTACCCTACCCTACTCTATCCTATCCTATTTTGAGACAGAGTCTCACTGAGTGGCCCAACTTGGCTTTAAGCTTGCTGTCCTCCTGTCTCAGTGTCCCGAGCAGCTAGGACCTCTGGCGTGTACCACCCTACTGTGAGCAATAGCTAAGCTTCATGGGCAACTGGACTGGCTTCAGAGAAGCCTAAGACGCTTGTGAAGCACATTTTGTGTGCGTCAGGCTGGGTTATGGGGGTGTGACCTTGGGGACAGTTTCTGGTCCCTGTCCCTTCCATTCTGTATCTACCCAGGTGGCTGGAGGTGAGCAGCCTTCTTTCACCACGCCCTCCACCATGAAGTTCCTGCCTCAAAGCCGGCTGACCATGGACTAAACCCCCTGAAGCCCTGACGGTTTCTTCCCCTTTACAGTGAGCATGGCAGATATTTTGTCCCAGGCACAGAAAGGTGATTGATCCATCCCTATCCGGATCTTGCTCTTTCGTGCTACCCTCGTGCCACCTATTTCTCCCCTAATCTACCTTGGACTGAAGGCCTTGACCTCTAGCTTCCCTGCATAAATGAAACCACTTCTTTAGGTTCCAGAAGCAGCCTTGCCCCACGTTGCTCACATTCCAATCTGATACCCATCGCCCCCCACCCCTGGTGTCCCCCCAGGCCCTGCCTGCTGCTCCTGGGCTACACAGCCAGGCCCCTCCAGAAGGCCACGAGGGACCCAGTCCGGCGCATCAGCGCCACCCAGGGGCTTCACCTGGGATCACTATGAGGCCAGAGGCTGGAGAGGTGGAGCCTGAGTCTGGCCCTCAAAATAGAAGGTGATGGACCGAACCCCCAGCTCCCCAGGGAAGGTGGAGGAGGGTCAGCCGGAAGTTCAGGGCGGGTGTTGGGGGAAGATGGGCTGTCAGCACCCTGGTCAGTCATGTCACCCTGAGTGTCCAGACTGCTGTGCTGGAGAGAAGCAGGCAGAGCCGTGCTCTGGTCAGAGGCTGGCAGGCCTGGGGTGGCGAGAAGTTCATGGTGGATCAGCTCTGTGCCAGCCAGTCCCCCACCCCTGGCTGTGAAACCCAGTAAGAAAAGGCTGGCCACAGAGGTGGCGAGCTTGTCCAGAAAGCCACCCTCCACATCCACCCTGCTCCTCCCTTGTCCCATGGGCCAGACCTGGGGCCCAGGCACTGACTAGGAACCAGAGCGCCTGGGGCCACTCAGAGCCACAAGGGCTCAGAACCAGGCAACCTGCTCGTCTTCAGGTGAGGAAGTTGGAGCTGCCTCTTGTTGGTGGGCAAAGCAGGGCCTGCGTTTCCTGCCGTTGTGCCCAGTGTCCGGTGAGCCTCAGCCCCACCCTCCCCTCGGAGACTGACACGTCCTACAGAAGCCTAGGCTTTGGGCCAGATATCTGGTCTTGTATCCAGGCTCTGCTCCAGACCTGCTGTGTGATTCTGGGCATGTACCTAGACCTCTCTGTGCTCCACCTGGCCTCATCTATCAATGTGGATAAACACGGTACCTACCTTTCAGGGTTGCCATGGAGATCAAATTAGCACTTTAATTTTTTTAGCCAATACTCCTGTAATGCCTACCACAAGTGGACACTGTCCTAACCCCTTCATAAAAGCTAAGCTATTCGTAACTACTCTGATAAGGTATGTCCCACATTTTGCATAAGGAAACTGAGTCATGGGGAGACTAAGCTCACGTGCTTAGTAAGTGGCACCATTGGGATCTGAAGTTGGAGACATAGCCCAAGGCCCATGCTGTCATTGTCACACCAAGCTGACTCCACAAGGCTAACAGAGGGCAATTTGTGTGCACCGCACCAGTTAACACTGGCATACCGCAGTTGCAGCAGTGTGGCCGACAGCAGCTCTGGCCTGTGAGGGTGACCGTGAGGCGGGCTCTCCTTCCTCTTCCTCCTCCATTCTTGCAAGGGCAGAGAAGCCCAGGAGTCCACAGCTGGGTGCTGCGGTGCTGCCGGAGTGGGGGCAGGACTCCTCTTCCCTGTGCTACCGAGGCACGACGCACGGTGGACGCTTGGTAGAGAAGCAGGACGGGGAGACTCTTGTCCTCCAGGGTGCCTCCCCACCTCCCTGCCAACCCTAAAAGCATGTGACATGTTTTGCAAGTCCTTTCTCGGCGGGGGGTGGAAGGGCATCCATGCAAAACAACTACGGAAAATGGGGCAACGTGGAAGTGAGATCAGTGAAATAAATGGGGGCGAGAGGAGCTGATTGGGGAGGGAGAGTTGAGTGAGGGCTGGATATGGAAGGGGAGAAGGCAGTTTCTGGAATTTGCAACCCCCCCCCCGGGGTCCCTGGTTGCATCTCTGCCTTGCCCAGGTGAGGGCCAGGGTAGCCCGCCGCAGATGGGGGTCACAGAAAGAAGAGAAGCCACTGTTCAGCCCTAAGGCCACCATCTTTGGGAAACAGACCCAGAAAACTATGAAGGTTCCCCTCAAGTTTCCACTCCTCCTCTTAATAGCTTTGTGCTTGGAAGCCCTCCCAGCCTACTGATCCCTAGCTCCTCGTGGACAGAGCAGGAGCAGGGAGGACTTCTGCCTCCCGGGCAGCGTGCTCTCCTGCTCCTTCACTTTCTGGCAGTCCAAAGTGACATTTTTCTGCATCGAGGGAAGGCTGGCCTGCCACTTTAGATTCTCAGCAGACCCTGTCCCCTGTGCATCTGCCTTGGAGGAGATGTGTGCGTCAGAGCAGAAGCCAGCTTGCCTTTGAGTTCACGGAGGAGGCCGCGGCAATGTGCAGGAAGCTCTTTCCTACTCTCTGGGTGGGTAGCCTCTGTCACCACCAGTGCCCACGCTCAAAAGGGCCCTTACCTGGCTTCACCTACTCTTCTCTGCAGCCTGAAAATGTTGATCATTTTATATGAGAAGTCAGAGGTTCTACTTTGCACCCCCATGTTTACAGTTAGGCAGCCCATTCTGCCAGGACTGCAGCATCTTACGGACCCAGGACCCCGGGCACCGAACTCTAGGAGTGTCTTCCTCTCCCCCGTGGGTCCACTTCTTTCACAGCGGCTTTCTTCACCATAGCACTGATGACATTTGGGATGGGGTAATCTTGTTGCTCTGTTAATGGTAGGGCATTTGACAGCATCCTTGGCTTCTACCTGATAGGATCCAGAAGTCTCCAAGCTCTCAGATAGCACAGCCAATTTCCAGATGTCCGCAGGGGAAGGAAGAATCGCCCTTCTTTGGGAGGCTTTAGCTGTGGGACCCCTACAGAGAGGGACACCACCTTTCCTTCCATTGTCTCACACAGCTTCCTGAAGGCCTGGACCTGAGATTCTCCGAGGGTACAGAGACAGGTGAGAGATGTCCCTACCAGATTGCGGAGGACCCAGAATATTCAAGAAGTCTCGGGAAGAGGCAGACCAGCAAAGCCCGCAGCCCTGGACTCCTCGGCGGGGCCGAGTATTGTTCCCCTGCTCAGATTCTCATGGTGCTGCCTAAACCGCCAAGCTTTGTGGTTTAAAGTTCTACATTTTAATTCTACCCACTCGCCTTGTGACCTTGAGGCAGTTGCATAACTTCTGGGAGCTTGGCTTCTCATCTACAAAACCAAACTAAAGGGATCTACCTTGGGAATCACAAGCGCGAAGGAGGAACGTGAAATAGAGGCAGCTGTTATGGTTTCTTCTAACCAGCTAGTAACAAATCCCTGCCCCCCTGAGACCCCCTTCAGACTCACCAGGGCCACAGGACACAGCCCGCCAGAGTCTGTCCCCACCCAAGGCCGCAGAGACAGCCCAGGGAGAAGACTGAAGTGGAGAGCCTGTCTGGGAAGAGGACCTTTTCATGCCTTTGCAAGTAATTAAAAACTGTGTTTGGTCTCCCACCGTGAGAGAGCAGCACAAAATGAGCTTCAAAGGTGGCAGCATTCCCCGGATGTTTGCTCCGACTCTCTGAGCTGGTAGCATTTAAGTCCCCATTAAGGAGCAGCTGTGGCTGCAGGCGAGGCCAGGCCCACTCTCTCCTTGAAGGAGGTCAGATCCTCACTCAGAAACTTGATTTTAATTGTGATTGTTCGCATTCATCTTGAAATTCGTTTGAGGCTGTAAATCCACTCATCTTCCCTCACTGTCTCAATTCTAGGAGATTTAAAGTGATGCGGAAAATCGTACTTCTGTATTGAGGTAAAAGAGCGAGGTTTTTTAGACTCGAGCTGGAATGGGCTCATGCGAGGGTGGCTCCTGGGAATCTACCTCTGCCTCTCAACTCCTGGGGCTCAGCTAGGCCCAGGGTCTCCTTTCAGATTCCCTGGGGTTGCACTCCACGAGCCTCCAATCTTGAGTATCTTGGGGAGGGGTCCTGACTGCTTTCCCACTCCACACAGAGCCCCCAGAGACCCTCCCAGACAGGAGAGTTGGCCCCCAGGGGCTGTGTTCCTATACCGCACAGCTAGCCAGAAATGCCCTTTTCCACACCCACCCACTCCTATATTTGCAAGAGCAGCACTTTTTCATTCTTCAAAAGCTGAGGAAGCATCGCCTCCTCTAGGAAGGCTTCTGGAATTCCTGCAGAACCGAATTCTTCCATGTGGCTTGTATCTGTCCTTTTAGTCATCGCTGAGTTCCTTGGGGACAGGGACTTCACCCTGGCCTGTGCACCTCTGGCTTTACTCTGGTCACTGAGCTTTGCTCTGAGGCCACTTCAACCTGGAGATCTGGACTGATGGCTTGGTGCTCTTCGGTTTCAGAATTGCTCTTTCCCCACAAGATGAACATTTTGGCCATTTAGCCAGAAAAGTGAAAGGATAATTTCCTGACTTTAATGTGCAAAGTGAGATTTTTTTTTTTTCCTCAGCAGCTAATGATCAAAGGCAGCCCCCGCCCCTGTCATCACAGGAGGGGTAGGGCTCTGTAGCTCCCAGGCTTAGTAAATGGCTTTAAACATTACCATAGCCAGGACCTCTGTAATTAAATTTTACACGTTAATCTGAAAGGGATCTCTATGAAGTGTTTCCTCTGAGCCCAGCAGGACTAATTCAGTGAAGCTGTGGCAAGGGCACAGCCTCTTCTGCTTAAAATGGGAACTAAATGGCAGCCACCTGCAGGTCAGGCATGGGAAGTAGCCATATGCTAATGAGGCTGAGGGCTGACCCGAGGGGCATTGTGGGAACATCCTGTCTCCAGTCAGGAGGTTGTTTGTTACCCTTCACAAACCTTCAATGAATCAGACCCTGCATTACTGGAACTATGTGTAGTTCTGCCAGTGGTGCTGTCAGGCTGATCGGATGCCTCGCCATAACCCAAGTATTGGAAGGAGTGGGAACAATTCTAGTGAGCTCTGTTATCACTCTTGAGTCCCTGAAGCCAGTAGCTGTGGTGAGGTATCCATCTAGGGAATTGTCTGGGGTACCCTTATTGGTGGTTACTCTGTTATGATCCCACTATGAAAACTTATGAAACTAGAGCTTTCTTTGGTCATAGGATCGCTTCTCTTCTCCTCCCCACGGTGGAAAACATTGAAATTGCTTCATAGCTGGTCCTAAAGCTTGTATTGGGCTGATCTTGAAAGTGATTTATATGAACTCATCCTTCCTTAAGAGGCCCATACCTTGACCCTCTCAGCCAGAGACCAGGTAGGAAATGCTGTCACTTCCTGAGGCCAGGCTCAGACACATCCTAGACCTCTTGTTAAACACAGATTTATACCTGGAGGCCTGAGGCCAGCTGGTGGGTTCTCCATTTCAGGTCGAGCAGCATGGCTGAACCGTGAGAATCTATGAACACCACCTGATGCCCAAGAGCGGTAACAGGGCCAAGCTTTGCGGAAGCTCCTACTGTGTGCCCAGGAGGGTGATCAACTGGGTGCACTTGCTCAGGATTTTCAGTGTGCTAACCAGGATGAAAGGACATTCTCCAGAACCAAGGTTGGCGTTTATCACCATTTAGCAAATGGAGAAACTGAAGTTTAGAGTGGTTAAGGGGAGGTAGGCCCAAAGGAGATGATCAAAGAATCTCAAAAAGACAGAATAGTTGCCCTTAAGAAGGCCAAGCAGGACATGGCCCGGCAGCTACACGAGTACCAGGAGCTCATGAACATCAAGCTGGCCCTGGACATCAAGATCACCACCTACTGCAAGCTGCTGGAGGGTAAGGAGAACAGGCTGGAGGCTGGGATGCAGAAACTGTGCATCCACACGAAGACCACCAGTGGCTCTTCAGAAATGGTGAGCTCATCCTATGCGGGGCCTCACAAGCCCTGGCTTCACCCGCTCCAAGTCTGCTGTGGTTATGAAGAAGATTGAGACCCATGATGGGAAGCTGGTGTCTGAGACCTCTGATGTCCCGCCCAAGTGAGTGGGCCGCAGCAGCCTCTCCAGCCCGCACCTCTCACAAGGCTGCCCCAGAGCCCGTGGGGAGACAGCTGTACAAGGGAGCTTTGGGAGCAAGAGACCCACCGGAGGCTCCGCTTAGCCCTCAGCCCACCCTTGGGGGGACATTACTGCCTGGGGTACCCTTCTTGCCTGTGCCTTCCACCAAAACCCAATTCAATTGTCTTTTCCAAAATAAAGCCTGGTTTTGCACCTAGAAAAAAAAAAGACAGAATGACTTTTTTGATTTTTGTATTAGGAGTGGACAATTTTATGAGACCCTTCCCACTGTTTGGAAATAGTATGTTCACAGAGAAATGGGTTCAATGATCTAAAGTGAGCCTGGGGAGAGTCACATGGAGAGAAAAAACATTTTCTCAAGCTTTCACAGAGAGCAAATTGGTCAAGCAATGGCCATGACTCATCCTCATGTCTGACACTGACAAAAGGATGTACAAAAAGCAGTACAGGGCTACAGGATAAATCCTGAGATTACTTGGATGACCTTATCAGATACAAAAGTTACATTTCTGGGTATATAGGTCTTGCTATATCTTGGTCTTAACCATCCAGCAGAAAAGTATAAAAATGAGGTATATAAAGTAAATCCATATTAATACGATGAGCTGTAAAAGGCTCAAGTCAATAACTTCTGAGGATAACCCACTAATATTATAGACTGCTAGACAGTGTTAGGTTGTTTAGTTGAATTTAAACACCTATAGTATTTAGATGCCAATAGAATAGTCACCTCTCACAGGACAAAAAAAAATTTAAAAAAAAGATACAAAGGAAAGATCATTTTGTATTTATATATACAAAATAGGATAAATTTACAGCTACTTTCGCTTAACTCAATGAGAAGAAGGAGGTGTACTAACAGTGTTTGGACAGAATATCCTGTCTGCTTCTTGTACTATGGATAACCACTAAGAAGAGAACAATGTACAGTGTATTGATTATCAAAACTGTCCTATTAATCAGCTGTGAAACTGTCTCATTCATATTTATTTCCCAATTAAAAAAAGAAAAAGAAAAAAAGAAATAGTGTGTTCAGGGTAACCTTAGACTCTGGGGCCTGAAGGAAGACGAACTGCTGCGGAGTCCATGTCAACGTTTAGGCTGATGGTAGGCACACTCCTGCCCCAGGAAGAATTTTTAAAAACCACAAATTGAACATAAAAATCAGTGCAAGGAGCTTGGCATCTTCAAGCCCATAGTCTCAGCACTCTAGGAGGCTGAGGCAAAAGGATCCCGAGTTTGAGACTACCCCGGGCAATTTAGAGATTTAGCATGGCCCTGTCTCAAACTAAAAATTTAAAAAAGCTTGGGGCTATAGCTTGGTACACAGGCTCTGAGTTCAGTTTCAAGTACAGGGGAAAACATCAATTCTGAGAACTGGTCAAGGCAAATGGGTCAGGGTCCCCCGCCCCATTCCAAAGGGTTCTGATTTCAGGGTCTGGAGTGGGCCTGAGGATCTGAATGCCAAGCAGCTCCATTTGTTTCTGATTCTCAACTGATCCTGCTTTGTGGCATATGAATCTCTCTAGGACAGGGATCCCTGATACACCAATATATGGCCTGTTTGGAACCCAGCACTCAGAAGGAGAAAGCAAGCACACGACTGCCTGAGCTCTGGGCCCTGGCAGATCAAGGCTGGCTATAGATTCCCACAGGAGCGCAAATCCTTCTGTGAACTGCGCATGCGAGGAAACTAGGCTGCCCACTCCTGATGAGAATCAAATCCTGAAACCCAGTCTGTGGAAAGACTATCTTTTGCGAAACTGGACCCTGGTGCCAAAGAGTTGGGGTTGCTGCTATGGGGGAAACAACTGCCCCACGTTCTACACGAAGGAGGAGGGTTGCTTAATGCAGCTCATGAGGCAGATGGCCTCAAACATCCTGATTTGCAGAAAGAAGAGCCCTTATTGAGTTTTTAATTATAAAGAACACTGTGTAGCTGAGGCATGCTCTCTTCTCAAACACTTGAACATCAGTTCACATTTGAGATCGTAACAGAACAAAAGGATTATGACTAGCTGGGTAAAGAGAAGTAATTTCTTAAGTGTCCCACCATGTAGAAGATTAGATGCCAGTATGTGAAACCTCAGGTATTCCTCCATGAATCTAAATAGCTAAGTAATATTTTGTGTTCCCATTTTAGAGCTGAGAAAATGCAAATTCAGTGAGATTAATCAAGTCGTCCAAATTTGCATATGCATGAGGCAGAGAGGATAGACACCTCCCCATCTACATTTTGCCTACAAAATCCCCTTGCTGAAGGGCCCATGAGATAGCTCAGCAGACTAAGCACCTGCTTAGGCAAGCACAGGGACCAGGGTTCAATCCCCAGCACCACATGCTGCACTGGCCCCTCCCCCAGGTGTACTAAATCAGCCACGGAGACTGGGTGTAGTGGTGAGCGCCTGTAATCGCAGCAATGGGGAAGGCTGAAAACAGGAGGATCACTACGAGTCCGAGCTATGTAGTTAGACCTGTAGCAAACACATTTTTTAAAAAAGAAAGAAAAACAAAAAAGAATTCCCTTGCTGAAAAGAGACCCCACTGTGTCCACGCACTGAAGGTACTTTGACCCATTCACCCAGACTGGCTAAATCTACCCCAGCAGGAAGCCCAAGGATGGGGAGGGTCTCAACGTTCTTTTGCAATAATGAAAGAAGCCAACAGGAAAACAAGAACCTGATGGGAAAATGGGAGACGTCCTGACGTAACGGGGACAGCTGCCTCCAACTCCAGCAACATCTGCTCGGTGATCTGCTTTCCCCAGTTTGGATGGAGTTGGGGTGCGGAGGAGGGGCTCTCATCAGAGCCTGCCGTGTAGATCTGCCTGCCCAGAAGTCCGCCCTGGGAAGAAGCTCTGGCTGTCCGTGACTGCTGCCGTCGGCCCCCAGTTGGAGGCCACCCAGCTTCAGAGGAAGGGTTGGCATTTCCTTTGTTAAGCTGCATCAGTTTAGAATGGAAATAGCAGCTACAAAACTCTCAAGGTAGCAGAGAGGACAATTTCCGCTCTAACAGAGCTAGGAGGCTTGCCGTAATTACAGCCACGTGTCGTATCTATTTCTCTTAACCCCAATGGTGTGTTGGAGTCACCCAGGAAGCTTGATTTTAAAAGGCCCTTCCCTCGCCAGGTGGATTTAATTGGTTCGTCTGGTTTTGAAATCTCCCAGCTGGCTCTCCTGGGCACAAGGTTAAGACTGAACCAGCGTTCCTCAGACTTCCAACAGCTCAAATCCACCTGGAGGGCTGCGGAGAACAAACTGTGCCCCCCAGGGGGGTCTGAATGGGGTTGTTTGGGGAGGAACCTAAGAATTTGTATTTCTAATAGTCCTGGCTTGAGAACCACCAGCTTTAACTATGATTGTAAAGTGAAGCATTCATTAAGAAAGTACAAAAGGCCTTTGAGATTCCATTAATTGACTATCTCTACTATCATACAGTAAAACATTATTGCAGAAAATCTTTCTTTGTGTATCTGCTCTAATGAACTGATTCTATCTCTTTCTTTCCTTCCTCCCTTCCTTCCTCTCTTCTCTTCTTCCTTGGTAGTACTGAGGGAACTGAACCCGAGGCCTTTGTGTGTCATGCTGTTTTGTCACAGGTTTCCTTAATCACTCAACTGCGCTGCTGGGCTGGATCCCCATTCTTCTGCCTTATCCTCCCAGAGTGTGCAGATCACCCACGCTTACCACCACACCTGGCTACTATTTTTACCTTTTTAGTTGGCAACCTCACAAGACTGATTTCTGTTAGGCTTGCACCTAGGTCCAATTCTTAGGATCAAATTCCTTGAATCTCAGACTCCAAAAGCACACATTTCTGAGTGTTGAAAACCTGAGCATTTCTATCCACAAATGCAGGGACCAGGTGCCAGGCTGCCATCCAAGTCCATCCCGACTCTTGTAAGGAGCAAGATTTAGGAGTCGTCATGGCCACCGGGTGGCAGGAGGGGGAGCTGCTTAAAGGGGACCCCTCCTCAGCTTGGACGCAAGCTGGGTCAGACAATGCAATCTGACTGCATCTGGGGCCTGAGTGGTGGCAGGGCTGGCGCAGCTTCCTGTCCATCTCACTCCATTGCCTGTCCTCCTAGGTCCCCGTTCACCTGGCAGAGGAGCAGGAGCCATCTTGGCTCAGGGAGGAAATGGACAGAGTGGTACCCAAGAGGCCACTGGATGCTGAGGCTTCCTTCAGGTGACAGCTGTGCCTGGTGGAGCATTTTATTGTTGGGATAGTAGAAGCAATGCCTCCATGAAACTATCCCTGCCTACCTTTTCCCTTGCTACCTAGGCTGGTGGAAGAAGCAGCTTTCTCCCCGCCCCTAATGTCAGTTAATTATCAACAGAGAGTCCCAGACAAGCCCCCACCCCCCAAGCCTCCTCGTGCTCAGACACAGGGGTTATGGAAAGAGACTGCATTTGGGGCCATTAGTGCTGAGCTGGCTTTGGGAGGCTGGGCCTGGTCAGAAGCGGTGGTCACTGGGGTGCTATCTGGAAGGATGTCTCTCTGTCTCTCCCCACAGCTCCTCCTTTCTCTCCCTATTTCCCAGCTGCCATGAGCTGAGCAGCCTTTCTTCTACCAAGACCCTTCTACCATGCTGCCAACCAGTCAAGGACTGAAACTTCTGGAGCATTATCCGAAATACCACCCCTTTCCCTTAAGTTGTGGGCGTTGGGTGTTTTGTCCTAGCAACAAGGAAAGTGACTAAGACAATCTGCTTTCTGGCACCATGGCTGGTTTTACCTTGTGTAGAATTTCTCACAAATAGCATCACCCTGTAGGAACTGTTTGGTGTCCGGTGCCTTTAACTCAGCATGAATTTCGGGTTCCAGCAATTGTTGCAGGTACTCATAACTGACCCTCACATGTTCCTGAGTAGCATTCCCTTGTATGGAATGCATTACCACATACCCAGTCTCCTCTTGGTGGATATCAGGGCCTTCTCATTAGGGCTTCAAAGAATAAAGCTTGCGTGAATATTACCATGCAAGGCTTTGCGTACACACACACACACACACACACACACACACACACACATCTTTGCCTTCCTTGGCGAAGTGCAGACTTGGAAATATTGGGTCATTTATTGAGTGCATGTTCATCTTTACAAGACCCTGGCAGATTGTCTCCAAGGTGACAGAGCTCCACTCTTTTTTGCTACCTTTGCTACAGGAGAGTTCCACGAACTCACCAATTCTTGGCATGGTGAGTTTTTTTTTTTTATTTTAGATATTCTAATAGATGGGGAGAGTACTGACTCACTGTGGCTTGAATGTGCCTTTTCCTAGAGTTACAGTTGGAATATTCGTGAAATTGTATGTTGCATCTTCATGAGCAAGGTGATTGTCTTAGGAGGTGGGGTTTGGCTCATGCTTAGGTCATGCTTACATCATGATAACAGACCTCCAGTGAAGAAGATCAGCACCCTCATGGAGAAGGCCTCAGAGAGCTCCCTTGCGCCTTTATCTGTTTTGTACCCTTGTCACATGTGGGTGCTCAGCAAGAGGATGGTCATCACACAGGCAGGGAGGAAGCCCTCGGTAGGTACCAGCTCTGCCAGGGCTTTAATCCTGGACTTCCCTTCGTGCGGAACAGTGGGCAGTGCATTTCTGCTGTGTATCAGCTACTCTGAATGCCGCCCAGATGCACTGAGACACCCGAGGACCGGTGGCGCGGAACATCTTTTCATGTGTTTCTCTCTTTGGAGCTGCACCTGTTTGAATCTTTTTTTCCCCTATTGAGTTGTTTGTCTTATTATTGAGTTATAGGCTTTATATATTCTAGATGTAAGCCTTTTGTCAAATATATATGTTGTGAATATTTTCTCTCTGTCTGTAGCTTACTGTTTCATTTTCTTAATAGTATTTTGGAAGAGCAGAATTTTTACATTCCTGTGAAGTATGGCTTATTCTTTTTTTCCATACTTTTTGGGTTTTAAGAAATCTAGGCCGATTCTAGGGTCACAAAACTTTCTTCTACCTATACTTTCTTCTTTTAGAAGTTTTATATGATGATATGACTATGATTCATTTCAACTTACACTGGGGATTAAAAAAAAGTGAAAGATATTGTTTCTGTCTGCAAGAACTCAAAGCAGAGTGTAAGAGACAAAAGATAAGCAACAATTATAATACCTCACAGGAAGTGCCAGAGAGAGGTGTGGACACACGTATCACCTCTTTCAATTTAACTGCATGGATGCAAATACGTGGACACAAAATTAATTAATAGTATAAAGGATGCTCTGCTCCACAACAGACTCGGACTGGTGTCATCCAAGACAGGGCTCCTGGAGGCCTCCACCCCGGAAAAGTGAGAAGCTACCAGTTAGTGCTCATTTTACGTGGTTTTCTTTGCTAAGCATCATTCTCTCCTCAGCCACCTCTCCCTTAATCTGCAGGGCATCGCATGCCTCTGTATTTCCTCCAGCCTTCTTCTCTTTGCTGGCACCTGCTCCTACCAGAGTGCAACTAATGCCTGCTTCACTTTTCCGTCTCTGTCTCTATCCATGGATCTATCTATCTATCTATCTATCTATCTATCTATCTATCATCTATCTACCTATCTATTGTCTATCTGTTTATCTATCTTATTCTAAGTTTTCTCATGATCTTCTATACCACCCATCATCCATATGACAAGGATGCCCAAATTATTCCAGTGGTGCTATTATTGTGACTAGATGTTCCACCAAAGCCTCATGCAGTCATAAGGCTTTTTCAGAGATGGATGAATCTAGAGTGTGTGATGCTGGGATTAAGGGTGTGTCAGTAGCACATCAGCCCACTGACTGGTTTGGCATAGTTCTGGCTAGAGGTAAGGGTGCCAGTGCTACGTGCGTCCTAGGGTGGTAGCCGGGATACAGGACAAGGGACAGAAAGTCTCATCTCTGTCTTGTGTGCTTTTGCTGCTCTGCCCACTGTGAACTGTTCTCTGTGAAGCTGCCCTGCCTTGGAGCCAGCTGATTATAGACTGAAACCTCTATAAAGTGGGAGCTAAATAATTCTTTCCTTCTTTAACTCAGGGTATTGGGTATTTTGTCTCAGTAACAAGAGAAAAGTAAGTAAGACAAATGCCAGCCCATGTTCCGTTCCTAGGCTCCAGGACCTGAGCTCCAGCAGTTCTATGTGATCACCAATTCTTCTTCTTCTTCTTCTTCTTCTTCTTCTTCTTCTTCTTCTTCTTCTTCTTCTTCTTCTTCTTCTTCTTCTTCTTCTTCTTTCTTCTCTTCTCTTCTC